>NW_024412400.1:63774265-63992527 GCF_014898765.1 Herpailurus yagouaroundi | reverse complement strand
AGTTTTTATTTATTTTTGGGACAGAGAGAGACAGAG
The DNA here is from genome assembly GCF_014898765.1 of Herpailurus yagouaroundi. NCBI lineage: Eukaryota > Metazoa > Chordata > Mammalia > Carnivora > Felidae > Herpailurus > Herpailurus yagouaroundi. The sequence continues at coordinate 63,992,491 of NW_024412400.1, read as the reverse complement.
CATGAACGGGGGAGGGGCAGAGAGAGAGGGAGACACAGAATCGGAAACAGGCTCCAGGCTCTGAGCCATCAGCCCAGAGCCCGACGCGGGGCTCGAACTCACGGACCGCGAGATCGTGACCTGGCTGAAGTCGGACACTTAACCGACTGCGCCCCAGTTCTTTTTTTAAATTACAAGAAAATGCATTCTCCTTGTAACAGAGTACAGAGGTAGGCATAATATAAATTGAAAGTCTCTTTCTTAACATATCTCATCTGTCACCCTTGCTGTTTTGCTGACAGCATCAGTGGAAGAGGCAGTTAGACGTTTGTCTAACTAAAGACACTTTAGTCCGTCTCTGTTTTATTACTTAAACACTACTAGCTAGCACTGATTTTTTTCAGAAAGAGTATCACCATGAACAGAAAAGTTAATCAGCAGAGATCCTGTGGACTCTTTTCTGTTTATTAACTAAACAGAATGATCAGGCAATGTGAAGAAATGAAATCTGCTGTGGAATTTTGTCAAGACAGGGTGACCTAAGCTGGCTCAGGACTTGCTCATAAAAGCAAATGAACATAGAGCTGACTTCCGCTCCAGCCAAAGATGGAGTAATAAGGGTAAGATTTACATTTCCACCTGAAAAAAAAAAAAAGGAGCCTGGACAAAATATATGAAACAACCAAGACAATGGACATCAAGCCATGGTCAATGGTCAAGCCATGGTATAGGAAGGTGAAATGCAGGTGTCCTGTAGCCTCTCTGAGTTGAGGATATGTGGTGGGGAGTCTGGGGTTGCAAAGGCAGCCAGGGTTTTCAGGGAAGAGTGGCAGAGAGGAGAAAGTTGCACTCACTGAGACCTGTAGGTGTCTACAGATGGTCTTCAGCTTCCTGCTGATTGGCACATGTAGGGGAGGAAATTCTGGGCCAGTAAATGAGCCAACCAAAAGCGTGAAAGAAAACACAGCTGGGGCTTCCATAGAGCAGGAAATAGTGTCTGATCCCACTGGCTAGAGTGGAAAACCTCAAAATCCACAAGGCATCCGAGTACTGAAGAGGTCTTTGCCTCAAGAGAGGAGGAAAATTAGTTCTGGAATAAATGCTGCCATAATCCCACCTAAAATACCTTAAAATCAAGGCCCAGAAAGATCAAACTAGTTCTAGGTAACTTACTCATGTCCCAGAACAAATCCCACGAATGCTTATAGGAATACCAAAATATCCAGCACTCAGCAAAGTGAAATTGTCAATGGCTAACATCCAGTCAAAAATCTCCGGCATGCTTCTTCCTCAATCCATGTTCTCAGGTCTGGGCAATCTGTTCTACATTATTTTCATCTGCACCCTTAGTCTTTCACTCGCCTCTGCCACTTTCTGTGAGCTCTCAGCAGCTCCTACTTCTGCCAGACTTTCTCCCCCAGAAGACCTTGGGGAGGCCCGACCTCTCTCTCTGCTCTCTTATTAGAGTTGCCGAAAGCCCTCTGTTAAAGGAAAGGCAAAAAACATTCTACAGGCCTCCAGCGGTGTCTTTATACTTTATTTACTCAGAGCTGCCTTTTGGGGTGAAGAATTCAGCTGGCCTGACAATTTCTCGATATTATGATGCCGCTCAATACAAAACCGAGCAAACAGTGGGTCTGATAAATAGTGTAGCAGTTTAATGATGGGAGTATTTGCATTCTGTGTACTCTTCTAAGCAAACCTCCTCCAAGAAACAAGAAACCTACAGTTTAGAGGCAGAAAATAAGGAAAGTTAAAAATGTGACTTAACCAGGTAAATAGAACCAAAAATATAAAATTCAAAACACATGCTCTAAAAATATCCACATCTTCCCAGGGAGCATGCTCTCCTTGTGTAATTAAGCCAAGTATTTTAGATAATTTTGAGAAAGAATATGATTTCATTCTTGGAGAAGAGCTATTAAACTCCAAGATCTGTGTACTATGCGATCTCAGTCTCCTTACTAAAAAGCCTCAGGCAGCCATAAATTATCAAAAACGAAATTGGCATTGAAAAGACCTGAAAATAGAGTAAACTGTGATAGTCTCCCCCTTTCCAGGGGAAGGTCTCCCAGTCTGGGGACGGCCTTAGAGGATTCACCTGGAAACTCTTGGTATCCTTGGGATGTCCTCTTACGTGCCCGAAAAGAGACAAATAGTCAAGTATCCCTCATATTCCTACCATGTGCAGACTCTGTGTTGTGTGGCAAAGGCTCAGAATAGAATAAAGCTAAGACTGAGTCCCTCCCACCCCACCCCCACCCCCCTGCTTGGTGTTGTTCTTATTTAGGTAGTTTTGGTCTGGCCTCTTCTGACAGTTTATTCCATATTATCTAATGGTGAAAAGTCCCTATCTTGTAGCCAGTGTCTTTCAGTGGGTATCAGGAGAAGGCAAAACTGTCAAGTAGAGGTAATCTGGCTTAATCCCTCCTCCTCCGCTTCTTTCTCCTTTCAGGGCTTGGTGGGGGGAACCCCAGGCATCCTCAGCCTTAGTTATAAATAGTCCCATTTGTCCAGCTTCTTCTCTAAGTACTGCTCTCCACTCTGACTGTGTCCTCATGGCAGCTTCTCTCCTTGCCTGACTCTGCTCATTCGTAGAGTTTGAAGATCCTTTTGGTATATATTTTGACTCCAACCTAAATCTCACTTCTTCTGGTCCAGCCAAACCCAGCTATTGCCTAAGTCATGATGCACACAGAAGCAAATCTACAATCTTCAAGGAGCAACATCTTTGCTTCGCAAGCCCCGGGACACTCTGTTGAGTATTACCCTGGCAGTCAGCTCCTGCTGGGATGGGCAGTGAATGGCTTGTGTGTGAATGGCCAGGACCCTTCCTGCAGCCTCAAGTTCCTCAGCATGAAGTGTATGTATTTGACTGTGTCCCACTCCCACCCCCCTCTTGTCTTTACTTAGAATATTCCCTCTCCCTGGGATTCCTCTCACAATCCTTGTTCACTGCCCCTATCTTTACCCACTCAACCCATTCTTCAAATGCTGCTTCCCAGAAAAGTCTTCCGAGTTAGGCAATGTTATGGGTCGATCTGTGCACCCCCCCAATTCACATGTTGAAGTCCTAACTGCCAGTACCTCAGAATCTCACCTTATTTAGAGATAAGTGTTTTGACAAAGGTAATCAAGTTAAAATGAGGTCTTTAGGGGTGGGCCTTAATCCAGTATGACTGGTGTCCTTATAAAAAGGGGACACACAAAGAGAAGATGATATGAAGAGAAATAAGAAGGTGGCCATCTGCAAGCCAAGGAGAGATGCCCTCAGATGCCCTTCTGATGCCTCAGAAGAAACCAACACTTTAGACAACTTGAATTCAGCCTTCCCGCCTCCGGAACTATGAGGCAATAAACTTCTGTTGTTAAAGCCACCCAGGGGTACTTTGTTATGGTAGCGCCGGCAAGCTGATCCTGAATTCCCAGAAAAACAGAATCTGAAATGAAAGTTTGCATTAAGCAAGTGTACTAGGGAGTCCTTGGGAATCAACTCCCGTGAGGAGTGGCAGAAGGAGACTGGACAGGGGGAGGAGCTGAACCGTGAGGCATTTGCAATTGAGAGCTTGGCTAATTCCAAAGTCACCCTGGAGCTGGGACTGTCCTTTGGAGGTGTCCTATCTTGAGCATCAGGAGGTAAGGAGAGGAGGTCAGTTCTTGAGACCCAACAACCCCTTCCTCCCAACACGGATCAGTCGTTGAATGTGGGACGGGGTACCTTGTGTGAGAAGACTTTCTGTGACCGATGGCAATACCTGCAGAAAGACTCAGCAGAAAGCCAGCCACAGGACTGGGGATCCAGCGACCTGCCCTGCAGGGGAGCCACAAGGCACCACAAGCAGCCACTGCATCCTCCCAGACTGGGCTTGCCCCGCGGCCACACTCCCATGACACCACAGACCTCAGCTTCTGCTCCACACAACTCACCCCAGGGGTGATTTATTTGTACGTTAGTGTACATTTTTCATGTACTTGTGCGTTTAATACTTTGAGTACGGATTGCGCTGTCAATGTGCAACGACTCGGTTTCTTTTGCTCACTTTTATATTGCCTACACCTGGAAAAAGTACCTGGACTACGATAGGCACTTAGCGAATATCAGCGGCCGATTGAATGAACTGTGGCCACTGAATGCAGACCTGAGTATGACATGCTTATCACACCGAATCCTCCAAGCCCTGAGGTCTCCCCTCCTCTCAATTTACCATCTACATCTATTCTGAAAAGTAAGTAAAGGAGAGCAGAAAAAGATGTTTTGGAATTGTGCTGAGTGTGTCCTTCGGCACTACGGACTGAATCGTGTCTCCCTAAATTCATATGTTGAAGTCCTAACCCCCGCTACCTTACAATATGACTATTTGGAGATAGAACCTTTAAAGAGGTAATTAAAATCAAGTAAGTTTCTGTGGCTGGACATAATCCAATAAGACAGGTGTCTCTTTAAGAACAGGTGATACGAGGGATTCGGGTGCGTAGAGAAAAGGTCATGTGTGAAGCAAGGAGAGAGATCTCAGGAGAAACCAAGCTTACTACCACATTGATTTTGGACTTCTCAGCCTCCAGAACTGTGAGAAAATAATTTCTGTTGTTTAATCCACCCCGTCTGTAGTATTTTGTTACGGAAACTCTAGCACCCTATCATCCTTTTCCTCTCTGAAGCTCAGTGTTCTCATCTGTTAACCAAGAGTGATAATTTCTAGTTGACGAGAAGATGTGAGGGTTGAATGAGATAATACGTGAAAATCCCTGCATGGATGGTGGTATCCTTCACAATGGGGGGAGGGGAGGGGCACAACAGTAGCAGGTAACAAGCTCAATCCGGGACTTTGTGATTATCAGGTGCCCATGGCACAACCAGGTAGTCATTCTAGCAGGCAGTGGCACACTCAGTACTGGATAAGCGTTTAATCAGTATTAATCGAATTGCTTTATCTTCCCTGCCTCCAAAGTTTCCCTCTCCCTCATTGTCATGCATTTCAGAATCCAAGTCTGGCTTTCTCCGCCTGCTTCTCCACCTCTACTCTTCTCTCTCCCACTCCTTATAGCACAAAGAATAAAATGTCTGTCTCAGGTAGCTGGAGAATCATTGCTTTTTGGAAAAAATATAAATAATGGAAATGCACACAGTGTATGCAAGATAAATAGATGGCTTCGGAGTGGTGCAGGGCTTCCTTTGTGATACAAAGACGAGCCTGGGAGGTTTGGAATGATTTATGAGGTTTTTGATAGTACTTACTGTGAGGAGAAAGCGATGGAGCCAAACCAACTCGTTTATCAATATGAACTACTTCCTTCCAAAATCCTGCATGGAAATATGTGAATAGAATGCCCTGGGCAGGGATTGTCTGCACTTTAGTTGCTTCTGGGTTTTAGAGAAACAGATTAGAGTGCATTAAATGATTATATGTGGGACATGATCGCTTATTGTTTATGCTTTGAAATGAGGGAAGCCCATGCCAAGCTCAGCATGTGTATGCATGTGCATGCATGTGTGCATGCACGCACGGGTGTGTGCACATACATGTATATGCATGCATTTGGACCAACAAGTGAACTGAGGAACGGAGAGAGAGGAAAAGGCTTACTGTTTGCTAGTATTTAGTAGTCTTTATCTCAAACTGCAATCTCTTTTCTCTGGATACCTGCAGTCCTCTGACACAGTGTTAGTCAAGACTAACAAAATGACCAAACAGAAGAAGATAAGTAAAATTATCCAGAGAAAAGCCCAGACTGGACTTTCAAGTCTGACCCACTCCCAGACTTGTTGCCATTGACAGAATTCTGAGCCACAACATGTTATAACCAGGAAGGGATACCAGTGTCACTTGATTCAACTTCTTCATTTCAGAGACAGGAAGGGGAGAAACAGAAAACCTAAGTGACCTGTCCATTGGCCCATGGAAAAGCCAGTGGAATGACCCCCATACAGTCTATGCGGTTTTCATGCTGTGAGGTCACTGTGATTCTAATGAGAGTCAAGGTCAAAGATGACAGGTTTCCGAAAGAGCATCACTGGAGCATGGCCTTTGAATTCATGGAATCAAAGGCTGCTTTGCAGTAAGCAGCTCATCTGCTGCTGGGGCAGGGCTTCTGGTAGCATATAAGGCACATTTGTGGCAAACTAGAAAAAGACATCCTCCAAGTACATGATACTGGGAAAGAGACATACCTTTTGAGTTCAACAGGGACCTCTCCTTTCCCACTCTGAGTAGGCATAGCATTCCCACAATGCATAGTTGGCAAGTGGAGTGCAGGCGGGATTTCGGCTACCACTTAACCCTCTGCTGGGTGCCCTTCTACAGAACAACCTGCTCAACTGTCCAGGGCAGCCTTTTTCAGAGCTATGTCCTCACTATGGCTGAGGGGAGGGCAGAACGAGTGGCTAGCTCAGTGAGATCTGGACTTCTCTAAGCTGCCTCACTGTCTCTTCCTGCCTCCTTCACGCCCTTCCTCGTGTATTCTTTCTTTTCTCTCTGTCAGCTAAAGTGGTTAGCATGGCCCCATCCTGGCACTAAGATGCTATTTCAGAATAACAAACTGAGATTTATATGCTTGCACCTAATTTGGTGGGTCATCAGCTCAAGGGACACCTGGCCCAGATCCACCCTTCCTCTCCTGTAAGATTCCATCGTTGAAATGTCTGTAATCATTTCTTTGATAAATGTAAGCCATATACATAGCACAGGGTGGTTAATAGCTTGCTTGGGGCTTTGCCTCTTACTTAACATTCAACATAGTTTCAGTGAAGCCTAGAAGTCACAATTTAGGGTCATAAATATGTGTTTCAGTCCATCTGTTTGTTCAGTCTATTTTTCATAGCTCTTCACTCTTTCACTAGCTGTTTAGCATTTTTATTTGAGGTTGCTACAATAAATGCAAATGGGAAATAAAAGGCTTCTCTTGCATGTTCCCTTATGGCTAGAACTAGGCAGTGAGAAGTATGGGGGAAAGCATGAGATAAACAGCCAGGAGACCTCATACAAGCTCCTTTTCTGCCACTTCCTAGACAAGTGACATTGGGTAAGACACCTAATTCCACCATGTCATGGTTTTTTCCCATGTGGAAAAAGGAGAAAAAATAAAGACTATCCTTTTCAAATGAGACAATGTGTATTAAAAAATGCCATAATTCCAAAGCACTATGCAAATGTTTATTATCATTCATTTTTATTGCATTTGTGGCTGATTAAAGATAGCTACAAATTCTTTGCCACTGCTGACATCAAGAGGTGGAGTCTACTTCCATTCCTACATGAACACATGAAATCTGGACTGGCCTTGTGACTGGCTTTGACCAACAAACCAGAAGCTGGGGAAGAGCAGAGGCAAGCAGTAACAGAGGAGGGAGACACCTGGTCCTTGAAGGGGACAGATGATGGGCAGATCATTCTAGCAGTTCCCTGGGGTAGAGCTAAACTTGGGGTTTGCAAAGCTGAGAACACAGTGGTGAAACAGTGTAAAGAGGCCTGGGAAGGAAGCAGCTGAGAAGCTGTGGGAAAGAAAAAAGATTTTCATACCCACACCAAGCTTCTGTTGAGTGAAGGAGGAAGAATGTATTATGTCCCTTATTATGTCTCCCCACTCTGGGGAATGTAGTGAGATTTAAAGAAGAAAGAAAGGGGGGTGGGGTGCCTGGGTGGCTCAGTCATTAAGATGAAGCATCCAACTCTTGATTTGGGCTTAGGTCATGATCTCATGGTTCATGAGTTCAAGCCGCATGTCAGGCTCTCTGCTGACAGTGCAGATCCTGCTTTAGATTCCCTAGCTCCCTCTCACTTTCTCAAAATAAATAAATAAACTTTAAAGAAAAAAAGAGGAAAACAAGGAAGAGGTGAAGATGGGATGGGAGGGAAAGCTGCTATGGGAGGCTGAGAGGTTTAGCAGAAGCATGGGGATTCAGAGTCCACCAACCTGGGGCTTGATGATGGCTTTACTACTCACTAGTTGTGGGACTCTGCATGTTCAACCTCTCAAAAAGGGGTTGGTACAAAGGACTGAGGCAGGAAACTTCATGGTGGAGACCACCACTGCCACCCCCCAACTGCCACCCCTCTCTCCTTCTCTGGGCACATACTTGGTCTGTTTCCCAGACTTACTTGAACTTAGGTGTGGCCACATGACTGTTTATTCTGAGAGAATGAGGGCAGACAGGAGGTGTGCCTTCTCCATTCCTGACACAGAAAGGACTCCCATGTATGTTTTTCCATTCTTGTTCTCCTTTTCTGAAAACTGAAGTGTTCATACCCACAGAGCCCTTGAGGGCCACATATTGAACACAGATAAGTCTACATCACTCAATGTCTTTGAAATATTGTGCCAGAGAAAGCTTCCCCGTCAACCTTGTAACAAGAAAGAAATTTGTATTGTGCTAAACCATCAACACTTTGGGATCCATTTATTTCCACAAGTTAATGCAATTTGCTTAGAATATTGTTACACACCCCAGAAGAGAGATGATGAGGATCTGGACTAGAGATGAGGACTTAGGGGGTAGAGTAACAAAAGTAAACTGTGGCTCAACCCCCAGGAGCTTCTCCCATATTCCTCATCAGAGAGGGTGGTGAGGAGTTAAGGAGTGAGGCATCCTTTGGAGTCAAATGAAAGCTCTACTGTCTGGAAGGAATGAGCAGCCAGACAGACCCACAAACAAGTAGCCAAACAGATAACGGAGCTGATGGTGGAGTCATTGTTAGAAAAAGTAGTAGCCATGGCAACAGACATCCAGCAAAGCCATCCAGAAGCTGGGAGCTCAGAGACGAACACAATAGGAGAACTTCAGGAGCAGAGACATCATGGAAGCAGTTCAGACTCCCTGGGCAAAGCAGAGCTGAGGGTCCCAGGTTTAGCTTGGGGAGGAGGTCCTGCACATCCATTTGCCTCTCTCTCCTTACCCCAACATGCATATAAGGCTTTGGGGGACCCACGCTACAGAGTAAACGGAGGAGGATGAAAAGACCTCAGAACTGACCTCAGAGCAGAGATTTGCCTGAGTCCCTTCCTTTTCCACCTTTCAGTCCTCTTCTTGAACACTTCCCACCCAGATGCTCCCTAGCTCTTTCCTAGGAGGGATGGAGCCCAGACTTTGGTGCAGACTAAAGCGTTTTGAGATGAATGGAGCTTCGAACATTTGCTAATAACCCATTTTAGACGTTTATGTGGAGTGTGGGGGTGGAGGAAAGCAGCTCTTTAGTAGGATAACTGATGGTTTGGGCGGATCTCACAGGCAATTGCTCTGAGCCACTATTTATCCTATTGTCCTCTATCTACCTTCTCCCAGGCCTGCCTAATTTCCCAGATCCTTTACCAAGTGGTTAAGAAATCCGTGTGCTCGTCCATCTCTTCCCCAACCTATTTTCTTTTGCTGCCAGCATCTCCATTTCCACTTCTATTTTTTTCCCAGATTTTAATGCGGCAAACTCTGTGAAACCCTAATTGAACATTTTTTTTTCAATGTGAGAATTTAGAGCAGATTGGAGCTGAATGGATACTGTGCAGAGGGTTGATTTCCCTCCAGCAGAGCATCCTTTTTATGTGCTGGAAAAGACATGACATTCATTAAAGGATAATTTTCCCCAAAAAGGGCAAAATTATGTCTCTCATAGATCCATAAAATGAACATGTGTTAAAGATTTTATTTGACTCATTAATTAAGTGAGAGAACCAGGCAGATGTTATAACTGGATTAAAGAAGTCAAAGAAGCACAAATTTCTGCTCCAAATTTATATAAAGTAAAGGAATGTTGAAATTAATGGGCGAATGGAGGCAAAACCCTTTTCTTGGAGGCTGGTCCCTCTCCTGGACAAAATCCATTTGCATGTTTATAGACAAGAATTATTTTGCATTGCTATCAGTTATCTACAATTTTCTGAGTAAAATAGCTCCCATGGAATCAGAATCAGACAACCCAGAAGGCTGTGCCTTAGACGAGGCATCATTTCCCACTGAAGCATTCAATTTTTTCTTTTACATTTAGACCAAATTCATGGCTTGGGCAACCTCAGAAAAAGCAGGTTGCAGTTAACATCTTAAATGTATAACAATCTGGGCTGAATTAATATTGATTTAGCTCCAATAGTATACCAAAATTCTTTTCCTAATGTGCTCCATCCCACTTATGTTGTTATTGTCACAAATATTTTTTTATATCGTGTTAAGAAGGAAACTTGGGTCTAGTTGCAATGTGCTTTGCAACTGCCACACAAATAACCCAAATATAAACTTGACCCTGCCTGATTTTCATAGAAGGGCATTACATTGTATCTCATGTGGAATTAATCAACATGAATTTGGCAGCCATAGAATCAGAGACCTGTGATCTAGCTCCAGCGTTCTGGCTAAAGAGGTGTATAATCTCTGAGCCTTGGTTTTCTTACCTGCAAGGTGGGGAAGGGCAGACTAGATGTTCTCAAAGGTTTTTTTTTTTTGTTCTCTGTTCCTGCTTTTCATGCCAATGGGCTATTTTCTGTTTTATATTACTGTGATGGTTAATTTTATGTATCAACCTGGCCAGGCCCTGGTGCCCAATATTGACCAAATGGTCAATTATTCTGGATGTTTCTCTGAAGGTGTTTTGCATAAAATCAACACTTAAATTGGTAGACTTTGAGTCAAGTAGACTGCTCTCCATAATGTAGGTGGGCCTAATCTAGGCAGTTGAAGGTCTAGTCAGTTGAAGACTTTAATAAAGCAAAGACTTGGGGTGCCTGGGCGCTCTCGCGGTCCATGAGTTTGAGCCCCGCTTCGGGCTCTGGGCTGATGGCTCAGAGCCTGGAGCCTGCTTCCAGTTCTGTGTCTCTCTCTCTCTCTCTCTGCCCCTCCCCCATTCATGCTCTGTGTCTCTCTGTCTCAAAAATAAATAAACGTTAAAAAAAAATTTTTTTTAAATAAAGCAAAGACTTACCTTCCCCAAGAAAGAAGAAATTCTGCCCACAGACTGCCTTTGGGTTTGAACTACAACTCTTCCCTGAGTCTCCAGCCTGCCAGCCTATCCCATTAGATTTTGGATTCACTAAGCCTCCACAGCGACAAAAATGAATTCCTTAAAATCTCTCTCTCTTCCCCTTTCTCCCTCCTTACTTCTAAATCTATCTATCTTCATCTCTACATATTACAACATATATAGAGAACCAACAGGATATGTGTGTGTGCATATATATATATATACATATTCATATATACGAAATATTTATTTATTCATATATAATATGAAATATAAATAAAATATGAACTATCCTCTGAAATCTGATAAAACTATGATCTTCTGCCCATACTCAGGACATAAGAACAACGTTTTGCATACAATGTCAATGTATTCAAAGGTCCTTCCAGACTTCTTTCATAAAAGCCAGCACATCTATTGAGTAGGAAGAAGAAAAGTTTATTTTGAAAGTGAGAGTTTGGTTCTCTGATCATGGATGTTTCATATTTTGACCACTAAGTGGAGTGGGCAGCTGTTACATAACTGACCTGGAGGGTCAGGAGCCTGTAAATCTCTTCCCAACTTCCCCGTAAAATCTGTCTTTCTCCCCAGGAACTAGAAAGTTAGGATTATTATCCTTGGTTTTGCTCTGCCATGTCCACACACCCATCTGACTCATGGATTTATTAAAGCCCAAGGGTAAACAGAGGGGATCAGGCCAAGGAAGCTAAGTTGGTTGGAAACCAATGGCCCATTTCATACTGGTGATACATCAAGTCCATTTGGGTAATTACACCAAGTGTACCAATGATTTATTATGAGATGAGGGAGTCTCACAGCATTGTTTTTTTTTTTTTTTTAAGCATAAAACATACCATGACAATATTGGGGTCCTATAATATATTAGGCTCTGTTCACACGTTCATGCTAATACAACACACTCACACATGATAATTTATACAACATCCTTTCTTATCTTTCTTTTTGTCTCATTTTCTTTTCATTTTTAATTTTTAAACAAATAATGAAACTGAATGGACAGTAGAGTCAAGTGACTTACCTAAGGCCGTAAAGCTAGTAAGGGGCAAAGACAAGACCCAAACCCAGATTCTCTGGTTATAAGCTCCTTCTCTTTCCATTGCATCACAGCACCTCTCCCATGGTCTGCCCTTTCTCTGCCACACCTCTTATTGAGCAGTCATGGACAAGTGTTTCACATGGAATGCCACATGTGAGATGATGAAAAAGAAGGAAAAGAAACACCGATTCTCAATGAACCAATCATTGACAAGGGAAACAGTGTTGTTGCAAAAACATGGTGCCCAAAATGCTTTATTCGTGGGAAGGTAAGGAACACAAACACACATACACACACACACACGACTGGTAGAGTCTAGATTGTGAAACCAACAGAATAATCTTCATGGCTGTTCTGACTGAAGGAAATACCCAAAGATTCCTCTATGTGGTTTGCCCATATATACCCCCTATAAAAAAAGACTTGTAATTTCACATAATGGATAAGCTTGATGATGAATATGTAGGGTTTTAGTCACTCGGTGTAACTTATGCAGCATCGGTTATGGTCCAGACTCTGTCCCCAAAGAATAGCTCTAACACAATAGGATTCCTGGGTTCTGCCTTCCAGGAGTTTTTTTATCCAGACTTTCCAAGGAAAATTAAAATTAGAGCTGGATAGACGTACAACCAGTCAGCTTTGTTAACTCCAAGAGAGAAGCGTTTAATTTGAACTGGGTGATTGAGAAAGGTGTCATAAAGTAGGTGAAATTTGAGCTGGACCTTGCAGGCTAAGAGCAATTTCAGTTGGCAGAAACTGGAGGGAATTGCATTTTCAGTTAAGAAACATACACGCAAGTGTGAAAGCATGTGGTGTTTAGGGGAAAGGAGACCAGCTGATATGTCCAGCACACAGACAAATAAGGGCTATGGTAGGAGATGAGGCTGGCTCTACTGTAGGCTTTGAATGCCAAGGTGATAAGCGTATAGAAGATTTTATTAAGGTTCCCAGCTTTCCAATATTCGTTCCTGCAAAAAAAGTATACATCTCCAGATATCGCCATGGGATTTTCAGTTCCCCATTTAGAAGAGTACACACTTTGGCGGCACCTACGTGGCTCAGTTGGTTAAGTGTCTGACTCTCGATTTCAGCTCAGTCATGATCGCAGGGTCATGGGATTGAGCCCCACATTAGGCTCCATACTAAGCATGGAGACTGCTTAAGATTCTCTCCCTCTCCCTCGCTAGCGCTCACTCTCTCTCTCTAATTTAATTTAATTTAATTTAGTTTTTTAAAAAAGAAGAAGAGTATACAGTTCTGCTCCATTGACCTTGGGCTTGGTCATGTGATTTGTTTTGGCCATGGCATGTCGACCACATAAGCCATGTTTGAGTAGAAGCCTTAAGAGCCATTCTTTGTTTCTAATAGCTGTCTTGCTTTTTTCCCTCTGTCACCAGAATGCTTATCCCATGGGGAAACTGCTTTCCCAGCTAAGTTCTGGAATGCAGATGACCTACACAGCAAACCCACTGTTGACTCCACAATGATCCATAACTAACATACAACATGAGTAAGAATTAAACCTTTGCTATTATACATAACTGAAATGTTGGGATTGTTTGTTGCCAGAGCAAAACCAACCAGTAAGTGTTTTTTGTTTCATTTTGTTTTTGTTTGTTTGTTTTTTTACTTTATTCTGAAGGCAATGGATGTTGTAAAAGACAACGAAAAATGTCCTTTCTCCCCTCCCTGGCAGTCCTATGAATTTCAATGGGAACAAAATCTTATTTTAATTTCTGACTCCATTCAGATTCAATTACTTTTTTCCATATCAGAGATATTCTGGGGGAATAGAATAACAATTAGCTTAATATTCACTCCTTGTAACCACTGGGTCAGATTCACCTGGAATTCATGAAAATGTGGTAAACAGCACCGTGGGCTTCCAACATTTCGTAGCCGATGGCAGCAGAAGCAGCATTTCCTTCCAAATTGTTAAGGATATCACCAACGTGCCAGATAGGAATAAAGATTTCAAATTTAAACCTGAGGGTGCATTTTCCAATGATGGAATATTCCATTTAGGCTCTGTGAGGGAATAAACAGACAGACACTTCATGTTGGGATGATCGCCAGGGAAATGACTTGTTAATGCTGGCTAGAGCGCCAGAAGTTTGTGGTGCCTCCAATGTACGTAAGCTCAGAGAGGGTTAATCTTTGTTAGCTTAATGAGAAGAATTTGAGAATGCATTTGTTAGAACCTCTATGTCTTATGTATCACCTGATTGTGTCCCAATAAGGGTCATCGTTCATCACGTAGTGAGCGAGGGAACTCGATAGGTGGAGAGTGCATGAGCTGAAATCACACTGGTAATACTGATGATAACAAAGAAATAAGAAGAGAAGGAGAATGGAGTCCGGTTTACTAAGCCTCAATGGCAAGAATGGCTCACAATTTACCAGTTATAGATTCTGGGGAGAGAGCTACTTTTTAAAATCCCTGAAACAAAGTTTTCTCATTTATAAAGTAGATGTAATAATACCTCTTTGCCGTAGTGATTGTGAAGATAATATGATAAAATGAATGTAAAGTACTTGGCATGTGGTAGGTTCTCAATAAATATAGCTGGAGTTTTTTTTCCAACTTTTAGCTTTTTAACCCCTTTCTCACATGAATGCTTTTCCCTAACCTTATCAAAATTCTACCCACCCCACAGCATCTGGATTTACCATCTCACCAAGGCCTTCTCCAATTTCAGTCTGTGATAGTCTACCTTCTCTGAAACAGCAGTAAAGGTCATAGATTTTTTTCAAATATATTAATTCACTCATCCTTTTTTTTAAACAAATATTTCTGTACTAAATATTTTGTACCAGGCACTGTTCTAAATGTTGGAAATATGGCTGTGAACAAGGTCTCTGCTTTCATTGAGCTTACATTATAGCAGGGAGAGAGACATAATTAGTAACCAATAAATAGGTACCATGTCAAATGATGATAAGTGCTATGAAAAAAGATGTAGGGCAAGTAGAAAACGGAGTGCCAGAGTGGGAAGGATATCAGGTGGTCAAGAAAGGCCTCACTTCAGTGATTCTGGAGTAGAGGCAGAGAGCCATGAAGAACCTGTGGGATGAAATTTCAGATTAAAGGATCTAGCCAGTGCAAAGGCCCTGAGGCAGGAGAAAGCCTGGCATGCTCTAGAAAGGACACTAGTGTGGCTGAGCAGAGTGAGCCAGAGAGAGAATGATAGAAGACTCGGTCAGAAGGATAGCACCTGGAAGGTGATGAAAAGGTCTTTGATTTTTAGTCTGAGTGAATTGGGAATCCATGGGAGAGTTCTGAGCAGAGAAGTTACATTATTTTACTTAGATTTTTAAAAGGCTCACTCCATATGCTGTGTTGAAAATAGATTTCAGAGGAACAAGGACAGAAGGAGAAATGAAGTTAGGGGCTTTTGCAGTAAGAGGTGAGAGACAAGATGGTAGTAATGGAGGTGGTGAAAAGTGGTCAGAGTCTGGATATATTGTGAAGAAGGAATAAAAAGATTTTCTGATAGATTGAGAATATGAGGTGAGAGAAAAAAATGAGTCAAGGATGACTCCAAGTTCTTTGTTCTGAACAACTGGGAGGATGGGGAAGATTGGGAGGAGTAATTTGGGGTAGAGGAACAATAGTGTTCATTTTGGCATTTGTCTGATATACCTATTAGATGACCAGCTGGAGAGCTAGTAGGCAGTTGGGTATGTGAATCCGGAGTTAAAGAGAGAAACCTACTCTTGAAACATAAATTTGGGAGTCAAAAGCATTTAAATTAAATGTAAAGCTGTGAGACTGGAGATCACTGAAAGAATTTTCAGGGCTTGGGAAGATGAGAAGAGACAGAAGACTGAAAAGGAGCAGCCAGTGCAGGGAAATGAGAATGATGTCCTGGAGTCCAAATGAAGAGAGTATGTGAAGAAGGAAGAAGCAATCCACTGTATAAAATGCTGCCATTAAGTTGAATAATAAGAAAACTGAAAACTGTGTCTTGTATTTGGTAATGTGGAGGCCACTGAGAATCCTGATAAAACCATTTTGGCGGGGAGCAGTGTTAAGAAGGAAAGCATTACCGGTGTGTGTTTAAGAAAGACTGGAGAGAAGGGAGATGGAAATACGAGATTTGCTATAAAGGAGAGCAGTAGCTACAGGGCAAAGAGCGGTCAAGGGAGGCTTTGTTTTATTTGTGTAGGACGGACGATAATTCCACAGGTTTGCATGCTGTTGGAAATAACTCCAAAGGAAAAGAAATATTGTCGATCAGGAAAGGGAAGAGGTAATTTCTGGAAATATGTTTGTGGCTAGGCAAGAAGGGATGGAAACAAGAACACAGTGGAAGGATTTGGCTTCGGATGGGAGTCCAACCCCATCATCCAGAGCAACACGGAAGACAGCAGGACATTTAGGCACAGATACAGTTAGTTGGGGGATGTGCGAGTTGGGAGGATAGGGAGGTTCTCTTCTGAGAGTTTCTGGTTTTCCCTCCACTGAACTGGAGGGAAAGGGAGGTAAAAGGATGGAGGAGGCCCTGGAGGCTCAAAGAGAGAAGAGAACGTGTGAAATGGTTATCTAAGCAAGCAGAGACTTGAACGGATCTGAACAATTGCAGAAGGATGGCCAGCAGCTTGAAGGGCCCACTGAGGCTGGGAGTCATGAGTTGAATCTGAGACTTATCAGTGTGATTGTGGACATTCCCTCCCACGCCCATCAGCTGCTAGGGTGCCGGTGATGAGTAAGACGGAGTTGGGACTTAAGCAGGGTTTTACCTGGCATATGTGAGGAAGGAACAGAAGGAAAAGCAACAAAGGGAATGTGAATAAAGATAGTGAATGCAAGTGAGAGATTGTTAATGTTGGGCCATGAAACATTAGCTGAGTAGGGGGGTGAGGGACACAGAAAGGGATGGATTATAGGTCCTGGTGAGGATGAATAATTGTTGGTGTTGGAGTACTGGAGGAAGTGGCCTGGAAAGATTGGGTCAGTAGTCTGAGAGTGGGATGCAGTAAACGGCCAGGTCTAGGGTGTGACTGCGGACTGAGGTGAGGCAGAAGACAGTCATTCATCACCACCACATGGGTCTTGTGTCCCCACTAAGCACTTACGAGAGAGGAATCATATCTTGTAAGGCTTTACCTTTCTTCCTAAGCATCTAGCACAGTCAATGACCCTAACAGGGGCTTTGATAATATTTATGAATTAAGTGTTTCAACCATTGAGAAATACAGAAAATTTCTACCACTGAGAAATACAGAAAAATCAGGGCAGTGAGACTCAGATTTTCTGCTATAAACTACCACTTTCTGCATTACGCCCCAAAATTATTGACAATCCATTGGAATCAGGTAGAGGGAATCCCTGGCCCTAGCGGGATTAAACTAATGGTTTCAATTATTCAAAGCCAACCATAGAATTCCATTTCATTTATAATTTGTGAAAACATGAATTTGGACTTAATGGTTTTGAGCCTTAGCTGGTGAGTGAGACTAGCCAGCTACTTAACATCTACCTCTCAGTGTGGCCATGTTATTTTATCACTATTATCAGATCTTTACATCTCTGTGAAGAGAAAAAAATGAATTACCTATAAAAATTGCCTAAAAATGCAGTTTCATTTGGAAATCCATAGAGGTGCCTGCATGGAAATGCCTACATGCAAACCTTGAAACTGTAAGGTTTCAAACCTTGAAACTGTAAAAACAACTAATTTTCACATGCATTTTATTTAAATGGGCTCACTGCTTGTAATCTGTATTTCAACATATTGCTAAATACTCAGGCCAAAAAGTACTAAATATTAGGAGAAATTATCTTCAGCCAAAACTAGCATTAGTGTACAAGCTCAGGGAAACAAGAGAAAAAATTTTTTGGGGTCATGGGCTGAGAGAATGAAAATAAACCAAGATTAAAACACACATACGCGGGGCGCCTGGGTGGCGCAGTCGGTTAAGCGTCCGACTTCAGCCAGGTCACGATCTCGCGGTCCGCGGGTTCGAGTCCCGCGTCAGGCTCTGGGCTGATGGCTCACAGCCTGGAGCCTGTTTCCGATTCTGTGTCTCCCTCTCTCTCTGCCCCTCCCCCGTTCATGCTCTGTCTCTCTCTGTCCCAAAAATAAATAAACGTTGAAAATATCCCTGATGAATATGGATGCCAAAATTCTCAATAAGATACTAGCAAATCGAATTCAACGGCATATAAAAAGAATTATTCACCATGATCAAGTAGGATTCATTCCTGGGATGCAGGGCTGGTTCAACATCCGCAAATCAATCAACGTGATACATCACATAAACAAAAAAAAAAGAGAAAAACCATATGATCCTGTCAATCGATGCAGAAAAGGCCTTTGACAAAATCCAGCACCCTTTCTTAATAAAAACCCTTGAGAAAGTCGGGATAGAAGGAACATACTTAAAGATCATAAAAGCCATTTATGAAAAGCCCACAGCTAACATCATCCTCAACGGGGAAAAACTGAGAGCTTTTTCCCTGAGATCAGGAACACGACAGGGATGCCCACTCTCACCGCTGTTGTTTAACATAGTGCTGGAAGTTCTAGCATCAGCAATCAGACAACAAAAGGAAATCAAAGGCATCACAATTGGCAAAGATGAAGTCAAGCTTTCGCTTTTTGCAGATGACATGATATTATACATGGAAAATCCGATAGACTCCACCAAAAGTCTGCTAGAACTGATCCATGAATTCAGCAAAGTTGCAGGATACAAAATCAATGTACAGAAATCAGTTGCATTCTTATACACTAACATTGAAGCAACAGAAAGACAAATAAAGAAACTGATCCCATTCACAATTGCACCAAGAAGCATAAAATACCTAGGAATAAATCTAACCAAAGATGTAAAGGATCTGTATGCTGAAAACTACAGAAAGCTTATGAAGGTAATTGAAGAAGAGTTAAAGAAATGGAAAGACATTCCCTGCTCATGGATTGGAAGAATAAATATTGTCAAAATGTCAATACTACCCAAAGCTATCTACACATTCAATGCAATCCCAATCAAAATTGCACCAGCATTCTTCTCGAAACTAGAACAAGCAATCCTAAAATTCATATGGAACCACAAAAGGCCCCGAATAGCCAAAGGAATTTTGAAGAAGAAGACCAAAGCAGGAGGCATCACAATCCCAGACTTTAGCCTCTACTACAAAGCTGTCATCATCAAGACAGCATGGTATTGGCACAAAAACAGACACATAGACCAATGGAATAGAAGAGAAACCCCAGAACTAGACCCACAAACGTATGGCCAACTCATCTTTGACAAAGCAGGAAAGAACATCCAATGGAAAAAAGACAGTCTCTTTAACAAATGGTGCTGGGAGAACTGGACAGCAACATGCAGAAGGTTGAAACTAGACCACTTTCTCACACCATTCACAAAAATAAACTCAAAATGGATCAAGGACCTGAATGTGAGACAGGAAACCATCAAAACCTTAGAGGAGAAAGCAGGAAAAGACCTCTCTGACCTCAGCCGTAGCAATCTCTTACTCGACACATCCCCAAAGGCAAGGGAATTAAAAGCAAAAGTGAATTACTGGGACCTTATGAAGATAAAAAGCTTCTGCACAGCAAAGGAAACAACCAACAAAACTAAAAGGCAACCAACGGAATGGGAAAAGATATTTGCAAATGACATATCAGACAAAGGGCTAGTATCCAAAATCTACAAAGAGCTCACCAAACTCCACACCCGAAAAGCAAATAACCCAGTGAAGAAATGGGCAGAAAACATGAATAGACACTTCTCTAAAGAAGACATCCGGATGGCCAACAGGCACATGAAAAGATGTTCAGCGTCGCTCCTTCTCAGGGAAATACAAATCAAAACCACACTCAGGTATCACCTCACGCCAGTCAGAGTGGCCAAAATGAACAAATCAGGAGACTATAGATGCTGGAGAGGATGTGGAGAAACGGGAACCCTCTTGCACTGTTGGTGGGAATGCAAATTGGTGCAGCCGCTCTGGAAAGCAGTGTGGAGGTTCCTCAGAAAATTAAAAATAGGCCTACCCTATGACCCAGCAATAGCACTGCTAGGAATTTATCCAAGGGACACAGGAGTACTGATGCATAGGGGCACTTGTACCCCAATGTTCATAGCAGCACTCTCAACAATAGCCAAAATATGGAAAGAGCCTAAATGTCCATCAACTGATGAATGGATAAAGAAATTGTGGTTTATATACACTATGGAATACTACATGGCAAAGGGAAAAAATGAAATATGGCCTTTTGTAGCAACGTGGATGGAACTGGAGAGTGTGATGCTAAGTGAAATAAGCCATACAGAGAAAAACAGATACCATATGGTTTCACTCTTATGCGGATCCTGAGAAACCTAACAGGAACCCATGGGGGAGGGGAAGGAAAAAAAAAAAAAGAGGTTAGAGTGGGACGGAGCCAAAGCATAAGAGAGTGTTGAGAACTGAGAGCAAACTGAGGGTTGATGGGGGGTGGGAGGGAGGAGAGGGTGGGTGATGGGCATTGAGGAGGGCACCTTTTGGGATGAGCACTGGGTGTTGTATGGAAACCAATTTGACAATAAATTTCATATATAAAAAAAATAAAAAATAAACGTTGAAAAAAAAATTTTTTTAAATGTTTAAAAAAAATAAAAAAAAACACACATACGCATGCACACACACACGCACACACACACACACACACACCTTGTCAGATAAGGTGCACTCTCTTGCCCAGCAGTGGAGAGATAACTGGGGGGCTGAGGCTTATAGTAATCAAATTTGATCACACAGCAGCTTCGGCAAGGAAGGATTGAAATTAATGTTTTGGCAAGAGTCTACTTCCTCTCCTCTTGTCCTGCCCAGAGGGACAAAGCATTCAGAGGGACTGGGCGTGACAGTAACCCTCCACTGTGGTCCTTACCCAGTGTGGTTCTCTGCAATCCGCAAATCTCCCTGACCAAGTTCTCACAACCGCCCTAACACCACAGATGTTAGTGTCTCACTTTGAGAGGATGTGAGCTGGAGGCCGGGTGGTCTGCTCAAGGACATCCAGCTCATACATGGCAGAGCAGTGATTCAAATCACATCTTCGGGGTCCAAGTCGAGCTTTTGCCACACTCCAACCAGCTCTACATTTGTGAGTCCAGCTTGATGACCACCTTGTCAGCTTGCACAGGACGTTTGCCCTGACTTGCTGATGGTGCCTTTCAATCAGGATTACAATTTGGGAAGAAAGAACATCCCAGAGGCAGGTTTTCAGCCTTGTGCTTTCTTCATTATGTCTCATATGTTTCTTCACATTCTCATTCCCTCTGTTTTCCATCACTTCACATGGGGTTGTTACATATCTATGATGACTTGAACGGATCTGCCTCTTCCTTCCAAACCAGTTTCCCTATCGATATAGATTAATCTTCCTAAGATGCTGGCTTCATTACTGATTTTAAAAACACTCAGGATATTGTCCTCAGGATCAGGTACAAACTCCTTGGCTTGACATTCAAGGCCCTCACAATTTGGCTCCAAACTATTTCGTAATCTTATGCCCAATTCCCCCTGTGCTTGGTCGCCCCAGAGCATGCATATTCCCAAATCTGAAGCTTTATGTCCTATGCTCACTCTGAACAGTGTTCATCCTCATCTCTCCTCTTACATCTATATATTCAATTTCTATTATTTTAAAGCTGAGGTATAGTTTTACTCCTTCGGCGACTTTCAGGGCTAGAGCCTTCTGTTTGCCCCTTCAGATCCACTTTCCACCCCCCACCCTGCTCTGAGCCCCAGGAAACGAGTGCCATGGGTGGGCCCTCTTACTCTCTAAATACTGAACTCTCTGTGGTTCTGTTCCACCCAACATTTACCTTGGTAAATAGCCTTTTTAAAAAAGGAAAGTCTCCTGTAATTCCCAATTTGAACATAACACCTTCTTCCTACCAGGCTCCTGATGGATACCTTTTCGTTCCTCTATATACTCACAGGACTTATTTATTGCTTTAAGCCGCCTTATATCATAGCAAAGACTGCCTTGAATTAAAGGGCATTTCCCTCTGTGGTTATATATTTCTATCCTGACTAAAGTTTCCTGAAGGCAGGAAATATGTATTATGCTCCTGTGTATGCCTTACCACCTCCCATCCCAACAATACTTAGCACATCTTTTATTTGTATATATCTCTGTATAGAGAACACCTAAATTGATTAGAAAAGGCAGACCTACTTAAAGTAAAAAAAAAAAAAAAAAAAAAAAAAAAAAAAATGAAATTAAAAAAAAAAAAAAAAAAAAAAAAAAAATCACATGCTTGAAAGTATCTAATTATAAAGGAAACAGGTAATTGAATGATGCCAGGAGTTGATAATGATATATTGTACCTTCCTTCTCCAGGTAATTGGTTCCAATTTAGTCCTGCTTAGAATTAAGCAAATCGTTACAATAACTCAAAGACATCCCCATTGGCCTGTTTCTTCCTAGCAAGTTGGGGACAGCTGCAAAAGTGGTAGCAACTTTAAGAATCTGCCACGATCTTTTTTGTCCCTCAGAAATGGCTTCTAAAAGACCTGGAAAACGATTTTCCAGAAATCAAGAGAACAACCAAAATTGCTGTAAAAGGTAAATTTATCTCCTGTGACTTTTGTGAATACTAAAATAATAAATATAAAATACCAGGGTGCCTGGGTGGCTCAGTCGGTTAAACGTCCGACTTCGACTCAGGTCATGATCTCACAGTTCGTGGGTTTGAGCCCCATGTCAGGCTCTGTGTTCACAGCTCAGAGCCTAGAACCTATTTCAGAGTCTCTGTCTTCCTCTCTCTCTGCCCCTCCCTGGCTCGCGCTCTGTCACTCTTTCTCTTTCTCTCAAAAAAGGAATAAAACATAAATAAATACATAAATAAGTAAGTAAATAAATAAATAAATAAATAAAAGCTAGTTCAATGCCTGGCATGTCGTATTATTCAGTGGGTTTCTCCCTTCCGTCTTATACTAAGATGCGTATACATTATATATGCACATATAGACACACACATATAATTATATTAAAATGTAGAGTTATATATACAAAATATACATAGGTTTAATTATAAATGTGTTGCAAACATTAAATATAGCACCAACATAATACAGACTGTACTTTTGGAAGCTTAAACTGAGAACAAAATGTATCTGCTTTTAATTATAGTAAATATGCAATACGTTAAGAGAAATAACCATTTCTCAAAATTCATAAGCAAGAGAATCACTGCCTAAGACAATTTGCTGAGAATTAAATGTAGTCTGTACGGTGTGTTTGTGGCTATTGTGAATTGCAGCTGGGAAAATGTTTTGATTGTTTTATTTAATTGCCTCGGGCATTATAATTGGCTCTAAATCTAATCTCTACAGGTTTTATAAGGATACTTTAAGAAGGAAGACCACTGAATCAGTTGGCTAGAAAAGAAAGTTATAAAGAACCAGCTAAAAAGTGTCTTTATTCCCTTGTAAAAATCTCATAAGTAACGCAAAGTTGGGAAATGTATTACACTGAACCCCAGCTCTAGGTTAGATGGGAGTAAATTGGGCTGTTTCAGCTAGCCTCCATCTTTGCTTCTTTCTCTTCCTGCTTTTCTTATTCCTTTGCTACTTTGTTTCTGGGTCTCTGCTTCTTTGATCTTGGCTTCTACTGTCAGGTGGCTTCCGCTCTCTGTCTCTTTCTGTGGGTTCCCTGGCTTCCTCTCCATTCTATTGTTGGCTGAGTCTGCGCGTCTCAAGTGTCGCTGGTCAGGGACCTTCTAGAGGGTCAGTTCCCACTCACAGAACATGTCTGTAGAGCCGAGCTCCGGCTCTCACTCTGCTTCTAGCAGTGTGGCCTAGGGATGGTGTCATGTGATACCTACACTTCAGAGAGACTCCCCCAAGTGGTCTGTGGACACAGTTGGCACCAGTGTAATAACACCCATGGGACACCTTCCCTCTGGCTGCCCAAGACTGTAGATGCCGCCAGTTACAAGACATTAAAATGCAAACGCGTATCTTAGAATCAGCAACATGGGCATTATTAATTTATAGATGAGGCTTAGTGCCATTCCAGCCGCTTTCCTGTGGAATAGGTGGGAATATATGAAGTTACTGAGTGTATACTTGTTTGGCATTCTATACGCTTCCTTGGCGTCATTAAATGCTCAGAAAAACCCTTTGAAATGTGTGTTGCTTTACAGATGAGAAACTTGCCCGTGATCATAGATCGTGAACTAGCAGAGCAAGAATGTACCCCCAGGTCTTTCTTGTTCTGAGCTAGGCCAGCCTGTGAAGGTTGGACTGTGATTGGAAGGTTGGACGAGGGGTACCTGGGTGACTCGGTTGGTTAAGCGTCCAACTCTTGATTTTGACTCAGGTCGTGATCTCATGGTTGTGAGATCGAGCCCTGCGTGGAGCCCCATGTTGAGCCCCACATCGGGCTCTGAGCTGAGCATGGAATCGGATTAAGATTCTCTCTCTCTCTCCCTCTCTCTCTGCCCCTCCCCTGCTCACGCTCTCTCTCTTTCTCTCTCTCTCTCAAAAAAAGGGTGGGCTAGAAGGACAACTAATATTCTTAGAAAGCCCTCTAACAGACCAGCAAACTACCAGCATCGAGGACACACATGAATAAGTGGGTGCAACTCCCTAGCGTCTGAGGTCTGGTAGTTAATACTGCCTGTTGGGAATAGGGAACTAGCCCCTGGCTTTCTGCACCTGACACCCTAGCCTTGAGTGGGGTCTCATCAGCTCCCAAGGGCCTATCACCTATCACACAGGAAAGCCACACTATGTCCGTTATATTCTGCATTCATTTCTCATCATTTTGTCCAGCCTGATCCAGATCTGACCATGGTCTGCTAAGGAGTCTAAAGCCTTTACTTTCTTTTTGCTGTTTTTCGGTGGCAGTGGTTTGCTCATTTGGCTCTACAAGTCTAAAAGGATTCCATTTTATAAGAAGACCCTAAAAACATGATTTAAGATATTTTCCTTTCATTTCATTTTGTAGATAGACAATAATGAATCCGAAATTTATCTAGTATAAAAAGGACTTGAAATGGGAACACAGTTGGTGCCTGGGTGGCTGAGTTGGTTAAGCATCTAACTTCGGCTCAGGTCTGATCTCATGATTTGTGAGCTCGAGGCCCACGTAGGGCTCTGTGCTGACAGCTTAGAGCCTTGGAGCCCGCTTCAGATTCTGTGTCATTCTCTCCCTCTCTCTCTGACCCTCCCCCACCTGCACTGTGTGTGTGTCTCTCTCTCTCAAAAATAAATAAACATTAAAAAAGATTTTTTTTAAAGAAAAAAGAAACGGGAACACGGCCATTTCAGAGTATTGTACCTGAGATAAAGATTTCCACCGTGGGCAGAGAAGAATGGCTGGAGGTAAGATTTCATCATTACAGATTACATTGTTGCTCTGAGCTCCTCAAACTCTCATCATGCAGCCAGGGGCATGTGTGTCTAAACGGAAAAAAGCAGGGCGCCTGGGTGGCTCAGCTGGTTAAGTATCCGACTTCGGCTCAGGTCATGATCTCAGGGTTCGTGAGTTCGAGCCCCGCGTCGGGCTCTGTGCTGACAGCTCAGAGCCTGGAGCCTGCTTCGGATTCCGTGTCTCCCTCTCTCTCTGCCCCTCCCCCACTCATGCTCTGTCTCTCAAAAAATGAATAAACATTTAAAAAAATAATAAAAATAAAAGGAAAAAGGCAAAGGGCAAGAAGTCAGACCACAATGGGGCTATAGCTCTCCACAAGATGGGAGTCTTTGATGCGGCTCACTTTTGTAGGCCCTGTTGTTCCTGAGGCAGAGCTGCAGGAAGCAGGGCTAACTGCTACTCCTACAAAGCCGTGGCAGGTAGTCTAATCTCCAACTCCATGACGTACCCTTGGGCCAGAGTAACTCGAGTGAACTCAAGGTTGCCCGCGGTTCCCCCGACTCCCTTCCAAAGCCAAGAGAAGCAATTCATGGGAAGGTCTCTGCCAAAGTCTGTGAGATGCAGTAGACTTCAACAACAACCATAAGCAGCTGCCACATATTGGGGACATCCCTTGTTTCAGACGTGTCACACATTTCATCTCATTCGAGCCTCCCAACCATCCTATAAATACCTATTATTACTCCAACTTTAAAATAAAGAGACTGAGATCTGGAGCCAGCTAAACTACTTGCCAAAGTTGACACAGCAACAAATGGCCGAGTTAGCACTCAAATTGAGAGTTGAGTGATGCCCAGACCGCTACACCGTGTCACCATCTGAATTCCCAGGGCCTAGACTGGCCACATCTATGGTGACCGATCAAAGATTCCTATTCCAGAAAACAAAACAAAACAAAACAGAACAGAACAGAACAAAAACCAAAATGCCTATAGGTTGAGGTAAGCTCTGCTTCAGTTCATAGTCATAGATTTTAAAACAAATAAATGAAGAAACCAATACAAGAATTTTGTGTTTTCTCCTGCCTTTAAGGCTGTTTACGTTGTCTGGGCTTGATGCCAACTCCTCCTTTTTCCTCAGCTCCCTTTGACCACCAGCTTCAACATCCCATCCAGCTCTTGGCTGTCTAGTGATTGACTCTGCCATTTTTGGCCCCCCTGGCTTACATCTTAGCTCCATCCTGGCTCACCCCAATTCGGAAACCTACTCCTTTGGCACATTTCATACCTGTAGCTGTTACCTGAACACCTCTTCCCTTGAGTTCAGCAGGTCAAGTTCATGAAACCACTCTGCACAGAGGGTCTCTAGGAAATGGGTGGGAGTTGAGAAGATGAGTCTCTTAGAATTCCCCATCAGGCCTTGATCTTGATATAAAACCAGTTGGATGGGACTATCCAGGACACAAAAAGAATTGCCTGGCAAACCAAAGTTAGGTAGTCAAGTTCTGTTGGAACTCTGTGGTTTATTGTTGGGTCTCTGATTGTTCAGTAGTCGGGTTTCAGGCATAGAGGAATAGGAGCTGGGTGTGTGTGTGTGTGTGTGTGTGTGTGTGTGTGTGTTTCTGACTGAGCAGGTGCAGTGCAGAAAGGTTGTATTAGGAGGAAACCTAGAAGCTGTGATTTAAGAAGGAAAAGGTAAGCAGATATGGGGTATTTTGCTCAGAGCAATGATGTGATCTATAATGATGAAATCTTACCTCCAGCCATTCCTCTCTGCCCACGGTGGAAATCTTTATCTCAGATATGGGGAACTTTGAGTGATCTTTCCTTCTCATCTTCCAACTTTTACTTTCATAAACCCTTCTTCCTTTTTTCCTCATTGATCAGTTTATACACTCAAAACATACTATATTGTATCTGAGTTCCTGGGATTCTGCATTCACTCTATGCAGTGAAAAATTTATTCTCATCTACTTTCCTTATGAAGAAGAACATTATTCCAAATACATCTCCACATATCCTTTCTGGAAGACATTATTGACTCTACTGCATCATCTCGCAAATTTTCTCCTTAGACAAAACTCAAGAAATGCTCAGCTGCTTCTCATAAAGGAATTTTGAGGCAACACTCAGACCTGCCAACCATCCAGAGGCCCGTGTTGTTACCTCAGTGCCATAAACTTCAAATGAGTCTCCTGGCATAACAGTCTGAGAGATTTGCCAGTTCTAAATGAATGATTTGCTCTTCCACTGGCATGCCATTGTCCTTAAAACAGAGGCAGAAAAGAAGAGAAGAAAAGGAGTGGAAAAAAAAGAAGGAAAGAGAAGGGACAGGAAGGGCAGGGGAGGAAAGGAAGCAAAGGAAAGAAAATAGCCATTTCACCTTGCTGATCCATGCACTTAATAGATGCTCACTAAACATTTGTGGCAGAACCCATGAGTAGTTGTTATCTCCAAACAAATGTTCTTCAAGAATTGATAAGAATCTCCAGGTGCTGACAAATGGTATTCCCTTTGGTAGAACAAGTTCCAAATTGCCGAGTAGTTGGGAATTTGTTTAATGGTGTCAGCTTGGGCACAACGTCATTATTTCATGCAAGTCCCATTTTTAAGTGCTTACTACCTGTCAAGAGCTGTGTTTGACACGTAAATTTTTTCTAATCTATTCAATAACACTGGATATGCATTTTATTTTATTTTTTCAGTTTGAAGAGGAAGAAAGTAAAGCATAACCTCTCTAGGTTATGCTGCCTGCCCAAGATTACATAGATAGTGAGTAATGTTGCTGGATTCCTACCCCAAGCAGGTCTGCATTCCTCCTGTATGCATTCACACATCTTCAACTTGTCATAACCGAACTCTAAGAAAAATACAGGAACTCCAAACATTACTTGGGATATGTAATTTATTCAGTGGGTAGGTTTTCTGAAAGCAAAACTGTTTCACCTTTATACAGCATTTTAGAAAGCATTAAGTACCTATGCAGATATCACTTTATGTCACTTATCTTCACTCAGACCTTATGAGACATTATCATTATTTTTATAGTCTAGAGAATGTATAAATTTATTGGATCAGAAAGATTGGAAAACCTTCCCCAGGTCACATGGACAGAAGTAGCATAGCCAGAACTAATCACAAGATTTTTGTGGTTTTCACCACATGATTTCACATCCCAAAGATAGCAAGGAATCCTAAAAGGCTGAACAGAGAAGCAGTCAGCAGACGGGTTCTTGTCTAACACTATGGAAACAGAATTGAAAGTCAATACGTGCTAAAATATAATGCTTCACGCATGTGCATTTAAAGAACATATATAGCAACCACATTTCAGGGGTAATTGTGCATGGTTTCTATAGCAATATGATTTATTTCCAGTGGAATTTGCCAACTTAAAATAGGTTTTTCTTCGTCGAAAAAAAACAAATAAAAAGTTCACTGATATTTGTTTTTCCATTATACAAAGATCATCATGTTTGGTTATGGCAAAAAGACAATAATTTTTGCCACAGAGCAAACAGGAGAAAAGGTCACCATTGTTTGTCTGAACAAAATGGATTCCCATTGGTCTTGAGGAGCTGCAGCAAACAAAGTGCCGGACATGGCATGCCCAGGCTGGAGGTCGATGCAACGTTGGCAAGTGTACTACAACACAAAGAAGTTTAAGTTTGCCTTCCTTAAGTAGAAGAAAATTTTAAAGAGAAAGAAGAATGATTTTCTGCAGAAATGATCACTTCACCTTGGATGGAGGAGGGAAGTCCAGAACTAGAAGAAAACAACAGTAATGAAAGCTCATGTGACTTGTGCTTTCTCTGTCAACACCATTCTGAGATCCTCTACGCCTGGGCTCAGTTACTCTCCCAACAGCCTGCGAGGTAGAAACTATTTCTATCCCTGATTTGCAGCTATGAAACCAACACAGAGTCGTGCATCTTGCCCAAGCACACCCAGTTGGCCCCAGAAGCAGGGCATTGAGCCACTCTTCTATGCAAGCATGGAAATCAAAATGAGGAAGTTTCTTGCCCAAACTCCAACGGGGTCTGACGTGACGGAAGTTAAGATCTAAGACTGCAGATTCTCCGGCATTTCCATCATTCCAAGCTGGCCCTTCATGCATGGCCTCAGGTATCAGGAGAATGGAGCCTCCCGGGAAGCCCGGTGGTAAAAGCCCTAGCGCTTGTTTTTCTCATATTTTTTTAATAAACACGCTCATTCCTCTACTTTCAAACAGCTCTCTCCAAAACTTCCTCGACAACTCAAACCCTGCAGAAGCTACTTTAAGGGTATGCCTGAATTTTGGTGGCACTACAATTTGATTAGCTGATAATTATTGAGCCTCAGATTTGAGCTTGAAGCTTTGCCACATAGCAATTGTCATGTTTGGAGGAATGGGGTTTGAACTGCATTTCTTTTAGTCAAGGAGTGATCATGTAAAATGGCTGCATTCCATACACCAGCTGTCTTTGCTGACCTTGTAGACAAAAGTATCTCCAGTGAAAACAGGGACTTCAGCAGCTACCTGTTGGGACTGAAAACCAAGTTTGTCTGTGAGCTGAAGCATGAAGATAAACATAAGGAGGCAGTTTTGTATAGTGATTAATGTTGCTCCTACGTGGGGGTCAAATCTCAACCCTAACAACTACTAGGTCAATAATCCTGAGCAAGTTATACAATCCTTCTAAGGCTCAGTTTTCTCCTCTGTTGAATGGAGCTAAGAACACCACCTCCATAGTGTTGTCAAAATTAGGCAAGAGAATTAATAGACAGCAGTAAGAGCAGTATCTGGCCAACTGTAGCCCTCACCCCCTGCTTCCTTTGCCCTTGGTGCTCCAATACTGAACTTCCCCAAAATGCCATGTTCTCTAAGCCTTCCATTCTGCCTGGAAGGCTCTATCCCTTTGTGTCTTCTTGAAAACCCCGTATCATTCTTCAGGTTTAGCTCAAGTGCTTCATGACTCGCCCAGGCTGCCTTCAACATCTCTCCCATCCTTCCACTGTTTCTAGTAAACCACCATTGTGTTGCTCATTACACTGTAATGTTTGGCCAGTGTGCCTTTCTCTTCATTCCACTCCTTGAGCGTGCATTTATCCTCCATGCCCAGCACAGAGCCTACTACGCAGTGGGCATTCACTAAACAGCTGTTAAGTAGATGAACAGGCAAACACTGAGTTTGCCTATAAAGTCCAGGCTTACGTCAATAAAATAAGAAAATCTTCTGTAGGTACTAACAATCTAATGCAATTAATCAGAAGGGCTCCAATCAATAAAATGTAAAGTGCACTCCCATTTCGGTTTTAATTAAACTCCCAAGCTTTAAAAATTATAATCCAAACATAATTAGACTCAGAAGAGATTCTAGATTGTTTTGTGACAGAAGATGACTTTTGAGGCCAGTGGAAGGAGACTGATATCATGACCCAACTTGCACAAGAGAAATTCGACAGGATTCAAATTCATGTCCCAAAAAGCATATCAGTAACCAACTAGGTGTCGTCTTTCACATCAAACTAAGAGTCTGTGGAAAGAGTTATAGCGCTTTCATTGTTCCAAGAGGATATGAAGTTCTAGAGAAGTTTCTCTATAATAGATCTAGAGCTAAGGGCTAAGTCTGGAAAGCAGCCCAACCACACCGTTCAAGGCTTCTCTGGCCTACAATGCTGTAGCAGGCAGGATACCAGTAGTTTGATAAGGGTAGAATATTTCCACATTTTCTAAATGAAAACCAGGGGAATATGCACTGAAGGAAACTTTGTAAAGACACCCTACGGAATGCCACCCCTCATATAGTCTGCTGATCAGCCACCTTAAACTGCATTAGCTCACAACCAATGGAGAAACTGGAAGTCAGTGGTATCAGGGTAAAGTCTGGATATCCCCAAGGCCCCTGGAAAAAGACCCCACAGAGCAGAGGGAAAGGCAAAGCTTACTCTCTGACAGGTCCCATAAGAATTTCTCACCTGTAGCCAGATTACACAAGATGTCTCAGGGTTGGAGAAGACCTATAATATAAAAAGCTTCTATAGACACTTCTCTAAAGAAGACATCCAGATGGCCAACAGGCTCATGAAAAGATGCTCAACATCACTCCTCATCAGGGAAATACAAATCAAAACCACGTTAAGATATCACCTCATGCAAATCAGAGTGGCTAAAATGAACAAATCAGGAGACTATAGATGCTGGAGAGGATATGGAGAAATAGGAACCCTCTTGCACTGTTGGTGGGAATGCAAACTGGTGCAGCCACTCGGGAAAACAGTGGGGAGGTTCCTCAAAAAACTAAAAATAGATCTACTGTATGACCCAGCAATAGCACTGCTAGGAATTTACCCAAGGGATACAAGAGTGCTGATGCATAGGGGCTCTTGTACCCCAATGTTCATAGCAGCACTTTCAACAATAGCCAAATTATGGAAAGAGAGTAAATGTCCATCAGCTGATGAATGGATAAAGAAGTTGTGGTTTATATATACAATGGAATACTACTTGTCAATGATAAAGAATGAAATATGGCCTTTTGTAACAACATGGATGGAACTGGAGAGTGTTATGCTAAGTGAAATAAGTCATACGGAGAAAGACAGATACCATACGTTTTCACTCTTATGTGGATCTTGAGAAACTTAACAGAAGACCATGGGAGGGGAAGGGGAAAAAAAAAGTTAGAGAGGGAGGGAGGCAAACCATAGAAGATTCTTAAAAACTGAGAATAAACTAAGGGTTGATGGGGGGTGGGAGGGAGAGGAAAGTGGGTGATGGGCATTGAGGAGGGCACCTGCTGGGATGAGCACTGGGTGTTGTATGGAAACCAATTTGACAATAAATTTCATATTAAAATATAAAAAAATGAAAAGCTTGTAGAGATTACGATCACTTTTGTAGACTCCATCTGCAATGTCATAGCCAGAAAGGTGTGTGTGTGTATGTGTGTGTGTATGTATGTATGTATGTGTGATAAGAACACCACTATATATTCCTCCAGATGCAGGACAATCTGATACTTCTTAAAACATCAATACTGGGAAGGCAGAGTGTGTCCATATTGAGACCCACAGAATACAGTTTACAGGGCTTCCTCCAGCTGGGCCAAAAGGTAGCTGTGTATGGGCTACAGAATCTGTGTCTTTTGTGAGATTGAAATCATGGTAGTACCAGAAACTCATGCCCAATTCCATTTCACTGGTATTAAAAAATAGTCCAATACTCCCACAGGGAGAATGAATTGTGTACTGGCCACATGCAGCGGCATTGCTTTGGTAGTTTTATACTTGAAGTTAAGGTCTAAAAAACCTCCAGCTATGAAAGCCACATATGAACTCTAAACAGTCAGTACCTCATCTGTTAAGTTCCCATGCCTGGACAAGCTAATGTCAACTCACCATGTGATACTCAGTTTGTACAATACATTATGAACCTGGAAAAATAGAATCCAGTTTACATTTTTCATCACTTTCCCACTTGGTTGTCTCTAGGTTTTCATAGAACAATGGTTATCAGGCCCTAATTGATATCTCCCTCCATGTGGTGGGCACTCAGTGCAAGAAATGCTTCTACTGTCTATCTGGTCCCTCTCTGATTCCTCCCCAGAGAGGAGGACTCCTCTTACCAGTGACTTTGTGACAGAAACCAGGCAAAGAGAGCTCAGTCCTTTCCTCTACCCTTATTCTAGAGAGTCAGCTGCCCAAAGAAATCAAGCATTCTGTTCTGATTCTCAGTACAGTAAGTTTTTCAAGAGGAGAGCTCCGTATGGAAAAGCTTTTGGTCGTCCAGATGAGCTTGTGACAGATGGGTAGTTCTGCTTGATTCTGGAGAATAGTATTAGGAAGTCCTTTCTTGCTGCACCTAAACCACATTCACCAACCTAGCCTTTACCAGCAAAAGAGCTTATACATTGGGCTCCATCTATCTAACTGTTCTTTGTATTTTACTTAGTTCAGAACTGGGTTGGGGAAAATGGGTATATTTATCAGCTCCCTAAAACCCCAATATGTTTTTGTAGACTCAGTTGATATTACCCATGGACACCTTGTATATGCCACAGCAGGACAGATGGCAGTATCTAATCAATGGCCTTTGATCCTTCAGGGAAAGGCCCAATAATCAATGGATCTCCAAGATAAAAGCCTTCACTTACAGTGTTTGCTAATTTCCATGGTGCACATACCTACACCATGGCTGGTATCAAGCTACGCTTGGGACATCATCGAAAAGACTTGGGAGATGTTCTCAATCTGCTCTCTGCAGCCAAAGAAGAGCCAACTGAGCCAGCCTGTTGTACCTCTTTAGAGCCGGGGAACACTTCCTTCCACAGGAGCAGATGCCCCCGGCGCATGGCCAGATGCACACCTCTGAGCTGGAATTTCTGTTTGGTGATAGTTTGCTGCCCTAAGAACTGCAACTTCAGGGAAAGGCCAAGCTTTTGTTCCATGTTCAGTGGCAAGTCTACTGTCAGCTCAATACATAATTAAAGGAAACAAGATGAGAACAAGATTATCTTGCAGGAGGCCACACCAGAAGCCAGCCCAGCATGGATTAGGACTTTCTAAGTTCCTGCAGTGACACATTTCCTTACTCGCATTTTGGAGCTCGGTAATCACTTCTCCATCACATAAGAGAGGTCATTTTTTCTGTCCCTTGCCCTCATTTTCTAACCAACAGAAACACTAGAGTTTGGATTCTGTGGAATGGTTGAATGATCGTGGACTGGTTGCTTACACAATCTTGATCCTAACTTTCCATATTTGAGAAAATGGAGATTGTGATATTCTTCCCAGAGGTTGTTGGAAATATTATAAAGGATGTTTCTAAAACTGTTAAGATGGTGTGTTGCTTGCAGCAGGAACACAATAAATAGTAGACATGCAACCACCCCTGTGTTCGTGGCAGGGGGCACACATTCAGCCCGAGGGGAAGGGGTGGCGAGTAGAGCTCAGCGAACGCAGTTCCTTTTGATTCCATCCCCTCAGTTTGTGCTGTTTACATTAGTTTTGTCTACTTGGCCAGATACTACATATCTGTTCTCCTTCCAGTTCCACCTTCTTCTGAGGCTTCTTCTCAGAAGTCATCACTATTAAGGGGTCACAGGAACTGTAAGCAGAAGTGTAAGCAGAAGGACTCTTGCTTCCAGCAATGGATAAAGGAAATTGTCTTTAACATGCATGTCTATACTATTAGCATTTCATGTTTTAAAATATGCATTTTAAGAA
Source organism: Herpailurus yagouaroundi (assembly GCF_014898765.1). NCBI lineage: Eukaryota > Metazoa > Chordata > Mammalia > Carnivora > Felidae > Herpailurus > Herpailurus yagouaroundi. Next base: position 63,957,981 of record NW_024412400.1, on the reverse strand, counting down.
GGGCCTGAGTGGTTCAGTCGGTTAAGCATCTGGCTCTTTATTTTGGCTCGGGTGATGATCTAACGGTTCCTGCATTCGAACCCTGCGTCGGGCTCTGTGCTGACAGTGGAGAGCCTGCTTGGGATTCTCTCACTCCCTCAGAGGACCTCACAAAATCCACCAGCCACAGCATGGTCCAGAAACGGAGACTGATTCCACACAACCCCCAGAGGTGCTGCAGGATGAGAATCGTGTCCCCAGAGGGGCACAAAAGCAACAGAGAGAGCTATTACGTATGAAGGGTGTTTGTCATGAGACTGAGAAATGCTGGGCATGACCTGAGAGCAGGATGGATGGCTTAATGGCCCCAGAGCTAGCAGACAACAAATAAGAACCAGATGCCTGCCTCTGCCCCCCGTACCCCAAAGTCTTCCAGGGACTGGGATAGAGCCAGAGAAATTGGGAGGAAGGCAACCTGGATTGACTTAGAGTTCTACCTCCAGCAGAATGAGGTCTTGTCAAATAAATTCTTTTGAGTTATGGACAAATGAAGCAGGGACATCTCCCATATACTCCAGTTTGTGGTTTTAAAGTTATACCTATTGCCCAGTAGTTCCCCTAATTTCATGTTGTTCTCATCAATGAATCTCCCAGAGTGAAGTAGAGAGAGTAGAGCTTTTGCAGGCAGACAGACTTGTATTCAAGTCCTAACCCTCTGGATTCCAGTCCCTACTTCATGTGTGAAGAAAAACGAAGTAGAATGTATCATTTTTGTATACATGCTTACATGTCTAAAGATTTAGGAGTTTAACAAGATACTCTTTTTTACCCTTTTTCAGTTATATCCAGATGTTTTTAATCTATGCAAAGTAATGATGGATACGTGCTACATCCTTCAACTGATTTGCAAGATGTATTTACATGAAATAAAGGAGTTTTAAAAACAAAATTCTTTCAAAACAATTTTTTTACCACATCTTTTGGCCTGGAAAATTATTTGTCTATTATTTTCCTCTTTGGAGTTAAGATATTCAAACTGTAGAAATATTGTTAATATAGGACAAATCAAGTCTCAGAAATTTTGGAAACAATGGCCTTCTGCAATATATGTAAAAATATGATACACAGTGTCTGCCTTACAGATAGTGCTTAGCAAAAGTTGTCTTCCTCCCTTCCTCCCCCACTGATGGGGGCCATATGAGAAAAACCCACTTTCTCATTATTCCTGTATATGGGCTTTCCCATTCTTAGTCTGCCTATCTCCAGATGTTTCTGCTTCAGCTGCACCAGGTCCTGGGAATGCAGAGAAGACTTGATCCCTGCCCGAAGAAGCTGACAGCTAGAGAGGGAGAAGGGCATGTAAACCTTGGACAGTCAGTCTGACACTCACCAGTCTAGATTTAATTCCACAGTTTCCTGTTGTATTAGACAATAGTCTTCTTACCGGGCTCCTGCTGGCTTTCTTCTTCCTCGGGCCACCTGGTTCAATGAATGGGGTCAGCTCTTGGTAAATTGGGCCTGCCTCACACAAGTCCTTCAAACTCTAAAGTAAAAAAGACTAACAGCTCCATGGTTAGGCTTGATAGATTCCTGGAAATGGCTTCCTAAATACAGCAGAATCTGCTCCTGAATTGAAGAGGGAATATTTTTAAAAAAATCAATGACTCTAGATTCAAAGGAAGAAAGAAAAGAAAGAAAGAGAACAAAGAAAGCAAGAAAGCAAGAAAGAAAGAAAGAAAAGAAAGGAAGGAAGGAAGACAGAAAGAAAGAAAAGAAAGAAAAAGGAAAAACGCAATGAGTTTATATGTGGCAAAGATAGATGCCTACTCAAAATTTAGACCTCAGGAAACAAATTCTCTTTCATTTTTACCCATCAAATCTTTGATTTAATAAACATGCCTGCCTTGGGCCAGCCGCTGCATAGGCACTGAGGTAAAATGAGTTAGACATGGTGCCTGCCCTCAGAGAGTTCATGGCCAGGTAGAGAAGAAAGGCGAGTCAACAGGCATCAGAGGAGACTGCAGTGAGGGCAGCGGCAGAGAACATTGACTGAGGATTGTCTCAATCAATTTAGCAAAATGTGTTCTTTCACAGTGTGCCATGGCCAAAGTTATCTCTGTACTATAAGAGAGGTCATCTGGCCACAGAGAATAAGAATATATTTTTCCTGATTGCAGTTTGGCTCCCAAGTGAGGTGGAAGGGAAGTGGTATGTTTTAATATTTACATTCTTTCTGCTAATATTCTATAAGCTCATTGAGAAACTGGTCTCAACTTGACAGTCTCCTGGACTCTATTCTGTGTCCCTGAGGACATCTCAAAAAATGGCAACAATGGGACTGTCTTTGGCATTATCACATCTCCTCCTGAAAGAGTCTGATTTTTAGAACTTTTTTAAGTTTATTTATTTACTTTGAGAGAGAGAGAGAGAGAGAGAGCACAAGCAGGAGGAACACAGAGAGAGGGATAGAGAGAGAATGCCAAGCAGACTCTGCATTGTCAGCACAGAGCCTGATGTGGGGTTTGAACTCACGAATGGTGAGATCATGACCTGAGCCAAAATCAAGAGTCAGATGCTTAACCGACTGAGCCACCCCTGCTTTTTGCCCACATTAAATGGAAGCTTATTCCCTTGTATTTCCAGTCTTGGTCCATTTGTATCCCCCTAACAATTGGTGCTTAGCCCTAGCTCCTTGCTTATCACCATCCTCAGTCTGGATTAGATCAAGTAGAAAGTCTTCACCTTTATTTCTCCCTTTCAAAGGTGTGCCCACTGAGCCTATTTACTCTACACTGGGAATGATGAGCTGAGGGGCTGAGGAGACTTTCCCAACTGATTCCAACTCGGAGAAATAATTGATGGGGCACATCCTCTCTTTTGGGCTCCATCACTGCCCTGTCGAAAGTAGGAAGCTGACCTGTATGGTGCTGGGGATGGAAATGGAGTTGGAAGAAAAGATCCAGGAGAGGCCCTATAACCTGTGGCAGAATGGGAAAGCAGGAGAGACCAGCCTATGGAGGTGGGCCCATAGGGGCAGCCATAGGAGGTGGGCCTATGGGGCAAAAGTAGAAGCTAGAAGGATGTTTCATCAATCAGGTAGAACTCAGCACGCAGAGGCAATACATAAAAAATGAGATTAAAAGTGCTTTTTTAAGGGTCGCCTGGGTGGCTCAGTTGGTTAAGCGCCACATTGGCTTAGATCTCGTAGTTCATGAGTTTGAGCCCTGCATTGGGCCTGTGCTGACAGCTCAGAGCCTGGAGCCTGCTTGGATCCTGTGTCTCCTCTCTCTCTGCCCCTCCCCACTCATGCTCTATTTGTCTTTCTCTCTCTCTCTCAAAAATAAAAACAAACATAGGAACACCTGGGTGGCTCAGTTGGTTGAGCGGCTGACTTCGGCTCAGGGCATGATCTCATGGTTTGTGAGTTCAAGCCCCACATCAGGCTCTGTGTGGACAGCTCAGAGCCTGGAGCCTGCTTCAGATTCTGTGTCTCCCTCTCTTTCTGCCCCACCCCTGCTCACGCTCTCTCTCGCTCTCTCTCTCAAAGGATAAACATTAAAAAAAATTTTTTAATAAAAATAAACATAAAAAATAGTTTATAAAAAAAGTGCTTTTAAAAAACATATAAAGTTCTTTGAATAAAATTTTAAATTAAAAAAATCAAGTTTAAACTATTTTGCTTTGAAACAGACAGCTGTTTATAACATTTTTGGTAAGGATGAAAGCTCATTTGCAAATTATGTAAACATATATTGAGGGTTTTTTTTTTAATTTAATTTTTTTTTAATTTACATCCAAATTAGTTAGCATATAGTGCAAAAATGATTTCAGGAGTAGATTTCTTTTTTTTTTTAATATGAAATTTATTGTCCAATTGGTTTCCATACATCACCCAGTGCTCATCCCAACAGGTGCCCTCCTCAATGCCCATCACCCACTTTCACCTCCCTCCCACCCCCATCAACCCTCAGTTTATTCTCAGTTTTTAAGAGTCTCTTATGGTTTGGCTCCCTTCCTCTCTAACCTTTTTTTTTTTTTTCCTTCCCCTCCCCCATGTTCTTCTGTTAAGTTTCCCAAGATCCACATAAGAGTGAAAACATATGGTATCTGTCTTTCTCTGTATGACTTATTTCACTTAGCATCACACTCTCCAGTTCCATCCATGTTGCTACAAAAGGCAAGATTTCATTCTTTCCCATTGCCATGTAGTATTCCATTGAGTATATAAACCACAATTTCTTTATCCATTCATCAGTTGATGGACATTTAGGCTCTTTCCATAATTTGGCTATTGTTGAAAGTGCTGCTGTAAACATTGGGGTACAAGTGCCCCTATGCATCAGCACTCTTGTATCCCTTGGGTAAATTTCTAGCAGTGCTATTGCTGGGTCATCTGTTTTTAATCTTCTGTTTTTAATTTTCTGAGGAACCTCCACACTGTTTTCCAAGTGGCTGCACTAGTTTGCATTCCCACCAACAGTGCAAGAGGGTTCCCGTTTCTCCACATCCTCTCCAGCATCTATAGTCTCCTGATTTGTTCATTTTAGCCACTCTGACTGGCGTGAGGGGATATCTGAGTGTGGTTTTGATTTGTATTTCCCTGATGAGGAGCGACGTTGAGCATCTTTTCATGTGCCTGTTGGACATCTGGATGTCTTCTTCAGAGAAGTGTCTATTCATGTTTTCTGCCCATTTCTTCACTGGATTATTTGTTTTTTAGGTGTGGAGTTTGGTGAGCTCTTCATAGATTTTGGATACTAGCCCTTTGTCCGATATGTCATTTGCAAATATCTTTTCCCATTCCGTTGGTTGCCTTTTAGTTTTGTTGATTGTTTCCTTTGCAGTGCAGAAACTTTTTATCTTCATGAGGTCCCAATAGTTCATTTTTGCTTTTAATTCGCTTGCCTTTGGGGATGTGTCAAGTAAGAAATTGCTGCTGCTGAGGTCGGAGAGGTTTTTTTCCTGCTTTCTCCTCTAGTGTTTTGATGGTTTCCTGTCTCACATTCAGGTCCTTTATCCATTTTGAGTTTATTTTTGTGAATGGTGTAAGAAAGTGGTCTAGTTTCAACCTTCTGCATGTTGCTGTCCAGCTCTCCCAGCACCATTTGTTAAAGAGACTGTCTTTTTTCCATTGGATATTCTTTCCTGCTTTGTCAAAGATTAGTTGGCCTTACATTTCTGGGGGTAATTCTGGAGTTTCTATTCTATTCCATTGGTCTAGGAGTAGATTCCTTAATGCCCCTTACCCATTTAGCCCATCCCCCCTCCCCTCCCAGACCCCCTCCAGTAACCCTCCGTTTATTCTCCATATTTATGAGTCTATTGAGGGTTTTTTAATGTTCAATTGTTCAGTTTGAGAGAGAGAGAGAACAGGGGAGGGGCAGAGAGAAAAGGAGAGAGAATCCCAAGCAGGGATTCTCACTGTTAGAGCAGAGCCCGACGTGGGGCTAAATCTCATAAACTGTGTGATCATGACCTGAGCTGAAATCAAGACACTCAACTGGCTGAGCCACATAGATGCAGCATATATTGAATTGTTTAAAATATCACCTCAGGTTCTAGGGTGGATTTGTTTATGAATTTAGGGGAGAGGTGAGAGCTTCCCAGAATACTTTTTTTTCTAATTAAAAAAACGTTTTTATACTGCTGTGTGAATATAGTGTGACCACAGTGTTACTTTTTCGGGTTTTGCTCTGTGGAAGGAAGAGAGGCACCCCTCCAAGGAGGAGAGGAGTAATGCTGTGTTTTTCTCGCTCTGCTCACAGTTCTTCCTCAGTTTAATGAATGGCAATAAGACTAAAATAACAGAGAGCAACTGTGGATTGCTATAAGTACATCTATGTTACTCCATTGCAGAGTTAAGCTTCATATAAGCTTAGAGACTTCAATGGAAAATCAAAAAAGGGAGAGAAAAACGTCAAGGCTCTGTCTATAGAAAGATACAGGAAATTTTAGGAAACATATCAATGAGGCTTAGTCAATAAGATGCTTAAAATATACATAGGAGTTTATTTCTTTAAATTTGGCTCTATACAAATAGCACATTTATAGTGTTCCATAATGTTCATTTTTTAAATAATATATTTCATAAGATGATGGCTGGGTAAAAAGCAAAGCTTCTTTACCACTTCACTTTCCTGCTATGTACTTTCTTTCTCTCTCTCTCTCTTTTTTAAGTTTATTTATTTTGAGAGAGAGAGAGAGAGAGAGCAAGTGAGGGAGAGGCAGAGAGAGAGAGAGAGAATGCCAAGCAGGCTCGTTGCTGAGCCAGATGCAGGGTTTGATCTCACAAACCATGAGATCAGGACCTGAGCCGAAATCACCAAGACTAAGACACCTCAAATGACCTCAAGTTAGGATATGCAGATTGCAGGAACACTGTAAAGAGCAGGAACTCTGTAAAGAGTTGGGTTTAGCAGACACTTAAGTGATAAATTTGCAACCTAAATATGAAGTGACCAAAGATATAAAGTAAATGCTTATCTGATTAATGTCAGTCACATAGTGATCAAACCATCTCAAAGATTGAACTTAACACAGAAGAACCATTCCCATCGAGCTCTAAAGGCAGTCAACGTGGGGCGCCTGGGTGGCGCAGTCGGTTAAGCGTCCGACTTCAGCCAGGTCACGATCTCGCGGTCCGTGAGTTCGAGCCCCGCGTCGGGCTCTGGGCTGATGGCTCGGAGCCTGGAGCCTGTTTCCGATTCTGTGTCTCCCTCTCTCTCTGCCCCTCCCCTGTTCATGCTCTGTCTCTCTCTGTCCCAAAAATAAATAAACGTTGAAAAAAAAAAAGTTAAAAAAATAAAGGCAGTCAACGTGACTGAATCAACATGAACTGAAGTCCCTGCAAAAATAATTTTGGGAGTCAAATGGGGCTTCTATGGGGATTAATTGTCAGAGTTGGACTCAAAATCAAAGCAGCCTCTGAGAAAAATTCAATTCCCTGACATGGAGAATGTGTTTTTTGTGGTTATTGTTCTGAGATAATGCGTGGATAATTCAACACTGTAGGCAGAGTTCATTCTTTGGAATACCATATCTTGGAAGAGGCTAGACAAGAAACCCATATCCTCCTCCCTTGCTCTTATGGATGCTTGCTTTAGGAATCCAGCCACCATGCCGTGAGGAAGCCCAAGCAATCCCAGGCAGAGACCACACTGGGAGCCATAGAAAGGCACTCTGGTCACTGAGCCCAGCTGAGGCCCTATCAAGGGCATCAAGTGCCAGACATGTTGAATGGAGACACCTCAGATGATTCCAGCACCAAATCATTGAGTTGTTCGTCCCAGCTGAGAAACCCCAGACACATAGGGCAGAAAATAAGCTGTCCTTGCCATACACTGTCTGATTAATTGACACAGAATATACAAGTATAATAAAATGGCTGTTCTATCCCACTTAGGGTTTTTTTTGAGGCGCAGGGAAGTAATTATGCAGCAATAATAACTGCAATATTCAGTATCCTCAAGTCCCCCATGCCAAAGACCCTCTGTTATAGTATCCAGAGAATAAATCTCCAGTCTTCATCCAGGATCGAGGAGAGGCAAATGGCAGTCATTTGAATTAGGGGAGGGGTCCAGAATCTCAGGATCTAACTGTTTTTTTAGTGTACGTTCAGTGAATCTTGTCTTTAACCACATGCATACTATTCACTTCTAGAGTTATGGTGCCATTGAATCCTGAGGTCATCGACAGTTCTGCTCAGATTTTTTTCTTATCTGCCAGCTCAGAATTTAGGTTTCTCTGGTCCACTATTACCAGCCATCACTCCTTTAGTATCCCAGTTTCCAAAATGTCATTGCCATGGTCTTCTCCTCCATTTCTTTTTCTTGTGAATTTATGCTTTAAAAATCACCTTATTGGGGTGCCTGGTTGGATGAGTCGGTTAAGCATCTGGCTTCAGCTCAGTTCGTGATCTCATGGCTCATGAGTTTGAGCCCCACATGGGGGTCTCTGTTGCACAGAGCCCACTGCAGATCCCCTGTTCCCCTCTGTCTGCCCCTCCCCTGCTCTCTCTCTCTTTCAAAAATAAACATTTTTTAAAAATCACCTTATTGATGTTTTAGTGGGATTTGGGGAGAAAATGGACTTAAATACATATGTTCAATTTAGCATCTCTAATTGGAATATTACTTTTTTATGTCTTTTATGGGTGTACTGACTCCCTTTACTTTTATTTATTTGAGTAAAATAAATGCCTCAAGAGTACTGGATACAAAATGTCTTGTGCTTTGTTGGAAAACAGCAATGACAACAACATCAACAACAAAAATCTTTTTACTCTCTCTTTTCAAATATTTCAGTTCTGAAATTTGCCCAAATTCATGAGTCTGAATGATGGGGGAAACAAAAGCAGAAGGAAATGATAGATAAAATTAAATTTCCTTATAACCTGCAGCCCATTGACAAATACTTGAGACTGGCAGAGTAGGACATTCCTCCAGGAACTCCCAAGTGTATTAACAAGGGAAAAATAAATTTAACTTGACAGTAGCCAGGCTTCCAAGATCCTGTGAGTTTTCTTTAGCACAGGAAAATCCTTCTGGAAACTTCCCCTTACCTTTACCTCCCTCAACTCTCAAGTATATAATCAGTCACTTCTCACAATCCCAGGGCAGCAATTTCTGCCCACAGATCCTGTCCCCATGCTTTAATAAAACTACCTTTTTGCACCAAAGATGCCTCAAGAATTCTTTCTTGGCTGTTGGCTCCAGACCCTGACATTTTCCCCATAATGAAGGCTCCCCTTTCTCTAGTTCCAACCCTCATCAACAATTTTGTGTACAATCTGTATACATTTGTGTACAATCTGTGTTGCATATTCATAAGAAGCTATAAAAACACAGGCTCATTCCTGAAGAAGACAACTAATATAGAAAACAATGTAGAGAAAACACAAAGACTGCCAAAGAACATGTCATAATTGTAAATAGGTAGAATGGATGAAATATTTACAGAATGAATGGCCACGGGTTGACCACACCAGTGAGTGGTTTGGGCCATGAAGTCAAGAAAGTGTGAGGGTTTTTCTGTGGTCATAGCTGTTACCACTTATTAGGACCACTGACATGCCTGTCCCTGCCCCTACAGATAGGGCCTCAAAGGATGGTGTTTCTACTGTTGTACTCTTTGGAAACAGGAAGAGTCTCCCTCTCTTATTCTCTCTGCCTTAGCAGAAATGAAAATTCCTCCCTGGAGGATGCTATTCTCTAACCTCAGTTCTGAGTCACACCTTGTCCATTCCTTGCCGCAGGCCTTCCTTGGTGTCTCCACAGGATGGGGCAAAGGGCCGCCTGGAGAAGCCATTGTCCACAAATAGAGTTAACCAGCACCTCTGCTGCCCCAATTCTTAATCTGCTAGAGTTGGGCAGCCATTCTTCTAGACTGTACCACATACTGACCCTTTCCAAAGCCCAATTCTTCTATGCTTGGAAACCTCTCTCTTTTTCTCAAATTAAGAGTTGGGCATAGCTTGATGTGATTTTTCATGCCGTCCCACTAGCCAATGAACATTCAAGCATGTTATGATCGTGTGAGAACCACACCTGTTAATTTACAAGTATTTACCATCACAGATGTGAGATAGGTTGTCCTTAGAAGAATTATATGTGTTCAAGTATTTCAGGGTTTTTTGTTTTTGTTTTTGTTTTGGGTGTTTTTAATGTTTATTTACTTATTTGAGAGAGAGAGAGAGCATGAGAAGAGGAGGGGCAGAGAGAGGGAGAGAGCGAATCCCAAGCAGTCTCCTTGCTGTCAGCTCAGAGCTTGATCCCACAAACCATGAGATCATGACCTGAGCTGAAATCCAGAGTCAAGTGCTTAATTGACTGAGCCACACAGGTGCCCCTCAAGTATTTCATTTTTTAAAGTAAGCTTAGAATTTCTTTCAGTGTAACTGAAGCTAGTGCCACTTACTTTAAAAGTAGCACATAAAAGCATTTTTGATAATTATACGCATCTCTGACATATATTTTTGCAAATACTTTCATGTATTTGAAAATATTTATTTAATCAAATGTAAGTGATTCAGTGAGTATAAAAATAACTGAAAAAAGAAGTTGAAGAAAGAAGAAACGCTTCAATGAGAGAAAAAATGACTAAGCGGGAAAGTGAAAGACTAAGACACAGAAGACCCTCTTCAGAGGGTGGTGCACCAGAAACAAAAGCCAGGGAAATGCCATGTGACTCATGAAATGGAAGCACCTGATGATGTAACTAACAAGTCATAACCAAGGTAGAAGAATGTGAGAGGAAATACATCAGCTTTCGGTGAACTTACAACATTGATCTCCCTCTACACACACCTTCCACTCCATCTGACTCCAGTGTAGTTCCCAGAGGAGACAGGACAGTTCTCTATACACTGCACACTTATTCAGAACCGGGGACAAAAACCAAACACCATAACAAAAGATGTCCCTATTGCTCTTATCACTTAGGAAATTACAAGAGTTTTAGGAACTCTGGCCAGAGGTGGAGCTGACACCAAAGTGTATTTCTGATTCTATCACAATATCACATACATGATGTTCAAATGACAAATATAAATAATTAAAATTCAGTACTATTTTATTAATATGTTTCAACATGTTTAAGTTACGGTTTGTTACTCCAAGGTAAATGGGACAATAAATCCTCAGGTAAAACATCAAAGTTCTCCTTTATTTCTCTCTCAAGTGACATTCCCTGTTTAGAGGCAATTGCTGCTATTGTGTATAGTTAGGTATATATCATTCCAGGCTTTTTCTCTGCATTTTATTGTGGGATCATTGAGTGTGATGGTCAAGAAAGAATTCCTGAAACATTTTGCGGTGTAAGTTAGTAAGGTTATTTAAATAGCACAGGGACAGGACTCATGGACAGAAAGGGCTACACTTTTGCTGTAGGAGGCTGGTGGTTCTATGCTTAGTGCTCAAGAGGGAGGGACATTGAGAGAGTCTTAGATCATAAATGTCTTCCTCGAATTTCTACTCGGAAAACTACTTTCATGAGATTTCTCTGGTGCTTATCATTCAGCTCAACATTAACTATCGGTGAGATTTACAGGCAGTCATAAGACCCTTTAAGAATGTAACAACCAGGGGCGCCTGGGTGGCGCAGTCGGTTAAGCGTCCGACTTCAGCCAGGTCACGATCTCACGGTCCGTGAGTTCGAGCCCCGTCGGGCTCTGGGCTGATGGCTCGGAGCCTGGAGCCTGTTTCTGATTCTGTGTCTCCCTCTCTCTCTGCCCCTCCCCCGTTCATGCTCTGTCTCTCTCTGTCCCAAAAATAAATAAACGTTGAAAAAAATAAATTAAAAAATAAATTAAAAAAAAAAAAAAAAAAAGAATGTAACAACCAGCACGTATTTGATCCTTATCAAAACTATGCAGGCTATTAGGTCAGCCTTCCGGGCTAAAGATGAGCAATTTTCTGCTTCTATCCCTCATCAGTCTGAGTGTACGCACACCTGTGGTAGGCAGAATAAAGACCCGCCAAAGATGTTCACATCTTAATCCCTGAAATCTGTGAACAGGGTAGATTACACCCAGCAAAGGGAAACTGAGATGGCTAATCATCTGACACAAAAATATATATACCCTAAAATATATTATCTGGGTGGACCTAAGTAATCACAAGTTTCCTTAAATGTGGAAGAGGGAAACAGAAGAGCTCACAGTAATAAGATGTGAAAAAGACTCGACCTGCCATTGCCGACTTTGCAGATGGAAGAGGGCCAGGAGCAAGGAATGCAAACAACCTCTGGAAGCTGGAAATGATAGGAAAACAAATTCTTTCCTGGAGCCTTCAGAAAGGAACACAACCCTGCCAACATCTTCATTTTAGCCCAGTGAGACTTCTTTAAGACTTCTGGCTTCCAGAGCTGTCAGATAATAAATTTATGTTGTTTTAAGCCGCTAAATTTGTGCTAATTTGTTGCAGCAGCGAAAGGAAACTAATATAAAGACTTTGGGAATTCCTCAAGAAATGGCTCGCCCATATCACCCAACAGGGAAGTTGAGTTAACAAGCCTTACACACACACACACACACACACACACACACACACACACAGGTTCCAGTCAGTTCTCCCTTGCGATCTCAATCATGAGCAGATAGACAAGAATCTCCAAACAGCTAATGAAAGATAAGAGAACAAAACAACATTTTTAAAAATCTTGGTGTTGTCAAATCATCTTCTCCTATCAGGCTTCTGGATTTTGTGAATTGACAAGCAAAACTTGCCCCCTTTTCCAACAAGGTGCTAAAATTAGTTTCCTATGTTCTTTTCCAAATCTTATGATGTTTTTGTTTTTAAGTTTTAACTTTTAAATTCTGTCCTTTCTACCCATATTGAGCCTCAGCTGACGGTTTCAGCCTTCTAGGGCATATACATTTTATCAATACCATTATATCATGGTCTCCCCCATCCTGAATGATTCTAGCCCTCAAAGTTTTTAAAAAACAAGTGGGTTGATGATTATGAAAGTCAATTTTATTTTTTATTTTTTTAAAGAATGTTTTTAATATTTCTTTTAATATTTATTTATTTTTGAGACAGAGAGAGACAGAGCATGAACAGAGGAGGAGCAGAGAGAGAGAGGGAGACACAGAATCTGAAACAGGCTCCAGGCTCTGAGCTGTCAGCACAGAGCCCAACGCGGGGCTCGAACTCAGGGAGCGTGAGATCATGACCTGAGCCGAAGTCGGATGCTAAACCGACTGAGCCACCCAGGCGCCACTGAAAGTAAATTTTAAAAGTAAATTTTTTAAAATGTAAAAAATACTACTCAAAAAGTTTGAGTAGTATCAGTTTCATCATCAAAAGGATGATGATGATGATCAATATTTCCAACAGTCCTGCTCCTGGCCAATAATCTGTAACTACTTCTTTCCAATCATCCCATCTCTGAATTTCTGACTTGCCTTTTGTTCCTTCCTCGTGTCTCAAGCCCCCGGAATCCCAGTGAGGAATTCTGCTTTGCCTGGGAAGACCATCATCAGAAAAGGCGTGGGCAGGACAAGGATCTTGGAACTATAGTCATGAGTCCTGTGTCACCCTTGGCAACTGCAACAAGTTTGATATAGCAGTGGTGCTGCCCCACACAGACACAAACATTTCTCCCTCTGGTTCCACCCTGCTGGGGGGTTTATTTACCAGGCCAGTATTCCAAACGGAAGCTCCATTCACTTCATCTCCCTTTCAGAGGGTGGCAGAAACACACCACAGGCCATCCATGAACTGGGTAGGCTTGTTAATCAAAATTTCTTTAGCTTCACGTAACGACAGGGGTGTGTTGAATAAAACACCCAGAGTCAAGTGTTGGCTCAGCCTCCTTGAAAGGAAAACAGTAAAGCAGGAAAGGCATCCAACCGAGATAAAAGCTAAGTTAACAAATGATAGCATTTTCAAAACAAGTCATTGGGCTTGAACGCCCTGGAATGGAATAGAAGAGAAGGGAGTGTCAGAGAAGAACACAGGCTGAACTCAACCCTGTGGTCGACAGAAGGCAGGGGGGGGACAGAAGACCTTGCTATAAGAAGAGTGTCTTCCTGACAGTTTTCCCAAGAGCCCACCCTGCCATTATCATTCTGCTTTTCCTGCTTTCCCCACATTTCCTGTCTTCTTCACAAGTTGCATGCTGAGAGGACATGTTAGGCTATTGTTCTGAGGTTTAAATTATTTTCACTGTTTTGTTTAAGAAAATAATCTTTTGGAGAGAAACACAGAGCTGATTGAGAAGAGACCATCATTTTTAGCATGGACAAGGAGCAATGACAAATGTGGACCAAATGTGATGATAGAAAGCTGTTCCGGGGCGGCGGGGGAGGGGGGGCACCTGGGTAGCTCAGTCAGTTAAGCGTCCGACTTCAGCTCAGGTCATGATCTAGTGGTTTGTGTTCGAGCCCCGTGTCAGGCTCTGTGCTGACAGCTTGCTCAGAGCCTGGAGCCTGCTTTGGATTCTGTGTCTCCCCCTCTGCCTCCCCCTCCCAGGCTCATGCTCTGTCACTTGCTGTCTCTCAATAATAAATAAATGTTAAAAAAAAATTTAAAAAAAAAAAAAAAGAAAGCTGTTTGGTGGTGGAGTCAAAATCAAGCTCATGCCTCTAAGGTCATACGCTTGCTCCTAAATCCTGGTCAAGCCTCCACTACAAATCACATGATAAAACACACATAGGTCATCTCTGAATCAAAGTCCTGAAGAAACATAGGTGGACCTTGGGGTACGCTGCAGAGAATTATCTCAGTGCATGCTGTCTTGGTACTTTCTCTGTGCCAGGCATTGTGCTGAGTTGGAAAGGGCATAAAGATAGGCAAGATACTATTGTACCCCCACGTTATCCAGCAGAGGAAATGGAAAAGCGGAAACATGTGACCCAGTCGTAGAGAAAATTCAACAGGATTTGGAACCTGTATTCATCAAAACTCTTTTTGGTCTCAAGGATGAACTTGAGGTAGCCTTCAAGAGAAGGTGGGTTTTACTGGTGCTATATGATAGAAAACCAAGTATTGAAAAAGGCAGTGACATAGTGGAGTCTCAGAGTCACCTGGAGCCAGGGACTTGAATGCTGCTAAGAACTTTTTTCCATCTCAAGCAACTGTATTTTTCTTTTCCTTTTTCTCTGTAGATCACCTCTGCTTCTCTAGTTGAGTATCCAATAACATTCAGCTATTTGCATTCTTCTTGATTCCAACTCTGAAAATGCTGGGAAGGGTCTCAATGATCCATCTTGATTCATGTTCCCACTTCTGACCAATCCATTGAGGAGAGAGGGCAGACTAATGTAAGAACACAGAAGCTCCAGTGAAAACCTCACAGCTACCCTCTTCACCTGGGTAAATGCCTCCGAGCTGTGCCTCTTACACTTACCTGGTTTCTCTGGGTTTTCTGGGGTTTTGTTTCCTCATAGTCATATTCAGATTCTTCTTCTCTGCCCAGATCTTTCAAAATGATCTGTATGATTTGAACCGTCTATTCTACAAGACAATGTCTCATGGATCTCCCACCTCCGTGCCATGAACATGGCCCATAGGCTCATGACGTATATCCACCCCTAGACTCCCAAGTGCCATGCACCCTTGCCTAGATAGTGAGATTACCCATTGAAAAAAACCACATGGATCGTCCAGAGGCTGGTAGAATGTGGGTTTGGAGCCCAAAGAAGCATTAGGATTGAAGGCATTGATTTTAAGGAATTATCTGTCTGGAAATGATAGCTGAAGTTGTGAACGTATATATATTTACTGAAGAAAAAAATTGCATGTGAGAAGAGAAGAGGACCAAAAAGAACTCGTCGTGTCCTACATATAATAGACAAAGGATAAGAAGCCTTCAGGTAAGAGACAGAAGATGAAGAAGAGGATGGGGATTTGACTGACTTAGATAACCAACTTGTGTTACACAGCAGACAACTCTTAACTATCCAATGGTTAGCACATGGTAGACTTTCCAGCTCCATGATTTCTCCCTATTTTTCTGTTTCTAGCCCTCATCGTCACTTCTTGAGGGCTGAGAAAGCATCAGAATCAATCTTATTTTGTTTCCATGCACCAGGCCT
This sequence comes from Herpailurus yagouaroundi, assembly GCF_014898765.1. Classification (NCBI taxonomy): domain Eukaryota; kingdom Metazoa; phylum Chordata; class Mammalia; order Carnivora; family Felidae; genus Herpailurus; species Herpailurus yagouaroundi. The sequence goes on along the minus strand of NW_024412400.1, from coordinate 63,942,464 downwards.
GATAAAAAAGATTGACCAGGTAGAGGAATGGCTAAAGTGCAAAGTAAAGAATTTTTACTTTCTTAGGTATGGATTTTTGTTCGTCCCTCCAATAATGCATTAAAATTTTATATAATTCCATAATTGCTAGGATTCTAAGCAACAAAGTGACAGACTTCCAAGTTTAGGAGACCAAGGTATGTCAGATTGCTTATTATTCTTCAGAAAGATCTTTCACTATAGGATATCCATTTTTATGTCACACTGTTGTCTTTTTATTTACACACTTGACATTTAAACCATAGCAGGAAATGAACAATCTACTGAGGAAAATATATGTCTGTGTTTGTAACAGCATTCATCGCCTAACTGCTTTGGCGAATCTCCAAGCTTCTGAGTGTATGTCTAAGATGGCCGTGCCTAGAAGCTGTGAAAGGATATAACCATAAATTAATAGGGTTGTTGGAGGTCATCAACAATTTCGATAAGGAGTTCCTCTCTCATTAATGATGTAAGGTCTTCTCTAAGGTTTTGAAAATGAAATCCTGTGGGTCAGATTGTGGTTCTTTGCCAAGCAAGGCTCATGTTCCGTGATGTGTTTTTAGTAAACAGCTCATACGAGTTTTCTGCAAAAGCCATTTATCATCAGCTTCTGAAATTAGCAATAAAGGAAATCTGGTGCCTTTTAAAGATTCTTGTTCTTTTTATACTTTGGATAATGAGTCAACTGAATGAAATCATAAGGATCTTTCAAAAGAAACAACAATTAAAATAAGTTGAAGTAGCAATTGAAGTAATGGTAACACCACCATGGAGTATCAATACCAAGGCCACTCTCAAGAGTATCAATACTAGCATTAAACTCAGTTGGGCACTTCAAATATTTAGTAACAGGGGTCATGGACAGAAATAAGGTAATGAATACATAAGAAAAATAATTTTGGACAAGGCAGGTGCTATGAAAATGGTGACTATATAACCTATTGACTCTCAGTTCTTTTTTTTTTTTTCAATGGAAGGAGATATGCTAAGACAAAAAGTATAAACCAGGCTATCCTCAGCAAACTGAGAGTCTTGGCCAGTCAATACCCAAAAACAATCCAGTTAAGAAATGGGCAGAAGACATGAATAGATGTTTTTCTAAAGAAGGCATCACCTTGGGCATGGGCACAACAAAACCAGATGGTGGTAGTGAGGCTTGTCTAAGGAGGTGATGCTTGAGATCAGACCAGAAGGATGAGAAAGAGCTAGCCATGTGTTGATCTTAAGGAAGTGTGTTCCAGGCAAGGGAACAGAAAATGCAAAGACTGTGAAGCAGTAATTAATTTGGCATATCTGAGGAGTATCAAAATGTTGGTGATTTTTTTATCAGAGTGAATAAGAAGAGAAGTGGTACAGAGATCAAGTCAGAAAGATACTAGGGATCACATCATGTATGGTATTTTAGGTCAAGGTAAGAAATTTTGATTCTATTTTAAGGATAAAGAGAAGCTATGGAGAGTTTGACACCGAGCAATGATATGGTCCCATTTATTCTATAAAATAAGCACTCTAACTTCTAACTGAGGAATGGACTTTAGAGGGGCAGGGTAGAAAAGTAGGAGCAGTTTGGAGGCCCTTGCTAAAGCCCAGGAGAGAGAGTGAGGACTTGGGCTAGGGTGGAAACAGAGGCGATGGTGAGGACTGCACAGATTCAGGACAAATTTTGGAGGTGGAGCTACAAGAATTCATGGATGGAGCTGATATAGGGAGTAGAGAAAAGACAGGAATCAAAGTTCTGGGCTTTTAGCCTCCATAACTGAATCAATGGTGCCATTAACTGAGATGGGAGTCTTGAGAAAGAGCAAGTTTTAAGGAGAGGTGTTTGAGAATAGAAACTGAACAGGAACCCATGGGGGAGGGGAAGGAAAAAAAAAAAAAAAAGAGGTTAGAGTGGGAGAGGGCCAAAGCATAAGAGACTGTTGAGAACTGAGAGCAAACTGAGGGTTGATGGGGGGTGGGAGGGAGGAGAGGGTGGGTGATGGGTATTGAGGAGGGCACCTTTTGGGATGAGCACTGGGTGTTGTATGGAAACCAATTTGACAATAAATTTCATATCTAAAAAAAAAAATAAAAAATAAAAAATAAAAGTTAAAAAAAAAAAAAAGAATAGAATTGTGTTTCGGTTATGAATTATTTTGTGACCACATCCATTCCCCTAGCACCAAATATTATCTCCATAGATTTAAGTGTTCACCCATGAGGTCCTGATTCCTTATCAATTGACTGAAATTTCCACGTGTTTGTCTGGTAGACCTCTCACTCTTAATACCTTGCCAAGATCAAGGCACCTCCCTCACACCAGGGCTACCAGAACTCTCAGAAATCTGGGACCCTGCAGTGTCCTCAAGGAGCGACAAGGTCACTTCCTTAGGCTTCCCCCTGCCTGATGCTGCCTTCAGGGGCCTGCCTGCTTTTGCTTTGGGCATCAGCGCATCACCCGAGCATACCTACCCTTCCAACCACCCCAAGAAGGAACATAGTCCTCTAGTTCAAGAAACAAGCCCTAGACCTCCAAAGCTCTGAGACTTCCTACTTTTGCCTTCTGTCTTCCCCGTGTGACACTATGACTCAGTATGTAAAGACATTACCACAAAAGGATTTAAGAATTCCTCAATTTGGCACAGGTTAGAGGAGTTTTAGGTAAGGAATCTTATCACTGGAAAAAAAACATAGGGGTGATTGTGAGTTTAGGAAATGGTGGCAGGAGACACACCAAGAACAGTGAAAGTATCTCATTCTCTTCATGAGATTAGTAGTGCTGGGAGACAGAAGGAAGAGGGGCGTCTGCTCCGGGCTCAGGTGCAGGGGATCCAGCTCCTGCTCTTTTCCAGCCATGCCCCTTCTCACAGAGCCAAGGAAATGGCTCACACAGAGCCCATGCCTCCCCTTCTTTACCAAATCCTAGATATTCAAGACCCTGTGGTTCCTTGCTCACATGTCCCCGAGCATGTGCAGGCCTCTTCTGGGGCCCCATCTTCCAAAGAGTGGATTATGTTCGCATTTAAGCCCGCCTAGGCCGTGGTGGTAGCCACAGGGAAGTTGCCAGCAAATAATGTGGACGGAGTGTGGGCGGGTGAGTGAGGGAGTCTCCGTGCGGGAGGCTCTCTATGGGGTGGGGTGAAGCCAAGGGGTGGGAGGGGAAGGTGGGAGGACTGTCAGCTGGGACCCTCACCCCAAGGCTGGCTGCCCCATGCGATCCTGCCCTGGGGAGGAACTCTGAGGAGTCCAAGGATCTTAAAGTCGAGCCTGGCCCCCCAGGTCTTCACAAAGATATATTTGTGAAAGTATGAGGATAGAACGTATCCATTTATCAGTCTCTTATCTCGATGTAAAACTTCTAGGTATAAGACGTAAGGTGTGTGGCCTGTGGCCTGAGTGTACCTGAGTGGGAAAGCACTGGGCCTGTCGCTGTGACTGTCTCCTTGCACCCACGAGAGGTGGTGCTAACAGCTTGCTGCTGTCTCCCCTCGGCCCTGCAGTATGTATAGCTTAGTAAAGGGAAGGAAGCTCAATTTAATCAGCAGAAGGTGGGCTAAGCACAGCCGTCTCAGGACAGAAATCATTAGCCCTCCACCCCCACGCCACGGCCTGGGGCAGGAAATGGTCTGTAAGTGGAGACAGAGGATTTTGTGGCTTCCTGTACAGTCAGAATGTATGTGGTTGGTTTGAAACATGAAGAGAAAGACACAAGACGGTCAGAGATGGAGTCTGCATGGGGAAAATTACTAAGACCAGGGCTGAAATTTTACGAAGCAACAGGCATATCTTTGCTCTGTTGCAACTGAAGAAGTGTGTGCGGTTTCAAACCCCCATTTCATCCTCTTTCACTTCTCCCACTCTCCTCCTACCCTTTGGGCCCAGAGCAAGGGGGACACAGAGACATTCAGAAATGGCTGTCTTTTCAAAGACCGTAGTTCTCACCCGGGTCTGACCACCTCCCCCGCCTCAACCACCACCTCATCCGCCAGAGGTTCTGATCCACTCGGTCTAGGCTAAGGGATAGTCTAGGCGTCAGGACTTTGAAAGCTCCCCACGTGATTCCAATGTGCAGCCAAGATCAAGAATCGCTGCTCTAACCGCAACAACCCACACACGCACCCAAGAAGAGGTTTTTAGTTTTAGGCCAACCTATTCCCAAACTGCCCTTCCACTGAGACTTCACTCAGGAGAAAGATATCCTTGGGCATTGTGTTCGCAGCGTTGGGTGAGTCTGTGCTGCTACCGTAGACAAAACAATGATGAACTTGGATACAGTTCACCATGATGTGTTCTCTCTTCCCTTGCTTGCATTTTGGCACAGATAAAGATAGCTCACTATGAGGCCTGGAACTGAAGTACCTAAACCATTTCACTGTTTAAAAAACACAACCTCTGGCAGCAATTTGGATCAAGAATAAAAATTATTTTAAAAACATTTTAAATTATAAATTATAACATTTATTCTTAATAATTAATCATCTGGGGCGCCTGGGTGGCTCAGTCGGTTAAGCGTCCGACTTCGGCTCAGGTCATGATCTCGCGGTCCGTGAGTTCAAGCCCCGCGTCGGGCTCTGTGCTGATCGCTCAGAGCCTGGAGCCTGTTTCAGATTCTGTGTCTCCCTCTCTCTCTGCCCCTCCCCCGTTCATGCTCTGTCTCTCTCTGTCTCAAAAATAAACGTTAAAAAAAATTAATCATCTTTTCATTTGCATAGAGGTCTTTTGCGTATGAATCTGAAGGTACTCAGCTCCTTTTTTCCGGGAGAGGATATAAGAAAGCTCAAGTATGGGGGCGCCTGGGTGGTTCAGTCCGTTAAGCGTCAAGTGTCAAGCTGTTGGCTTGGCTCAGGTCATGATCTCATGGCTTCGTGGTTTCAAGCCCCACATCAGGCTCTGTGCTGACAGTGAGGAACCTGCTTGGGATTCTCTGTCTCCCTCTCTGTCTGCCCACTCAAGCTGTCTCTGTCTCTCTCAAAATAAATAAACTTACTTTTTTTTTTTTTAATTTTTTTTTTCAACGTTTATTTATTTTTGGGACAGAGAGAGACAGAGCATGAACGGGGGAGGGGCAGAGAGAGAGGGAGACACAGAATCGGAAACAGGCTCCAGGCTCTGAGCCATCAGCCCAGAGCCTGACGCGGGGCTCGAACTCCCGGACCACGAGATCATGACCTGGCTGAAGTCGGACGCTTAACCAACTGCGCCACCCAGGCGCCCCACTTACTTTTTTTTTTTTAATTAAAAAAAAAAAAAAGCTGGGGTGTGGATTGAGCTCTCTTGAATCCTCATTCTGATCACTGCCCTCCGGCCAAAGAAGGCAAAGTTCCAGGGGGCCTTTTAGAACCTCTCAGAAGATCTCTGTCCTGATGCCGACAGCCTTGTGTCTCAGACTGGCTGCTGGGCTTCTGTCCCGTGTCCTCCCTCAGCAGACTGTACTTTTTCTATTTGTGGGAAGATGTCGAGAACTAACCCAGAAGAGAATTTGAAAAAGAAAATGAAATGGAATGTCACTGATAATAGTCTCTACCTTTACAGGGGGAACAAAGAAACTCAATCAGAAGGATTCAAACAGGGTTTGGCATAGTAGATGACAAGCAAGAGACCAGGAATAATTGCAGTCATGATATAAGACCATCCAAAGAGCTGTTTTTCAATTTACAATGGCATTTGCTCTTTGATTAACTCGAGGCTGAGAAACAAGTCATTTTCCACTTCACTGGTGATAAGTCAATATTTTTACTCCAAAGAATGACCGCTTTCATCTTTTTCTTTCACCTCAATGAAATTCTTAATTGATTAGTATTTAACAGTGTAAAACATTCAGACAGAGGTGTTAGAAGAACATCTCTCATTTACCGCAGAACAATATATTCTCAAGAATGTGCTGGCTCAATATGGAGGTCTTTCCATGGCGTGGGCACTTTGCTGCAGCAGTTGGAGCCTGGCATTTGCCTCTTGTGGACGACCAAAGATGATTCTCTCAGAAACTTTGGGATGAATCAGTGCCGAACCCTCTAAATACATCCTCAGAACAACTCTGGAAGCTATAACTCTTTCCATTTCACAGATTAGTATGGCCAGCCAACAAAGAAAAGCAGAGAGAAAAACAAAGGACCATGAGCTGTTCCATCCCTGTCTAGGAGAATAAATGGACTAAGATTTGATAGAGCTGTTAATAAATCTGTTTGAGTTCGAATTACACTTTCATGTAGGGTGGTTTGGCCCTATCTAACAAAATGTAACTGTATGTGTTCCAGAACACCACAGTGTGTCATATCCTAGGATTATCCCACTGATGCACGCACACCCGCAGGATGTACATGTACATCATGCTCATTTCAGATGAGTTGGAATAACAAAAGCTAGGAAACAAACTAACTAAATGTCCACTGATAGTAGGCTGGTTAAATCAATGTGTGCTATTCTAGCAATAGAATGCTGTGCAGTCATTAAAAGTGAGGCCACTCTTTCCGAAACAAGAGGGTCTCCAAGGTGTATTACGTGAAAAAAGAAGATATAGAAGGGTGAATGTTGGTATGGAAAGCATACACATATTTGTTTATAGTCACGTGTCTTGGATATTTAGAGGCGGAGGCGCCTGCGTGTCTCAGTCAGTTAGGTGTTCGACTTCAGCTCAGGTCATGATCTCATGGTTTGTGGGTTCGAGCCCCACATCGGGCTCTGTGCTGACAGCTCAGAGCCTGGAGCCTGCTTGAGATTCTGTGTCTTTCTCTCTCTCCTTGCCCCTCCCCTGCTTGTGCTCTGTCTCTCTTTCTCTCTCTTTCTCAAAAATAATAAACATTAAAATATATGAATAAGTTTCTCTTAAGAAAGAAATTTAGTGGCTGTCTCTGGGAAGATACTCAGAAACCTGGCAGCAGGGGCTGCTTCTATGAGGGGAGTTGAGTGGCTTTCAGTGAAGGGTAGGAAAGTCTGACTTTTCATTTTGTGCTTTTTGAATTTAGTACCACGTGCACGAATTACTTATGAAAACAATTGTTTTTAATTATTTGAAGGGGGTCTGTAGTCCTCAGTGGAGGCTCACGGAGGTAAAGCCATGTGCCCAAGGTCACACGACGTCAAAAACGATGAAGCCAGGTCTGACCCTGGTTTGGTGTCATTCTAAGTCCACTGATTTTCCTGCCATCAGTGCACTCTTTGTCCTGTTCTCCCCTCCATCATTCTGATGATGAGCTCTCGGGGCTGACACAGTCCTCACCATCAGAACGGGCCCACATCCCATCTTCACTGTCTTTAACCTCACCTGAAAGAGACCTGCCAGTAATAAAGAGCTAAAAGAAAGGTAAGAAAATTATCTTAGCTTTTTTGTTCCAATATCTTACCGAAAATTTCATTCAGCAAAGCTTCTTTTTGACGTTTTGTAGGAAACCAAGCTCCTGAATAATTGACGTGAGAAAATATTACAAATCTATGTTGTGACTTTCAGCTAGAACCTTGAATACTCATTCATTTATTTCAAGAACACTTATTGTGGGCGTGTTGTGTACCAGAGACAGTACGGGCTCCCAGATTGCAAAAATGAGTAACACGTGCCTCAGTGCTCCGAGAGCTTGGATGGAGCCTGTTGGGAGGCAATCGGGCACACAAGAATCTGTAATATGAAGCAGGATGTGATTCTAACTAGAAGCCAGATACAGAAGGGTGTGGAACAGAGAGGTGGGAGGCACTTGCTGAACTGTTCCTCCAGAGTCCTGGTCACAGGTTACGAGTCACAGGTCACAAGACCCAAGGGGTACCATGAATGAGCAGTGGACCTGTGGGCACGGGGCAGCTCAGGGGGCAGCCACTGCTTCCCTACCTGCTATCCATGCCTCACGGGAATGAGGGACCAGTGTTGCCAGATCTTCCTATTTTATGGGAAATCTCTTGACTTTTATGGAGTGGCTTATATTTTTAAAAAGCCGCCAAGCTTCTCAAACAAAATGTGTCTGTGAGAAAGTTTTGCCCACAGATCACCAATCTGAAAACCGTGTTCTGTGTTTTTATGTGCTTCCTGCAGTTCCCCGGTGGACAAATAGGGAGTTCAATCTCTGGTTCAAAAACAAAGACCCTACGGCACCTGGATGACTCAGTAGGTTAAGGGTGAGACTCTTGATTTCAGCTGAGGTCATGATCTCACGGTTCGTGATGTCAAGCCCCAAGTTGGGCCCTATGCTGACAGTGGTTCTGTCACTAATCCACTGTGTGGCCCTTGGGCACGTCATTGCCAGTTTAATATCCATTCGCTCATCTTGACAATGCAGAATCTAATGAGAATATCCCTAACGGCCCTCTGGCCCTTATTGTTGAGATTCTCTTAACCTGATCTCTGAATGGACACACAGAGGGCTACTCTCAGTGAGAATAGCTTTTGGTTGACCCATGGCAGATTTAAATCACAACTGCAGGGCAGGGTGGCATCATCCAAAGGCATCATATTCCTTATTAGGTCATCAGAGGATATGATGCACATATTTTGTCAAAGTAAGTTCTTATCCTCAAATGCTTGAATCACGATGGGGCCATGCATCATGAGGCCAGGAAACATGAATGACTGGGTTTTTCTTTTTCTCCCCCTCTGAGCCAAGCTGGCAATCCCAGGTGATAGATGCTCTGATATGGAAGGACAAGAGACCATGGGAGCACAGAGGGCGGGCTCTAGCCTGCGGTGAAGAGGAGTCCAGGAAGTCTTTCAGGATGCAATTACCTTTCTTGTTCAAAATTTTTTTAGAGTGAGAGCATGACAGGGGAGAGGGGCAGAGGGAGAGGGAGAGAGAATATTAAGTGGGCTCCACACTGCATAGAGCCTGATGTGGGACTCAATCCCACCACCCTGGGATCATGACCTGAGCCAAAATCAAGAGTTGGACGCTAAGCCAAATGAACCACCCCAGCACCCCTGGGATGAGATCACTTTTAAGTAGAGGACTAACATATGAGTAGAAGTTAGTGTTCACCTTAAAAATAAAAGTCAGTTATTCCACCAGCTACTGGTGAAATTATTTGGGACATGCCAGCCATCGGCAAAACCATGGACGAGTCTAACAAACAAAGCGGATGAATATTATTTCTATGCCATATCATCACAAGCATATTAAGCCATGAACTTCTATGACCAGTTCCTCAGCTAAATCGTTTATTCATCCATCTGTGAGTCCCATGCATCCAGTCACCCACTCATTGATCTATTTATTTATTCATCTGTCTCTCATCCAAGAAATAATGCCACGGTTTCAGCCTTGGCAGCTGATTAGAATTACACGAAGAGGGGTGCGTGGGTGTCTCGGTCGGTTGAGCGTTTGACTTCAGACCGGGTCATGATCTCGCCCCTCTTGAGTTCAAGCCCTGCGTTGGGCTCTGTGCTGACAGCTCAGACTCTGGAGCCTGCTTCTAATTCTGTGTCTCCCTCTCTCTGTCCCTCTTCCGCTCACACTCTGTCTCTTTCTCTCAAAAATAAACATTAAAAAAGAAGAAGAAGAAGAATTACGTGAAGAAACTGTAAATATCCCCGTGCCTGGGCTGCATCCCAAACCAGCTAAATCAGAATCTCTAAGGATAGGACCTGGACATCGGTATTTTTTGAATCTCCCTCCAAAACTGCAACATGTAGCCAAGTTCTAGAACCACTGAAATGATGTGTTAATTTACATACCCACCAGTTTAACCAAGGTCCTGCAATCAATTGTTCCACTTTCCCCTTATTGCTCTGCATTCTGGCCTCTCTATGCCAGCCTAAGACTTGTGAGGGACCGGATATTCAGTCTAGATCCTGAGCAGTCTATAGGACCTCATTGTGCGAATTAGAACAGTAACCCTCTCTCAAAACACATTGCTTTGTTCTGTTTAAGATTGTCTTGGGGAGCCTGGGTGGCTCGGTCAGTTAAGCATCTGACTTTGACTCAGGTCACGATCTTGCAGTTCATGAGTTCGAGCCCCACATCAGGCTCTGTGCTGACGGCTCAGAGCCTGGAGCCTGTTTCAGATTCTATGTCTCCCTCTCTCTTTGCTCCTCCTCCACGCTCTCTCGCTCTCTCAAAAATAAATAAACATTAAAAAAATAAAATAAAATAAAATAATCTTAATATGATATACTGATGATACTAGAATGAAATCTGTCCCTCATCAAACAAGATGTTCTTTTTTTTTTTTAGTGGTCTTTCTTTTAATGTTTTATTATTTATTTTCAAAAGAGGGAGAGACAGAGAGAGAGAGAGAGAGAGTGGGGGAGGGGCAGAGAGTGAGGGAGACACAGAATCAGAAGCAGGCTCCAGTCTCTGAGCTGTCAGCACAGAGCCCGACATGGGGCTTGAACTCATGAACCATGAGATCATGACCTGAGCCAAAGTCGGACGCTCAACCGACTGAGCCACGTAGGTGCCCCAAGATGTTCTAATAAATATACAAATCAGTGATGCTTTACAATGTGAATAGAGAATCTCTATATGTGGTAGCTTTGTACAGTGCACAACCTATACAACTATATTTGATGATCATCATGTAGTCAGGGGAGGTGTCTAATTCTGACTCCCTGAGTTTCTGACCCGAGCCCAGTCAACTTACTCTTTGACTCCTTCCTAGTCAGGATGATCCATAAATAAGGAGAATATATTTCCAAAGCCTCAATATGTATCCTTGGCACTGAGAAAGAATTTTGTTTTTCTGATTAGTGGATTTATTTAAATGAAGTCTTGTAAAAGGCATAGAAATTAAATAACATCTAGTTATTTATTCAGTGAGCCAACTTTATCAAAAACAATTATGCTGCATGAAATGGGAACTGTTGTGGAGAAGCTGAGAAGGATAGCTGCCAAACACTAACTCCCAGACTGAAATTCTGCAGGTCTATTCTCCAGCCTCCCATGATGTGACATTTGCACCCACTCCATTCTCTATCTTGCAGTTCCTTGCAGTTTAGAGACCACTGGTGACCGAGAGGATTCTTACCGGGAAATGAGAGATGTGCAGAATACCATCCTTGCTGGGCTTTTCCTCCACGGCATCTCATGCTCAGAGATGGCTGCTTGAGAAGGAACAACGATTCCCTGCAATCTCTCACTTTGCTAACCCATGGCCGGGGTGCCGTGGTGGCACTGCCATGGTGACACCCGGGCTCACGGATGGCCAAGGAAAGGAGAGACTCAAACCGACAAGAATAATGATGGTCTCAGATACCCACATGGAGCATTTCTCCCATGGATGATCGGGAGGAAGGACACGTACCTTCGGGTGAGAAGGGGCTGTGCTGGCCTGGAGAAACTGTGAATGTGAGCATCCTCTACCCACCATGGAGGACAGGACAAGGACTATTGGCCAGTGGATAACACAGCAAGAACATAGTAGTGAAAGCGATCTTTTAAGGAACTATCGTTTGAGTGGGGAGTGCAGAAATGAGGCTATGGCTAAGCCCCCATCCTTCACAGAATTCTTTGCCCAAAGAATCTAAGGTTATGGTGAAAAGAGTCATGTTCTAGAAGAGAAGATTCCAGCCCTGGTCCCGATATTAATCAGCTATTTGATCTTGGGGGAGTCACCTCACCACCTGGTGCCTGTGAGTCAACATTCGTGGACTAAGGGGGATGACTTCCAAGATCCCTTCTAGATCCAGAGACAGCAAAGCGTGGCACAGAGACTCTGAAGCTGGAACAACTGGATACACATTGGGGCTCTACCTCCTGCTAGCTGTGTGACCTTGGGCACATTACTCATCATGATTCTGTGCCGGAATAAAATAGGATAAAAAGGGTGCCTACTTCAAAGACTAGCTGTGAGGATTGAATTAGATCACGTAAGGAAAAACCGCTTAGAACATAGCCTGGAGCACAGAACATGCTTAATAAACAACCATGAGAGCAGGGATCTATGTCTGCTGTGATCACTGCTGTGACATTAGGTACTGACAACCTCATCCGGAACCTAGTGGACACTCAGTAAGTATTTGTTGAAAGAATGAATGAACCACGACATACTTATGAAAATGCTCAAAATCCATAAAACTAACACCACCGAATTCTGGTGGAGATGTGGAGCAATGGGAAGCCCCGTTTGTGGCTGGTGGGAATGCAAAATAGGATAGCCATGTTGGAAGCCTGTGTTTGGTGGTTTCTTATAAAACTAAAAGTACTCCTACCATGTGATTCAGAAATTGCACTCTTTGTTATTTGCCCCAAAGAGCTGAAAGTTTATGTCCACACAAAATCCTGCACGCTGATGTGATGTTGATGCCAGCTTTATTCATAATTGCTAAAAGTTGGAAACATTCAAGACGTCTTTCACTGGGTGAATGGACAAATAGACTGTGGTCCATCCAAACAATGGAATATTATTTAGCACTAGAAAGAAATGGACTATTGAGCCATGAAAAGACGTGGAGTAGCCTTACATGCATGTGATTAAGTGAAAAAAAGCCAGTCTGAAAGAAACTACATACTGTATGATTCCAACTATATGACATTCTGAAAAAGGCAAAACTATGGAGATAGTAAAAAAAAAAAAAAAGAAAGAAAAAGAAAGAAACAAAAAACAAAAAACAAAACAAAACCAAAAAAAAAAAACAAGTCAGTGTGCCAGGCAGGATGCAAGGATGAATAAGGAGCACAGAGAAATTTTAGAGCAGTGAAATCATTCTGCACGATACTATAAATGTGCATAAATGTACTCCGAGCGCTAAGGTAAACCGTGGACTTGGGGTGATAATGTTGTGTCAGTGTAGATTTCCTGATTGTAACAAAAGTACCACTTTGACGGGGTTGAGGAGGAGGCCAGGCATGTATGGGGGCAGGAGGTATATGGGAACTCTCTATACTTCCTGCTCAATTTTGCTGTGAATCTGAAACTGCTCTAAAAAATAAAGTTTATTTACTTTTTATTTTTTTAAAGTTAATTTATTTTTGAGAGAGAGACAGAGCAGCAGCAGGGGAGGGGCAGAGAGAGAGGGAGACACAGAATCCGAAGCAAGCTCCAGGCTCCGAGCTGTCAGCACAGAGCCCGATGTGGGGCTTGAACCCATGAACCATGAGATCATGACCTGAGCCAAAGTCAGATGCTTAACTGATTGAGCGACCTAGGCAACCCAAGTTTATTTTTTTTAATAATGAAAAAAGAACACCATGGATCATATAATTGTCAGGAGGAAAAAAGTATATACATTACATATATATGCACAAGACATACACACACAGATGTTCCAGAATGTATTACTGAGCTTCTAGTGAAGAATCACCTGATATGGGAAATATGAGCGGTAGCAATTGATGCTGTCCTGCCAAGAGTAGCGAATTTGGGGCAAGGTATCGTTTTAAAAAATGATAAGCAATAGCCGCTGCAATTAATGAAGAAAAGCATCTGATTCTGTGTCTTTCCTAACATCCCTAATTTAAGCTATAGGGAAAAAAAATAGCATTTGCCAAGCAGGACTCTGCCACACACATTTTCTGTGTATAGTAATATCTAAACAAACAAACAAACGAAAAATAGTGCTTTTCCTTTGTGAGTGCTCAGAGCTTCCTTGAGGCAGCATCTGAAACAATGTACAGTATAATAAGATTAAATTCTTTCTTTTCAAAATATGATTTTGGGGGTGGTGGGACACAAAGAAATGAAAGCATCTTGAAGGTGCTCTGAGATGGGGTCAGGACTCTAGGGAATGTGATGCTATGTGACCTTCCGAGGTGAGGTCACAAAAAGTGACACAGCTTCTACCAGGCTCTCTCTCTTTTCTCTTGGAATACTCAGTTTGGGACACTGGGCTACCGTGGTAGCAGGTCGAAGGCTGTCATCCCGTGGGGAAGCCCAAGCGAGGCCATGTGCAGAGACCCCAGAGAAAAGCCTTGAGACCACACGAAGAGAAAGATACTGGCCAGCACCCAGCTCCTCCAGCACTCTTACCCCTCATCCCAGTTCCAATGGGAGCTGGCGAATCACTCCTGCATGACAGACCCTGGGCCAGAACCACTTAGCTGAGTTGCCCCCCAGTTCCTGACCCACAGAAGCTATGAGAAATAATAAATGTTCTTGTGTTGAGCCACTGTTTCGGATGATTTTTTTTTTCCCTGCAGCAACAGATCAACTGAACAAATTCCCTGGCAAGCAACAACCAAGGCTGGCTTCTTCTCATCCACCCATCTCAAGCCTTAAATGGCTACTTGGTCCTTGAGAATGTTGGGATTTGTCTGGCAGGAAATCAAACACAACGTCCCTCAATTCACCTGAGAACTTTCCTACTGGAAACGCCTGCTCTTGCAGTTTAAGACCAAGGATCATGGGTGACTTCAACCTTGACTTCCAGCAACCTTGCTGGCCCTTGTCAGATTACAAGGAAACTCACAGTTCAGCAAGGACTCTTTTCTCTCTTTGCTTCCAGTAAATGTTAGGGCGCCTCAAAAATCCTTTCTGATTGGCTCTTTCTAGAAAGGTTTCACATTTCCTTCCTTTTCCCATCATTTCCCATCACGTTCCTCAAGTCTCAAGATGACAGTAACTCCAATGTCTTCTTTGGTCATTAATGTTTGACTGATCATGAAAGTGAATACCTATAAATCCTACATCTACACTGACAAGCATAATGAAGAGTTGATTTGGGGAGGATAAGGTACATTTATCATGCTGAGGGAGGAACTCTATCATAATGGCAATTCAGGGTGTATATTTACACATTTTAAAAGAATAACTATACTTTGGGTAATCCTTTCCAATTACATGTCCAAGGAGCAGTGCACACAAATCTCCTCCCTTGATAAATTCAAGGCCTGGCTGCTCTTCTGGGACAGAGACATCAAAGAGAGAACAAGCAGATGTCAGACAAAAACACGTCTCAGGTGCCCAAAAAGGAATTCTCCAAAGTTGAGGACAGAGAGCAAGGAAGCATAACTCCAAGGTGACTGTAGTGGACAACTCAGGTGTGACTTCTCATGAGCAGCTCGCAGTCCAGTAGAGCGAGCCCAGAATCAGGAGACAGAAACAGTATTTATTTCCACCTCTGTGGCTTCCTAGATGTATGAATGGAAAAGTGAGATCTCTAAAGCCTAATTTCTTCACCTGTAAAATAAGATATAAATAAGTCGACTTTAAAAAATGTGTACAACAGAGTAGAAACAGGCATTGAAACAAATACTTGGGAACAAATCTTTGTAACAACACAATTTATAGTTGCCAAAAGGTAGAAACAACCTGAATGCTTATCAACTGTTGAATGGACAAACAACATGTAGTATTTGCATACCGTGGAATATTATTCAGCCATAAAAAAGAGCCGGGTGCCTGAGTCGGTTAAGTGTCTGACTTAGGCTCAGGTTATGATCTCATGGTTTGTGGGTTCAAGCCCTGCATCAGGCTCTGTGCTGACAGCTTGGAGCCTGAAGCCTGCTTTGGATTCTGTGTTTCCCTCTCTCTCTGCCCCTTCCCTGTTTGCACTCTGTATCTCTCTCTCTCTCTCTCTCTCTCTCTCTCTCTCAAAAATAAATAAGCATTAAAAAAAAGAGCAAAGTACTGATACATGCTAAAACATGGACGAATAATGAAAACATGTCAAGTGAAAGACACAAACACAAAAGGCCACATACTGTATCATTTCGTTTATATAAAGTGACCCAGAATAGGTAATTCCAGGTACCAAAAGCAGGTCAGTGGTTTCCAGGGCCTGGGAGTCGGGAGGAATGCGGGGTGACTTCTCAGTGAGTACTGGGTTTCCTTTTGGAATGATGAAAATATCCTGGAACTAGATAGCGATAATGGTCGCACGGTAATGAATGTTGTAAACGCCACTAAATTATATACTATAAAATGGTGAATTTAAGTTATGTGTATTTTAACACGACAACAAAATAAAATATGTAAAGCACATGTGCCCCCCCACCCATGTCAGTAGACAAAGTAACCCAACAGCAGCCTGGAACAGCTTGTTCCAACCACCCCATCACAAATCGAGGTTCCCATTAAAAAGTCAGTACAAGAGAAAGAATAATAGGTATCAGAGATTCTGATTCGTTTGCTTTGGGTGGGACTGGGGCATGTGTATTTTGCAAAATCTCTCTGGTGATTCTCATGTACGCCTCTAGTTAGGAAGTTCCTTACTAGATCAGGCAGCCTCCCACCAATAGGTTCTGGTCCCAAACTTTGCTTCACACTGAGTGTCCTGTTTGTCACCTGAGTTCACCCACAATGAAGTTCTCTGCACCAAAGACACATAGCTCACAAGACATTGTATTCAAAGACGCTTTTAGAAAGACAGGTAAGTCCCTTGGTGGCCCAATTAAATGGAGTTCCTATTTTGAGTGGGCTGAATTGCAATCAAAACTCAATCCTTGACTTTTATCACCGTGAGAAACAGCCATGAAGAAAAACAAAAAAACAACCTTCTGATTATTTTGCACAATTGCTGTTGAGTGCTTTGTATAGTGAATTGAAGAGTTTCCCCCCAAAATGGTATGACCAAGTCCTGTCCCTGATACCTGTGAATGGGACCTTTACTTGGAAATAGGGTCTTTGCAGATGTAATTAAACTAAAGGTGTCGAGGTGAGATTGTTCTGGATTTAGGGTGGGGCCTAAATCCCATGAGTGATGTCCTTACAAGAGAAAGGGGAGGGACTTTGGAGGCACAGGGAGGAAAAAACCATGGAAAGACAGAGGGATCAGAGACACACAGGGCCATGGGAAGACAGAAGCAGAGATTGAAGTGATGCATCTACAATCCAAGGAACACCGAGGATTGCCTGCAGCCATCAGGAGCTAGAAGAAAGGATTCTCCTTCAGACCCTCCAGGAAGCACCAATCGTGCCAACACCCTGATTTTGGACGTCTAGCCTTCAGAACTGTGAGAAAATAAATTTCTGTTGTTTTAAGCCACAGATTTGCATAAATTTGTTACAGCAGTCCCAGAAAACCAATACACTTGGTATCTCATATGACACTTTGTATCAGAGATTAGACAACAAACGTCTTTCTAGAATTCAGTCCAAGGAAGCAATGTGTCTCTCCAATTGATGTATATGCTCACCCTTACCCAGTAAGGAGTAAGAGAGTTTGTATCCTGCCACATTTTGCATTGTTCTCATCAGAAAGCTCAGAGGGAGGTCAGGGCTCGAGCTGTGTGGTTACCCAATCTGATTCTTGCTGTAGCTGTACCCTTGCTTTTCTATACTTGCTTTCTTTTCATTTTTAATTTGCTTCATCTGTATAGTTGTAGTTTTATTATAAATCTCCTAAAATCCCTTTTGAGAAGAGATGGCTATGAAATTGTAAGTTAATAGTAGAATGGCTAAGAGAGCGGGCTCAAGAACAAAACTTCCTAGGTTCAAATCCCAGCTGCATAACTTAGGAGCTGTGTGACTGTGTGGGCACGCCAGGCCTCCACATCCTCCGGTGCAAAGTGGGAATAGTATTGGTAAGTGCCCTATAGGGCTGTTGTAAGGATTAAATGAGTTAATACATACATGAGAAGTACTTAGGACAACACAAAAATATTCATTCAGTGAATGTTAGCTATTACAATTATTTGTCCATGTTATGGTCTTTGTTAAAACTCTCAGGCTGCCTGGGTGGCTCAGTCAGTTGAGCGTTTGACTCTTGATTTCTGCTCAACTCATGATCCCAGAGTCGTGGGATCAAGCCCCAATGGGACTCTTCACTGAGCATGGAGCCTGCTTAACATTCTCTCTCTCTCTCTCTCTCTCTCTCTCTCTCTCTCTCTGTCCCTCCCCCCCTTGCACTCTCTCTCTAAAAAAAATAAATAAATGAAATTAAAAATTCTCTACTGATGCTTCATTTCCTGCTGAAGTTCAAGCTACCTATCACAGCACGCAAGGCTTTCCATGACCAGCTTCTCCAGAGGGTTGAGCTTGGCTCCTGCGGGATGTGCCCCACTACACCTTCTGGCCACACTGACGACATCCACACGCTTGGCTGTCTGCTTTGCTAGGGATGCCATAGCTGGCTCCAACTCACCCTTCCAGACTCAGCTCTCGGTTACCTTCTCTAGGAGCTCAGCCCTTGCTTCCCCACCTGTAGCAGGTGGTCCTCACCCCGGCCCCCTCGGCGGCGTGGGCCCGCCTCCTATCTCGAGCCCACTATTTCCACAGCCTGTTAGAATGACTTGTGCTTTGTCTCTCATCCGGGATGTGTCTGAGTCTCCCGATTTCCGTTGTCTCTGTGGGTGGACAATAGAAGCATTGAAGCCCTGTGGAGGATTGAACTCTCGGGCTGTGGAGAAGGAGGTATTGGGTGCAGTCTGTATACTGACTGACCAGGATGTCCCTGGAAGGGATGGCAGCACCTGGAGATCCAAAGCTCCACACGCTCTACGAGCCATGGAACTGTTCGTGCTTAGGGTCAAAATTTGCTGTTCCACCCAGGCCTTTGACACTCAGGGTTGCTATTACTCGGTTGGCGAGATGTCATTCTGCATTTAGCACCACTAACCCCTGCTCTCGAGGAAGTTAAAGAATAACAGCCTCTAGGGTTTCCAGATGGCTTTGTTTAATCAAGTTTGGAAGTGTAATATTAAATCCTCTGAGAGGTTTTCCCTCGTGCCCTTTCTCCACCCCCCCCCCCACCTTACTGAGGTATAATTGACAAATAAAATTGTAACATATTTAAAATGTACATTGTGGAGATTTAGTATACGTATACATGTGAAAATATTCCCACCATTTGGTTAATTAACACATCATTGCCTCACACATTTATTTATTTATTTATTTATTTATTTATTATTGTGAGAACATTTCAGTTCTGCTATATTAACAAATTTCAATTATATAATACAGCATTATCAACTACAGTCACCATGTTTTATATTAGATCGTCAGAGCTAACTCATCTTATGGTTGAAAGTTTGTAGCCTTTTTACCAGTCTCTCCCTGACTTCCTACTTCCCAGGCCCTGGCGACCATTTTTCTACTCCTTGTTTCCATGAGTTTGACTTTTTTTTTTTTTTTTTTTTTTTTTTTTTTTTTTTTAGATTCCACATGTAAGTGATGCCATACAGCATTTGTCTTTCTTTGTCTGACTTTACTCACTTAGCATAATGCCCTCAAGATCCATCTGTGTTGTTGCAAATGGCAGGATTCCTTTGTTTTTTTTTTTCATGGCTGAATAACATTCTTCATGCTCTTTTTGAAGACCTCAGATCTGGGGCTTGGTGTGGTGTGTGTGTGTGTGTGTGTGTGTGTGAGAGAGAGAGAGAGAGAGACAGACAGACAGACAGACATAGAGACAGACATAGAGACAGAGACAGACAGAGAAGAAAAATTGGCCAATCATTGCCCTGTGGTATCACAAAAACATTCTCATTTGAGAACCAAAGGATATAAAATGAAGGAAAAAGCTCTACATGAACCTGTTTAGCTGGCCCTGTGTCCCTCCCCTACTCACAGCCCAGCTTTCTGCTTTCTTTCCACCGAGTCTAAGACCTTCACTCTTGGGTCTCCTTATTCCAAGACCAGAATGCATGAGTTTGAAGGCCCTGGTGTATAAGGGCCTGTGTACCTGCTGAGACCAGGGATTGAGCCTGCGGAGGTGGGGGGGGGGGGGGAGGCAGAGCAACCAGGCTAAAGGTTCCCAGACAACAGAGGATTTCCTGGGTTCCCCAGGGCCCTCCCAAGGCTTCACCTTTTAACACGCTCCTCCATTCAAGGAAGTTCTTAGTGGTTGCTATACCCAGTATTCAGATGTAGTGAATGAAGTGTTCACGGGTGAGTGGAAAAGGAGCACAGGATGATTTCTCTCAGGATAGCCTGTAGCCATCAGCCAGTGTGGAAACAAAATGGATCCTGGAGTCATGCAGACCTGAGTTAGAGCCTGGGCTAGGAAGAGGAAGGAAACTGGAAACCTGCTCCTTCCAGGCTAGACTTGAAAGGCCTATGGATGGATAGCTGGTACCAGGCTCCTCTCCTTGCCCCAACCATGTTGACTGATACAGTGTACATTTTTTTGCACACAGAAATCCTGGCACGTCAGTCTATATCCTATATCTACTTGCAACCCTCAATCCTTCAATCCCAACTCGCCAGGAGGAAAGGTGTGGAAAGCTTTGCACTCCTTTGAGATCCTCTGGCCTAGTCTCATCATTCAGCAGGTGGGAAAATAGGACTCGACGGTGCTCATGCCAAGATTAGACCTATCTTGAGCCTGAGTTGCAAATGAACACATCTCTGGCTTTAAGGCAGGATTCTAGTATTCATATTAAAAAAAAGTAAAAAGAAACTGGTAGAATTAATTTTGTGGCCTCTCTATGAATGATCTGAATCCTGCAACCCAGGAGGCAAGACATAAAGTCAAAGTCAGTTTAAGTGCAGGATAGAAAGTGCCAACGGGAGGAACCATCTGCTTAGATTGTCGTTTAGAGCTAAGGCTGGACATCACCAGCAGTGAATAGGTGACAGTCAGTCAGTCAACAGACAATTATTGAGCACCTGGTGAATGTCATGTACCCTTCTAGGTACTGAGGACCTAGAGTAGAGAAGGAGCCTCTACTCCCTGAACTGTTGGTAGGCCAACCCGAGTGAAAAGGTACACTGCTGTGAGGCGAGGAGCTCAGGCTCAGTCTGAGTTCTTCTCTGCTTCTTGCATTTGTGACCTTGGGCAAGCCATATACTCTCCATGCCTCAGTTTCCTCATCTGCAATGTGAAAGTAATAAGGGTAACAGCCTCAGAGAGCCCCTGTGAAGGTTAAATCAGTTAAGTAAAGCACTAAGCATGGTGAGAACTTAGTTATCATCCTCCTGGACACTAATCTTATTAAAACGCTGGGAGTAAGCAATGTTAGCACTGCAGAGCATTTGAAAGAAGCCACCCAGGGCTCTGACAGCTTGTGTTCCTTCAGTGGTGACAAGTTGCGGCCTGGCTTCAAACAGGCCACTGGTTGTTCTCAGCCTCCATTCCATCCCCCAGTCCGGGGATGGCAGAGGAGGGATGATGCCAGCTTGGTCAAGAGGCACTGGGAGGTGAGATGAGGTCATACTAAGTCTTGGAAGCCCAGGGTGTACTCATATAGCACACCTCACTTGGACTAGTCACATTTCAAGTGGCTCCATATCCACACGTGACTCGTGTCTACCATATTGTAGAGTACTGGTGTTCTAAACACGGCCAAGAGCTGTTTTGTTTTGGTTTGTTTTGGTTTTTGGTTTTTTGTTTTTGGTAACTAGACACTCATATTATTTCAGACAGTGCTCTGGAAATGGCAAACTGGACTAAATAGTGAAAGACATCCTAAGCTTTATTTTCGGGACACGGAATTATCTCCCGGCTTGCTCCTACCCTACCTTCGTCACAAGAAGCCAATTGTGTACTTAAAACCCTATGAGTTCAGTAATTAATCTTTTCACTCTTGATTTAACTTGAGGACGGCTTTCAATAAATCATGCCATGACGCTCCAACGCTACCCTTCAGGCAGCTCACAAGAGCACACACACATAACCACTGGGAGCCCCAAGCTCCCACCCAGATGAAGCCTTAAGTGCCCCTCCATCATCTGGCTGACTTACCATCTCTTTCCATGGCAAACACAGAGACGCCTGTCCTGCCTCTGCTGGAGACAACCTGAGCCAGAGTCGGACACCTAACCAACTGAGCCACCCAGGTGCCCCTATATGATTTCCCTTATAGGTGAATCTAAAAAATAAAACAAAGACGCAAACAATAACAACAATAAAGATCGAAACAGACTCACAAAAACAGAGAACAAACTGGTGGTTGCCAAAGGGAAGGAGGGTGAAGGGAGGAGCCAAATGGGGGAAGAGGTGAAGCTTAAGAGGTACAAACTTCCAGTTAGAAATTAAATAAGTCACAGGAATGAAAAGCACAGCATAAGGAATATAGTCAATAATATGATAATACGCTTACTCTGGTGAAAATTTCATACTGCGTATGATTATTCAATCATTATGTTGTATACCTGAAACTAATTTAATATTACACGGCAATATTGTACTTTAATACACAAGAAAAAAATTTAGTAAAGAAGAAACAAGTCCAGAGCTCACAGATGATAAGAGGTGGAGCTGGGATTCACACCCAGGCAGGCAGTTTCCAGGGTCTGTGCTGTGAACCACCCTGTGGCCTCTCGACTTATCCAGACTAGCCTGGATTCAATTTTGTTATCTATAAACTAGAGTCAACAACATCTGTTCTGCCTACCTTAAAGGACTGTGATGAGGACCAGAAGGAGACACGGGTGACCATAGACTGACTGTACACACGTGAGAGGGCAGAAGCTTCAGAAAGCAAATTACACAGAAAGAGCTTCCCGTCTGTAAAGGCGTTAAAATGCAGACCCAGTTCCTCCATACAGTGTCTTCCCAAATGCCCCAGGTGGCATTAATTTTTTCCTCTTCTTGTGCTCCACAGCATTCTGTGATACATCACTGTCCTCACACTTGTCTTTCATTGCATGTATGTGTCTGTTTCCTTCATTACACTTCCGGTATCTTAAAGGCAGACTGTCTTTTTTTTTTTAAATATAATTTATTGTCAAATTGGTTTCCATACAACACTCGGTGCTCCTCCCAACAGGTGCCCTCCTCAATGTCCATCACCCACTTTCCCCTCTCCCCTGCCCCCATCAACCCTCAGTTCGTTCTCAGTATCCAAGGGTCTCTTATGGTTTGCCTCCCTCCCTTTCTGTAACTTTTTCCCCCCCTTCCCCTCCCCCATGGTCTTCTGTTACGTTTCTCAAGATCCACTTATGAGTGAAAACATGGTATCTGTCTTTCTCTGACTGACTTATTTCACTTAGCATAACACCCTCCCATTCTATCCACGTTGCTGCAAAAGGCCAGATTTCATTCCTTCTCATTGAAAGGCAGACTGTCTTGAAGATCAGTGCTTCTCAACTGGAGGTGATTTTGCTCCAGGGACACGTGGCAACATCTGGAGACATTTTTGGTTATCATGACTTGGGGGGGGGGGGGGGGGGTACTACTGAATTCTAGTGGATAAAGGTCAAGGATGATTCAAAACATCTACAATGCACAGGACGGTCCCCACAACAAAGGATTATCTGGCCAAAATGTCAATAGTACTGAGATCATTACATGACCCGTTGTGCCTCAGACACGCACGCACGAAACAATAGGTGTTCAACAAATGAGGAAATATTGACTGAGTGAGTGAATGAATAACAAATATTATAAATTACTTGTCTGTCTTGGATATAATTTTCTCTCAGCCACACTCAACAAATACATATTAAATACCCACGATATACCAAGCACATACGATAGCTGGAAAAAGAGGAGATGCAAAGGGTCACAGTCACAAGGAGACTGTCAATAACGTGGCAAATGATGAGTGCCATAGTCTTCACCAGCTTCGGGCAAAAGCACCACTCAGGAGATTTTTAAAATTGGATACATGTCCTGGCCAATCTGGATGGAACTAATAATTTTTTCTCCATTTTCTATTTTGAAAAATTTCAAATACCAAAAATGTAGAACACCATACATTAAACAATTATACACATTTAGATAGATAGATAGATGATAGACGATAGATAGATAGATAGATAGATAGATAGAAATATAAATAAAACACACCATTTTTTCGGAACCATTGGGGAATAGGATGCAGACATTATGACCTCAGCTAAAAGTATAAGCATACATTGGACTGACGTACAATTTAACAGGTCTGGAGTAGGGTGCTGGCCTCGGACACACAGCCCAAGTTGTTCCAAAGTTCTCAGAGAAACCCTGAAATAGATTATGGGAACCAGGCCACTCTTGGGAAAGAGGAAAGGCCCTCTGGAGGAGACAAACTAAGTTTTGAAAGTAAGAGTCATTCAGGTAAATAAGAAAGAGAAAGAAGGTCTAAGCAAAGGTAATAGTGTGACCACAACTTCAGAGGCTAGAAATGCCATGGCATGTTTTGTATTCCTGGAACACAAACGTACATGAGATGAGGCTCAAAAGGAGAGACGGACTAGTTGCTAAAGCCTCATATGCCACTTGGGGGGCACCATCAGGAGCCACTGTGCATTTGGAGCAGAGGAGTGACATGGCCAGATCTGGCTGCCAGGTGAACAGGTTGAGAGAGGAAATGATGAAGGAGGGGACAGCAGTTGGGCTGTTGCATTATTCCTGGAGAGGGACATGGGAGTCTGAACAAGGGCAGTGGTGGATCTGCAGAGGGAGGAGTGAAGGATTCAAGGGGAATTTGTTTAGGAGGTAATCAGAATCACTTGGTTCCTGATTCCCTTCTCCCCACTCGGGGCTGGAGTGTTCCCATCTGCAAGCTTACTTTTCTAAGTCTTTAGAGCTAATCATGAACCAAGACAGGGTGATATGAGAAGCTTCTGCTCAAAATCAAATCACTCTTGCTAGGGTCCTAATTCTGACAGATGCACTTTTGTCCTGTCCTCATGAGAGGCCTCAGTCTTGGAATCTGGATTCTTGCCCTGTTCCTGCCCTTATTCCTGTATATGTGTCTCAACAACCTGCCCAGGGACACACAGTCCTTCTTGGATGGGACCCCCATTGTCCTTCTCCCTTTATCAGAGGTTCCTGAAGATTTTTGCCTGGGTCTCTGAGTTCTACGTGCTCCCCAATTAACCACTGCACTTTCTATGCACTGCTGGGCCCCTCACACATGTTGGTTGTGCATGGGAAGCAAAAATATGTTGCTGTACCTTTCAGATACCTTGCCCATCCACCATGATGGATGTTCCACTGCCCCATTCACTCACCACCCCATTAGCGTCCGGGTCTGCTTCCAGGGCCTTTTCCCTCTCAGTTACCACAGCCCTGCTGTATTTACCTATTATTATTTTCCATTTCCTTATCTGCACATGAGCAAGAGGCTTGCTTGAGTGATCCTAGGGCATCTTGGGGGTCAAACGTCTTGTCAGTATCTTGTCTGATTCTCAAATCTGAGTGATAATACAGTGAGTTTCAGAGCACATGCAGAAATCCCATACCTTGGCCGTGGCCATCCTAAGACTTAGCCTAGCAGCTACATAATTTCAATATTCAGTGAGTGCAAAGCCATCAAGACAGGCTTGTTTTTAGTCAATAAACCAACAAAACATGCATTGGTTGGTTGATTGCGTTGTTGGATAATCTTCTGCTAACTATCTCATTAATATCTTCCTACCTCCCAAGATTCTGGTGAATGCTTCACTCTCTTCATCTTAAGTATATTTATCCCTTTCATTTCCCTCGGTCCTGTAAATTGAGGCAAAATGCCTCCATGTCACCTCTGATTTCCAAAGAATCTACCAAAACAGTTACCTTTAAAGAGAAGAGAGATGCCACTTGAGGACAAATGAGGTCAGTCCTGGCCGTTGGACTTGTCTCTTCAAGTTTTGCTCTGCTGGCTGTGCACAGAATGAATTTTGGCTCCCAGGTGGTGGCCTAGACCCAGGGACACTGTGTCTGCAGGCAGATCACAGGAGGCACAGCAGTCTTCCTTGCCAAACTCCTCCCAGATGGGAGGTTCTGAATCCCAGGAGCTCCCAAGGTGGAAAGGACCTGCAGGTCACCCAGGCCAACTCTCCTATTTTACAAATTTTTAAAAACGAGGCCCCAAAATAGCAAGTGCCTTTCCAAGGTCACACATCTAATTAAGTATGTGTTTGTCTGCTGTCTCTACTTGTTGTCTGACCCAGAAATTCCACTTCATGGACTTCATACCACAGATGTGCTCACACACAGGCACGGTGACATATAAGCAAGGTTATTCACTGCAGCATGCAACACAGAAAATATTGGAAATGGCCTCTGTGTCCCCCATAGAGGACTAACTGTTCTTGTCATCAAACACACCGGACCACTTCCAGGCCCAAAAGCCATCTCCACCCACCACCCATGTTTCTTGAGTGTCCACCCCCACCTCAACTCAAATCCCACAGCATAAACCTTTCGGGGTGACTGCACCTGGCTGTGCCATGTGAGTTCCACCCGCAGCACAGCCTCCCCCAAGATGGTTGTGCACCAATCTCTCCAGCCCCCTGAGAGAACCACACCCTCCGTGTCTGTCGCACTAGTCTCTCCAATGGAGGTCTGACAGAACCCGCTGACAGCGCTGATTGGGGCCAGCCTGGGGCTGCAGCCAGCTTGGCCCCAGGCAGGGCTTACAGCTGAGTCAGCTGTTCACTCTTCCACATTTTTTAAATGTGCCCCTTACAGTGAAGAGAACTTCTCTGTCAGAGCACCATTTTAGATCCTCTCCCTTCTCAGCTCTGCCCTTCTCAGGGGCACAGAAGAGGTGTGGGTGAGTCGGGCCCTGTGCCATTTTCACTCTCTCATGATGGGGAATAAAGCCTGGTTCAGGAAAACCTAAAATACAGGCCCCATTGTCTTCCCTCTATCCCCACAGCCTTCGGGGTCAAGGCTCCTTTGTTCAGTCATCCTTTCTTTCATGTGTAAAACACAAAAGCAACTTTCTGATTCTAATGCAAACACAGTGAGAAACCTAGAAAAGACCTCTGCGGGCCCCCATGGCTTGGTTCCTATCTTGCACTCAGTTGAGGCAGGAGGGTCCCAGGGGAACCCTGCTGGTGGGTTGTTTGGCTGCCTCGAAGTCTCACTGCAGCCTGGGTGCCCCGCCTCCAGCCAAAACCGAGTCACAGGTTCCGAGGCTTTGGTCTTACTGTTGGCAACAAAGCCCTCACACTGGAGGGGAAACATACACCGGAGGTTTCAAATGGCTCACTTTTGTCAATATATTGTCAGACAGGTGGGGCAATGCATCCAGAATGGTGTCAATCTTACATAGGAAATCCCTATGTGCAGAGATGACACAGTGATACTTGAATGAACAAGTCCTTGGGAGCAAAGAGCCTTTTACTACATAGGCTGAGCACAGAGGGAGCTGTGGTCTCCCAGACCCTTGGGCTCCAGGTTGGTGTGCAGCTGCTTGGGAGGGGGCAGGGGCGTGGTCTCAGCCCAGATGTGGGCCTCCAGAAGGCGGACCTGGAATGTTTGAGAGGGGGAGCTTTCATAGCCATCCCCAACAGTGTCTCACAGGTCTGTGAGGGTGCATTCCCTCAATCGCAACAGGGCAGGAAGGAGAGAAAGGGGCCCATCACAGGGCTGTGGGCAGGGCATGCATATCCAAGTCTCATCCCTGTGCCTATTCTATCTTCTGACAGTAATTTTTTTTTTTCTAAGAGAGATAGCCCACTGGAATCTTCTGTGGTGAAGATTTTATTCATGAATAAATGTGGAAAGGAGTAAGAGGAATTGGCTGGTAATTTGATGCAGAGTAATTGTGAAATAAATAAAGAAAATGACATCTAGCAATTTGTAAGCACGGCATAGGATGGTCTTAACTCTAAAACTAACTCATCTCCCACAACATCTCCACATTCTGGGTTTTACCCCATCCTAAAACAAAGTCCATTCTTGTTCCATCATGTTTCAATCCTTGATTGAGCCCTAAATTGTCAGTACCTGGTCCAATACTGGTCTTGGAAGAGTGGAGTGGCATTGTTAGGTTCTTCATGCTGTAGTTCAGTCCCAACGTCCAGACTGGTTTTAAGGAAACTCTCTAAGGGTAGGTTCTCTGCCTCCATCAACTACCCATGTGCTCTAGGCTCTGCCACTTTCCCTAGGAAAAAATCTTTGAAATTCTCTCCAGTTCAGATCCACTGTTTGGATATGGCCCATAGTGTATCTGGCTTTGGCCATCATGACACTCCAAGTGGCATTTATTTTCCATAGGTTTCGGTGTCCAGCTGATAGCCAGGTATTTCCACACTTCACTCAATGAAGCTAAACTCTTTCTTATGAAAACATGAAGAAACTAGGTTCCCTAAACTAAGATCAGGTGACAGAAAGACCCCTCTCCATGCCAGTGGCCAGTTTGCTGATAGTCATCTTTCCTGAAGCCAAGCCAAGACTTAAGCACTTTAGGAAGAGGAGGCCCAGATCTAATTTAGCAGGGAGATAAGATGCCAGCTCGTCAACACTGCATCTCCAAGACCCTTGGAGACCCAAGCAGACATCTGCTGCTTTTGGCTTCAACATCACAATGGTGTCCATCAATAACAGCAGTGAAGTTACTCCTGGGGCTCCAACATTGGACAGACTTGTGTTTATTCATTTCATTTCCCTTCATTACGAATGGGTTTGATTATAATTAGCCCACTCCATGGAGTGCTATTGGGTTTCAGAATCTTTGTATATCTGCAGAAAAAATATTTCCTTTTCATACAGGGTACTTGGTAAATCAGTATTTAGCTCAAGAGTACATTCAGCCTCATAAATAAATAAATACAACTTGCACACAGATGGCTCACCAAGCTCCGAGCACCTTCTCAGAGTGAGAATCTGGGGCTGGTGAATGGAGGGTGAGGCATGCCCCAGTGTCTCGCCTTATTGCTGTTGGCTTGAGTCATTATGGTTTAGTAAAGCACCTCTGACTGGACTCATGTTCTCCCAGAGCAGTGGGAAAGCATCACCAGCTCTCAGTTAAGGAGCATTGGCTTGGCCTTTTGGCCATGTGTACAATTAATCGGCAGGCCATGCAAATTAGATGGTAATTAATTTCTGATAGCAAGGCCATGTCCATTTAAATAACTGCTTCAGCTGCATATGCTGTGCAGTGACCACTTTGGTCTCCAGGAAAGCCCTGGTCCTTCTCCTGAAGTTTGTGGGTATTGAAATTGTGTAAAGAAGGCAAGGTTCGGAGCCTTTGGGAATCCCAACCTTTGTATTCAGTCCCACAGGTTGCCTTGCCCCAGAACCGTGGGGCAGTATGGCACCATGTACCCTTGAGCCCCTTCAAGCCTGTGTGCCTTCTACCCTGTCTCATGTATCCTCTCCCATCCCACCCACAGTCAACCTACATGAGGTTGCAAGATCAGTCTTCCCGAAGTACAGCTCAAATCATGTCACTTGTCTGCCAAAAACCCACGATGGCTTCCTGTTTGAACTTCAGAATGATGTCTAAACCCCTTTGTGATGAACTTATTTGAAACTCTGTGTGGTAGGAGAAATTTCCCATTTTCTGGTGGTCGTGAAGCTGAGATCCACCCCGTAGACTGTGGCTGAGAGGTTTCTTCATTCCTGATAGTATGTGTCATGTTACCATCTAGCCTGTGCCCCACCACAGGCTGCTTTTTAAGGCAAGATGTGGCATCTTCAAGCCAACGTTGTTTCTTACCCGGTAATTACCACTGGCTTCTAGGACAGTCATAATAATAGTCGATTACAGAAATTTCATCTGACATGGGTGTGAGAAAGGAAACTGATAGATGGTACCTGTTCCCAGCATTCACTGCTCACACACATGTGTGAGTGTGTGTTACACATAATCACAAACTGGACAGAGCCCTGTACACCTCTTCATCACTAACAGTCTACTAACCAGGGGGCCCTTGCCCCCTAACTGCAAAAAGGGCCTGTAGACTCAGGACTAGAAGCTGAAACCGGAAAGTCTCAATACAGGCTGAGAATGACTACTGGGAGGGGGCTCCAGGCAGGAGAGTTCAAAGGACCCGAGGTCAAGACAGTGCAGAGAATCAAAGCCAGCCCCCTATCTGCAGGCTAAAGTCAGGAAAAAACCAGGGACAAGGGAGGAAATAAGAGCAAGCTGAGCAATTAAAGGAACAGAGGCAGGCAGAGAGAACTCCAGAACTGAAGAAAACCCAGACAGAAACCTCTTGTAGCCTCCTGCTGCTGAGGCCAGGCCTGCCAGAGCCCAGCCCCAGTGCAGCCTCCGCAGTATTGCTGTTCCTGGCCCCCACGCCCAGCCTGGCGCCTTATCAGCGGCAACCTGTCTCCCTCCACCATGCCCAGTTCTCTATGTTCAAATCCCCCCCACCTAGCTCACATGTTCCTACTCTCTCCCTGCAGGAAGAAGCCTGTGTTCCTCTCAACTTCATTTCTGTAAACATTTTGGTCTCTGCCGCTGAGTTCACCTTAACCAGAGGCTCTCAAACTCTGGAAACACATTGGCATTACCCAGTGAGCTTTTATAAAATACTGATGACTTCAACCCCAACGATCCTGATTTTATTTGGTCTTGGGAAAAACCTGGCAGGGATACTTTTGAGAAAGAAGCAGCCTCGGTGACTCCGATGTACAGCCAGGGCTAAGGAGGACTGACTTCAACCATTCCTCTGCCAGTAGAATCTCAGCCATGGAAGACACTCCCTACACACTTAGAAAAAGCAGACTCTTGGGGCGCCTGGGTGGCGCAGTCGGTTAAGCGTCCGACTTCAGCCAGGTCACGATCTCGCGGTCCGTGAGTTCGAGCCCCGCGTCAGGCTCTGGGCTGATGGCTCGAAGCCTGGAGCCTGTTTCCGATTCTGTGTCTCCCTCTCTCTCTGCCCCTCCCCCGTTCATGCTCTGTCTCTCTCTGTCCCAAAAAATAAATAAAAAACGTTGAAAAAAAAATTTAAAAAAAAAAGAAAAAGAAAAAGCAGACTCCATTCCCCCCCCCACCCCCACCCCCGGCTGTTTGAAGGACATCAAACACACCCCATGCCACAGGGCATTTGCCCTCACTGTTCCCTCTGCCTGGAATGCCCTTCTATGGTTTGATCCCTCGCCTCATTCAGGACTGCTGTGATGTCACTCCTTGGAGTAGCCCTCCCTGATGCTCCTGCCTAAATGAATAGCTCCTATGACTCTCCACCCCTTCCCTTGCTTATTGGTATTCATACCATTTCTCTGTGCTGATAATACATTAAACTTCCATTTAATTATGTTTTTATTGTTTAGCCCCCAGCAGAATGTAAGCTAACTACGGGCAGGGACATTTTCTTGTTCAACATGGGTATCCCCAAAGACTGGGACAGCTTCTAAAACATAATAGTTTTCCATAGATATTTGCCGTTTGAATAACGAACTGAGTTAACAGATGAAGAACCTGGCGCTCAAAAAGCGGGAATGCTAAACACCCCACAACACACAGCACACCTCCCCACAGCAAAGCCATGTCCGCAGTGCTGAGCTGAGGAATGCCGGGCTGGCGGTCAGGTGGGGAGGTTGGGAGTGAGAAGGAGGTATCAGAGCTGGTCCGAGAAGGGAGACAGATAGGGAGACTGGCAGGAGTGGATGAGTCAGGAAGTTAAATGCCTGGTTCTGTCACTTCCTGGGGTGTGACCCCTGTAGGCCATGCCCTCATTTGGAGACTAGCACCCACCCTCGCCTCCTGTTGTGCCAACCAAAACTATCTCCACACATTGGTAAATTTCTTCCCTGGAGGACAAGACTGTCCTGATTGAGAATCACTGCAAATCTACCCTCTCCTTCCTCAGAACTTTGGCCTCCCTTTGGGAGAAGCCTTCTCCAAAGTCTTGGGTTCCATTTTGAGGCTCCTGCTGGACTGTGGGCTCTTTACTCACTGTCTTCCTGACTCCCCTGTGCATACTCCTGCCTCTACACTGCGCCTGTTTCTTCACACACAGGAACAAGGAACATCCAGGGGAATCGGATTCTAAAACATCTGGCAACCTTTGAAGACAAAATGACCTAACTTAGGGCCAAACAGAAAGAGATCCAAAATCTGGAGATTGTTCCAGATATCGCTGACTGCCATGTAGGTGTAATGATATCAAGCCGCTGTGCTAGACCAGTTCGCAGATAACTAATATAGCTCTGATACTATAGAGAAGGCTTGTGAAATAAAAGACCAACAACTCTCTGTTAGTCACTGCAGAACATTTGAATGAAAGCTAGGAAGGAAAAAGCACGGAGGGCAGAAAACCAAGTGACTTGATTGGCAGGTGAGACCACAGTCCCTGGGGGCACCAGGGAGGGCTCAGGACTGCATCATTTAGCATTTAAAGATGTTGCTCTTTCTTCATTCAAAGGGGAAAACAACCTACTTTTTGTTTGGTTTGGCTTTCTTTCTTCCTGGTTTAGGATTCAGCACATCACCCACGTTGGTGGATTTCACTGAAATATTTTCCCCAAATGACCTACAGTTCCATTTTCTAATGTGCTGCCACCCTCCCACAGCCTAGCAGTCAGAGATTGATATTCTGTAATTTTCAGCCACTAGCTGGAGCTTTTCTGTGCACTTCTGTAATACTACCACTAGTTACAGGTAAAAATGAGGGAAGTGATTACGGCGCTGGTGGAAAATCAGGTGCAGCTGAAACGCAATATAAGTCTAAACCGTAGAAGGGCTGGGAACCCACAACTTGACTGAGCAAGTACACTCAGCAACCTCAACGTCAAATTGCTTATTGTAAGGTGGGGCTGGAAGATACTGCAAAGCAAATTCAAGTTACCTTGAAAAATAATTAGTGAGATGCAAAGCCTTGGAGATGGAAAATTTCTTTGAGATTAATTATTGCTGCTCAAATCTAGCCAGTCTCTGTCAGCAGCATCTCATCTCTTTGAGTGCTGCTGGAAGCTTCTGTTGGATCCTGATCTAAAATCAGCTTGAGTCTGGGGGTACCTGGGTGGCTCAGTCCGTTAAGCATCTGACTCTTGATTTTGGCTCAGATCCCAGCATCATGGGATCAAGCCCCGTGTCGGACTCTGTGCTGAGCGTGGAGCCTGCTTAAGATTCTCTCTTTCTCTCTCTCTCTCTTCCTCTGCCCCTCTTCCTTGCTTGAGCCTGCACAAATGTGCTCTCTCACCAAAAAGAAAAAATAATAAATTAATAAAAAATACAATAAAATCAGCTTGAGTCTAGCATTAGAGGGGGTAGCCCATGCTGCAGAGGGAACTGCATAGTCAGAGGGTCAGATGAGCCCCAAATGCACAGGGAAGAGAAAAATAGGAAGCAATATCTGAACTGAACCACCAAGTCAGATTTAGAGGCCTTAGCCTCATCTAGTAACCCAGGCAACTGTCAATTCTTTGTGTGGAAGAGGAGAGATGAATGATGAATGTCTCCTTCACTCACAATACCCAGCGCACCCTCAGTGGTTGAAGACAAAAAAAATCCAACAGAGTGACACATCCCATTTCTCACGTGCAGCACCCCTCCTTGGGAGCATTCCAGGCACAGAGGCAGAAGTTGTGAAGTGAATGAAAATCATCAGCAACAACTGGAAGGGAAACTTGAACAGTAGAGGGGGTGGGGGTCTTCGCACACCCGACAGGACTGGGGCTCACATCCCACGAAGGAGGGGGCATGAGAGAGCGGCAGGTCGTTTCCTTGCACGGAGGTATCCTTTGTCCTTTAGAGCTGACGTCATCATCCACTACAGCCGGGAATGGCAAGCAAGCTTTCTGCCGACTGTGCTGCCGGCCAAGGATCACGCAAGCCTCCAGTGAGTTGGGGGAGGGTGTCTGCATGAAAACACAGCTGAAGGAACAGGTGAAAACAGCCGCAAAACACAAAACAACCAGAGGAACTGTGATCGTCGGTTTTTGGTCTTTCTCCTTCTGTAGGAGCAGCCAAAGTAGTGAACATTTGGAGAGCACGTGGAGTCCCTCTTGTTACTGCCTTTGTGGCTGCAGCTGGAGGTTCAGATGACTAACCAGGCTTCAGGCAAAGCTGTAACTCACAGGATAAGGAGGGAGGAAGGGAGAAAAGGAAAAAAAAAAAAAAAAAAAAAGGATCTGTCAGTGGATTTGCTTTTTTTGGGAAGTTAAAGCTCCTATCCATACATTCAGCCCAAGGTGGTACCAGCCCACATTCGCCTGTATGAGCATTAAAAAAGAGGCCCCTCCAGGTGCCTGGCTGGCTCAGTAGGGAGAGCATGAGACTCCTGATCTTGGGATCGTGAGTTCAAGCCCCACGTTGGGTTTAGAGATTACTTAAAAATAAATTAATAGGGGCGCCTGGGTGGCGCAGTCGGTTAAGCGTCCGACTTCAGCCAGGTCACGATCTCGCGGTCCGTGAGTTCGAGCCCCGCGTCGGGCTCTGGGCTGATGGCTCAGAGCCTGGAGCCTGTTTCCGATTCTGTGTCTCCCTCTCTCTCTGCCCCTCCCCTGTTCATGCTCTGTCTCTCTCTGTCCCAAAAATAATAAATAAACGTTAAAAAAAAAAACTTAAAAAAAATAAAAATAAAAAATAAATTAATAAACTTAAAAAAAAAAAAAGAGGCCTCTCTTCCTCTAGGGCACACAGTGTGGTGAACAGGTTGCAGCTGGATTTTAGGCATCAGCCACTAAACCAACATGCACACCCCCATGATCACCTATGTCAGTCATATCCCAGCAGAAAATAGACGGAGCGTTCAAATTAGGACAATTCAAGGAAGGTTTAATAACGGACCTTTACTAAGGTGTGGGCAGGGTGAGGGGAGGAAGCACAAGGGGTTGCACAGAACCTCTGGTCTGAAAGGATGAGAGTCACGGTGTCACTGGACCTTGGAAAGACAGGGTTGGGTAGAGGAGGTCACCTGCCAGGTGCTGTGACCTCAGGAAAGCCGTTCAGTCAAAAGAAATCTCACAGGGAGGAAGTTCAGGGAATAAATACGGCCACCTCGCTCTGCTCTGTCCCTCCAAGCCTCTTCTGGGATTCACTGGCTGACTCACCTGGAAAGCCAGAGGGAAAGGAGTTCATTGATGTGGCTTGTGCAGGTCAGCCTCTGGTGCAGAGAAGTAGCTAGAAGGTGGACAATGCACCTGGTGGTACACACAGGAGATATCCACCCTCCAAGGCAGTACCGCTCCAATCATTTATTTGCTATTCAAACAGGTTCAGAACTGTCTACCCAGTGCTGCACCGGGTTCTGGGGACACTTTGACATGTCTATTCTGGGTCCCTAACCTCAAGCAGCTTCTTTCTAGTAGGGGAGATAGCTTCCTTGCTTGCTTTCTTGTTTCCTTCCTTCCTTCCTTCCTTCCTTCCTTCCTTCCTTCCTTCTTCTCTTTTTGCCTGTGAATCAGAGTAAATCTAACCATCTTGGGAAATTAGAATTCTTTTCTCTTTACTTCCAGCCATGTGGCTTAAGCTTCCACTTAAGTGACTGGGTGGGGGTGGTGGGGGGAGGAAGGGGCTGATGTTATCTTGAAGGTTCCTGACAGCTTGCATTTTATGAGTTTGCCTGCTTTATAAAATATTAACCAGAAACATATTAAAGTTTACAAATGCAGCAACAGACCCAGAGGGACAATGTGATGATATCATTTTTGATAGGTTTTTAAAAACATGAAAAGCATATCTGACAACAAAAGGGGGGAAAAGTTCATGTGAATCTCTTTTCCCCTTCAGAGTAAGCAGGGTGGTATATATTTGTTTTCTGTGGACAGTGCTGACTCACCACGGATTTAAGGATTACTAATGAGTGTTTTCGCTTCTCATTTACAAGTGGAATATATTAAGAAATTACTCACCCACTCTGTGTGGTTTTTAATTGAAACCTACCTCTCTGTGTGGATGAGCAAAAAATTGTTTTTCCTTGCATACAGGGGCTGGTTGACCTTTTCAGCTTTACAGGGCCTGAAATGTGGTTGGCACATTTCCGCTTTTCACATGAACAACCCGTGCAATCTGTCTACATAGAATAACCGAACTGCCCGATGTTTCTTAGAATCCAGAATTCATTGCCCTAGAATATTCTCTCTCTCTCTCTCTCTCTCTCCACTCCCCCTGCCCCACCTTCTGAACACTTTTTTTTAATGTTTATTTAGAGAGAGAGAGAGAGAGAACATGTGGGGGAGGGGCAGAAAGAGAGGGAGGCCCCAGGATCTGAAGGGGCTCTGAGCTGACAGCAGCGAGCAGCGAGCCCTATGCAGGGCTTGAACTCACGAACCATGAGATCATGACCTGAGCTGAAGTTGGACGTTTAACCAACTGAGCCACCCAGGTACGCCCTGAGCACCTTTGAAGCAGAGAAGATGCAGCATGAGATGGCATATTTATTAACACAATTTCTACTCTCTATTTTAAAATATGCAGTAGACCATAGTCTGGGAGGAATTATTACCCCAAATGTGACAGGAAAAGAGTGATTATGTTCTCATATTCAAACACTAGTAAAAATCAATAAAAACCCGACATCAATAACTAAATGGACAAAGGACATAACTAGACAGTGCTTTGAGAAATCACATCTACCAAAACGAGGAATTTAGCAAATATTTTTAATGATAATGCTCAATGTTGTAAAGCAACAGTTAACTGGGCTGACCTTGTCGACCTTGTGTCTTTTTAAATAGTAATATTCATGGCTTTCTAATTCTGTTTCTGGAGTTCCATATTAAGGGAATAATCTATCAGAAAAGCTATATGCCTTGAGATATTTATATATCATACAATCCTGTTACATACTGTAGCAAAAAATGGAATCACCCTAAACCCTCAACATCCACAGAGACATTCAGTGAATTGTAGTATATCCATTTTTCTGACTATTCTGTATCCGTTAGAAATGTTCGATATATCAACTGAAAAAATGAAAACTGTGTATGTACTAAGTAATAATTATTTTAAAATATGCACAGGGGGAAAAAAAACCTGGGAGGAAATATTTTAAAAATACTGAGAGTGATCCCATGCATGATAGTTTTTTCTTTTTCCTAAGTTCCAAAAAAATTAATAGAATAAAATTGAAACCTGTATAAAATGCATAATTTACAAGGAAAATATAATCCTACCCATGTCACATCAGGAGCAGTTCTCCACCAGCTTAGTTCAAACAGCAGGAAAAGTGCTGTTGTCCGTCATGAGTCCTGGATAGTGGGCCCATCTCTAATCACTGTGTAATTTTGGTCAAGCCCCTTACCTCTCTGATTTTGTCTTCAGAAACGAAGAGAGATGCACTGAATTATCTCTCAAGCTCCTTCCGGCCCCCAAATCTATGACTCTTGATATTCTAGGAGGAAGAGTATGTGCCTCAATTCACTGAAATCACAAACGGGAACTGAGACACTTCTTCACCTAAATCAGGGGCAAAATGTCAGGCAGAGAAGGGACAGAATCAGAAACTAATGTGTGTTTGTCTCATCAGATATTGCTCAGAAAAGACTAAACAGGGTCTTTCCCACTGAACTCCTCACATCCTCTGTTTTTAGTATATAAAACCAGGCTTTATGGAAGGGCGAGCTTTATCAATTACTCAGCACATGTCAATCTATTTTATTCGGCCATGTAGAGGTGGTGCCCTTTATATAGGATTTGGGTTTCCATATGCCAATACAAAACCTATATCTCTAATTTCTACGTCCTCTTGCTTTTCTCGTGGTCATTCACAATACAGAGTACTCTGAGCTTCTACAGATTCAGTGTCTAAAACTGAAGGTGACCCTGGATAACAGAATCTACCAATTCTTCATGCAGGGGAAAGTGAAGCATTAGTAGGAGGGTTTGTTTTTTGTTTTTTGTTTTTTTAATGTTTGCTTATTTTGAGAGAGAGAGAGAGAATGCGAGCAGGGGAGGGGCAGAGAGAGAGGGAGACACAGAATCGAAAGCAGGCTCCAGGCTCTGAGTTGTCAGCACAGAGCCCAACACGGGGCTCAAACTCACAGACCCTGAGATCAAATGATCTGAAATCAAGAACCGGACATTTAACCAACTGAGCCACCACGCACCCCAGTAGGGGGTTTCTTAGCATGCTTCAGGGCCTGGAAATGCTCTTCGTTCCTTTTCCCAATGATAGAGGTTTTAAACATTAGATTGGTCTTTTCTTAGGGGCCGAAGTAAGTAAATCATCTCTTGGATTAAATGTAGGTTGATGGGCTCCCCTTAATCAAAGAAGTTTATCAGTGGTTGATAAAATGAAACCTGAAATATGCTTCATCTCATGGGTGTTAGTGGGTGAGTCAATTCCTTCATTTGTAAAATGGGAGGCTTGGGCTTTATGCTTCCAAAGCCACCTTTCAGCTTCCTACTTTGCAGGCTTACTACAGAGCACCTATGGCTGACCCAGGAGCTACTAGAAAATGCAGATATAGGAGCTTTTGGGATTCTGGCTCTCAGGAAATACCCACAATAGT
The DNA here is from genome assembly GCF_014898765.1 of Herpailurus yagouaroundi. Taxonomy (NCBI): domain Eukaryota; kingdom Metazoa; phylum Chordata; class Mammalia; order Carnivora; family Felidae; genus Herpailurus; species Herpailurus yagouaroundi. The sequence goes on along the minus strand of NW_024412400.1, from coordinate 63,904,681 downwards.
TACTTACATCCATGAAAATAGAGAAACAAATGGCAAAATACTCTGGCAGCTGTGCAGACTTTCCAACATACAACTGCTTAAGGTGACAACCTACCTGATCCCTGAGCATGAAAAACCTCACCCACACTTGCCCTACTTGCCCTGTCTTTTCTTCATAGGAGAGTTCCTAGGTCCAGGAGGTGCCGGGACTAGAGGAAAATGCAGAAAAGAAACTATAAGATCTGAAAGAAAAATATTTCCCTGGAGAATTTCCCTGACCATTGAGGGGTCAGTTAATAATGAGTACATTACGAATCTCCAGAGAGCTTGGAGTTCCAGCAGGTGGGGATTTACTTCCTGACATGATTGGACACGGAGGAAGGTCACAGGTTCAGTCCCCGGGCCCCCTTCCCTTCCTCAACTGCACACCCTTCTTCAGAGTCTCATCCAGTCTTCCGGCTTTAAATATCAGGCTGCTGACAACTCCCAAATGGATCTCACACCTAGCTGACAACTCCACTTGGATGCCTTATAAGACATCTCCAATTTAAATATCCAAAGAAAACTCTTTTATTTTAATGTTTATTTTTGAGACAGAGAGTGCAAGCAGGGGAGGGGCAGAGAGAGAGGGGGACAGAGGATCTGAAGTGGGCTCTGCACTGACAGCAGAGAGCCCCAGGCGAGGCTGGAACTCACCAACCATACCGCGAGATCAAGACCTGAGCGGAAGTTGGATGCTCACCTGACTGAGCCACCAAGGCGCCCCTCCAAAGAGAACCCTTAATCCCTGCTTTCCACTTCTGAATTTGGTGCTCCCCCCAAAACCCAGGAGTCATTACTGGTGTCTTCCTTCTTCCTCATCCCTCACCATCATTTCAGCTGTCAGCTCTGTTTCCTTTGAGATCCAACCGGCCCCATCTCCACTGTCACCACTGAGGTTCCAGCCATTGTCACCTCTCGTGGGGGCAACACGAATAACCTCATAATTACTCTCTCTACTTCCATTTCTGACCCCCCTCCAATCTAGTTTCCATACTGCAGCCAAAGGTTCTTTTCAAAACGCGGTTTGAATTACACTGTTCACCTGCTTAAAACTTATACCTGTCTCTTTACTGTGCTTCAGATGAAATCTTAGGCTCATGCTATGGGGTCCTAAGGCATTCACGATGAGACCCTTGCCCTCCTCTTCGCCTTGCCTGGGGTCACACTTCTTTTGGTCCAGTGCACTGCAGTCCCACTGGCCGAATTAGCGTGCTACATGTGATCCTGCCTTAGAGTCTTTGCCCCTCTGGTTCCCTTCCCGCCCCCCCACCCCCCCACCCCCGTTTGTGTGGCTGACTCTTCTTCAAGTTTCAGTGTCAGTGTGACTTCTACAGAGAGATCTTCTCTGATGACCTATCCAAAGGATACCCCACCTTCATTTCTGTCTGTGACAGTACCCTGTTTATTCTTTCTTAGCACTTTCTAAAACCTGTCATTATTTTATCACTCATCTGATTACTGTTCTAGTAAGGACAACGTCAATGTTCCAGACAGGAGTAGAGGTTCTCTTCTTGCCTATGTGTCTCACATCCAGCATATAACTGGTGCTCAATAAATATCTGTTGAATAAATAAATTAATTAAAGGACATTAGTTATTCCTATTTTGTGGCTAGCTGTTAGGAAAACATTCTGATGAACCTAATCTGACTGAGGCATACTGTTCTGTTCCCCCCACCTCTGTGCAAGTAGAGGTTTTGCCACACAAAGGGAAAAAAGAATTTGCAGCCTCATTTCCTGAAACCAACTCTTAAAAGAATAGAAAACTCTGTTCCTTTTTCAGGAGGGCTTCTGAAAAGTTTCCTTTTCTGTAGCCTCTCCCCCAGAAAGCTTTGGTTTCACAGGGTAAAGAGAATATTAATTATAATTTATGTGAGCTGCTCTCTATTTTATAGTCAATTGCCTTGTAGCTCAATAACATTTATGCCTATCATTAATATGTGTCAGATTGATGTTCTTTTAAGTTTTATTTAATTATAGCTCAGATAATACAATTTTCCCCTTTTTTAATTAGAGGAAACAATACATCAACTGGATGGACTATTATGCAACCATATAAAATTATTATTATGTAGACACAGTAACAAGCAACAATGTTTATGATTCATTGTAAGAGGCAACAGCAGAATACATAATTGCTCTGATTTATAATTAAAACTATCAAAGTATGTATACAAATGAACAAGAACGAATAGGAAACAGGAAAAAAACACTTTGGTTTTCTAGTGTGTTTTATTTATGTATGATTCTTTTAAAAATTATTATTATTTCTTGGTCCAATATTAATTGCACAATCGTCAGAAGGAGCATGGGCTATAAATATGGCTGCTGGTACATACCTGAAGTTACTGTACCTACTAGAAATGCATGGTGCTAGCCTGAGAAAGTCTCACTGTTACTACTCTGGCTTATTTGGGCTGCCTAAAAATTGTGCCCTTCTGTTTAATGCTTATGGCTTTAGTGCCTGATTCAATGCTTCTTCACTCAAATATCCTATCAGGAGGGGCACTTGGGTGGCTCAGTTGGTTAAGCATCGATTTTGGCTCAAGTCATGATCTCATGGTTTGTGAGTTCGAGCCCCACATTGAGCTCTGTGCTGATAGTTCAGAGCTTGGAGCCTGCGTCGGATTCTGTGTCTCCCTCTCTCTCTTCCCCTCCCCCCTTCATGCTCTGTCTCTCTCTCTCTCAAAAATAAATAAACATCTAAAGTGGTTTTTTTTTAATATTCCTATCAGGAAATGACAGCAAGATGAGCATCTGTAAAAGTTGTATTTCCTGTTTGTGCTCCATGAGGATGTCTGTGTGAAAGTGTGTTGGTTAGGGTGGAGGAAACAGGGAGGACAATATATTTAAAATAAATGCAACAAAGTGTGCCTGGGTGGCTCAGTCAGCTAAGCATCTGACTCAATTTCAGCTCAGGTCAGGATCTCAGGGTTTGTGAGATCGAGTCCCATGTTGGGCTCTGTGCTGGGCATGGAACCTGCTTAAGATTCTCTCTCTCTCTCTCTCTCTCTCAACAAATTAAAAAAAATAAACTTTTATAAAATAAGTTACAAGGAATGGAATGGATTTCTATGTCTTATGTGCAACAATTCCCAAGATTTATTGCTGAGTTAGTCTTCTTTAAAAAGTAGAAACATGTCACGCTCGCTTCAGTGGCACATATACTAAAATTGGAACGATACAGAGATGATTATTATGGCCCCTGAGCAAGGATGGCACACAAATGCATGAAGTGTTCCATATTTTTTCTTTTAAATAGACATCTGACTATTAACAAAAAGTAGAAACATGTGCATTATACCATTATTTGATATAAACAAAATAAATTAAAAAAAAGAAAGTCAGAGGAGGATATATATTTATATCTATATATAGATTTTTTTAAAGCATGGCTTTGCATAAATATATATGCTATATATCTATAATACAGATGTGCATAGTAGACACTCACATGCAGAGACATGTTTCTGAGCAAAGATTTATCTGGAAAGACAGACAACACACTGGTAATAATGGCTGCCTCTAAGGAAGTGAACTGAAAGACTGAGGTGTGAGTGAGCGTTAGCTTTCACTGTATCATCTTTCATACTGTTTAAATACTTACCTTTTATGTATATTATCCATGCAAACAAATAACTAAGTCTTCGCTAATGAAGATAGAGAACCATTTGCCAACAAACCAAAATGACTGCATATGAAGCAAATTACGTTAAATGCTTCCTGAATGGATTTTTTTAAATACATAAAGGATAAAAAGGAAAATAAATACAGCTAGTATTATTAAGTGCTGCCTAAATTGTGTCCTGAGCATTTTGTATGACACAATGGGGCAGATATATCAGAGAAATAGAAGAGGTCACTATCTGTATTAATTTGCTGGGGCCTCCGTAACAGAATACCACCAGTGGGTGACTTATTTTCCTGCAGTTCTGGAAGCCTGGAAGACCAGGTATCAGCAGGGTTGGTTTTTTCTGAGGCCTCTCTCCTTGGCCTGCAGTCAGCCACCTTTTCTCCCATGTTGTTCATCCCTGATGTCTCTTTGTGTGTCCTAATCTCCTTTTCTTAAAAGGACACAGTTAGACTGGATTAGGGTCCAGACTAACAGCCTGATTTTAACTTCATTACCTCCTCTAAAGGCCCTCTCTCCAAATACAGTCATATTTTAAAGGTTTTAACATACGAATTTTGGGGGACACAATTAATTCACAACACTATCTTTGACTTTTCATTTGAGTCAGTGAGCTAAGCCATATATGCTTGAAGGAAAGAGAAGAAACAATGTTAAAGGCAGCACACAATTAAATGTCAAAGTTAATATAGAAGCTAATGTGTGAAATTTTCTTTTTTTCTTTTTTTAATGTTGATTTATTTTTGAAAGAGAGAGACCAAGAGAGAGCAGGAGAGGGGCAGAGAGAGGGAGACAGAGAACCCAATGTGGGTTCTGTGCAGACAGCAAAGAGCCCAATACAGGGTTCAAACTCATGACCCTGTGAGATAATTTATATATAATATAATTAACCTGAGCCGAAATCAGATGCTTAACTGACTGAGCCATCCAGGCACCCCTGGGTGAGATTTCCTAGAGATTCCTAGGCACAATCTCCTATTTAAAGAAAAAAAAGAAAATTAAGAATCCATGAGGAAGCAAACAACAGTTAGTCCTTGCCATAGTTACCGTACCAGGTGCTGTGGGCAAGGGTCTGTCTGTATGGAGTTTGGAAAAACAATTCGTTCGCTAAATTATAATGTGATATGCGTATCTCCCCACCATACTAAGGCAACTCATGAATTCAGTCAATTTAGTGAAAAAATAGTATCTCTAATGCTATTTGAAGTTGCCTAGGCAAGAGAATGTTAGATTGTTGAAAACTTTTGTTATCAGTTATTTTATAACAAGAACAAGTGAGTGGGACTCATACCCATAAAAATTAAGAATCCCTCCATCCAGGAGAAGGCATTGTAAGTCATTCTTGTTAATCAACTCAGGCAGTAAATATTTAAGTGAGTGCCCTTACAAAGAGCCCAGGTCTTTTCAGGGCTTGCCGTAGATCAGAAAAGAAAACCACCATGTCTGCCTGATGGAGCACTCAACCCAGCCAACCGAAGCTTCCAGTTGGTTAGATACTTCACCTGTTATTTTAACACCCTGACCCATCTTCCTTACTTGTTTCTTCTTACCCAATTTCTTCTTCTCTCTCTCCTCATTTTGTTCTCATTCTCTGTACATGCCCAGTAGATAGAAGAGCACATGATTCAGAATCACACCGAAATGATGTAGTCCTTAACCTCCCAGCTCCACACAATACGAGGGAGAAAGTTCTGTCTGACCTGCTGTGTACAGGAGTTCCTAATAACATTCTGTTCAACCCACTCCTCAGGAACTGCCAGCACTTGATTGGGCAATGTATATGAAAGCACTGTAGGAGGAGTGAAGCCCTCTTCAAAAGCTGGCTATTACTACTGTGCAGAAGTAAACAAAACAAAAAACTGAAACCGCAGTCGGATCCACTGGAGCTGGTCATGTGGCCCAGTCGACTATAATTGTCAGGTACCTTGAGAGTATCAGGGCTAAGAAGATGTGTTTTTGTTGCTCAGATGGTGAAATGGGGAGCCATGCAATGAGGGAAAGCCCCCCCGGTAAATGTGTCAGGGGCAAATATACATACCATGAAACAAAGGGAATTGTGGCGTCTTCTTCCATTTTGAAAATCACTTACATATCAGTGTTGACTATTAGGTTTCCTTCAAAATGCCCGTCTTATGGGTATCTCAAAGGGATACATCGTAAAACAGCACAAATGGTATTTTTGGTGCTCTGAATCCAGGAAAGGAAGAGACCCAAGAAACTCAAGTGCCAATCAGCTCCTCTATGTGATCAATCACTTGGGGAAGATTATGTAGCCACCCAAAGACCATTTAAAAGCAAAACAAATGTGAAGCTGGTGGGCTGCAAGTTGACCACACAGACCTCCTCTCCCCCCAGAATGGAAGCCGTGGTCACAGTGTAACAGTGGACTCAGCCCCTACCACTGCTCCCTGGTTGCCTGGTTCCTGTGACAGATGCCAGAGGAGGTGAATCTTCAGGACAATTCTCCAGGCCATTGACCAGGCAGCACAGAATCCTAGGGGGGATCCAAACAAAGAAAGTTGTCAGCTCTCATTTTCTCAGTTTAAATTTCTGGAGGAATATGGCCACATGTGTTTGAGCAGAAAAAAAAAAAAAAAATGTCGGGATCACTTTTTGGATTAGCTGAGCTCCAGAAACAGACGGGTGTTGTTTTGTTGTTGTTGTTGTTGTTGTTGTTGTTGTTTTCTCTGTTTCTTTCTCCCCACTGGCCTGACTTAACCAGTCAATCTAAGTAGCAAAATTCCATTTTGCCCGAAGGCCCAGCTTAGTTCTCATTAGAACACCTATTTGCTTTGAATGAGAGGCCCTTAGACCTTCCCCTTCCTACAGAAAAGTGTTCACATCTAATCTGGGATGAAAAACTTTCCAGTGACCCCAGGGGTAGGGAGGAAGCCGGGAATGGAAAGCCTCACACCAGTCAGTGCCTGTCTGTCCACCAGATCATACCAGCTCCCGTTCAGCTGAGCCAGAGAGCACCTGGAAGGGAAGCATGGAACTCCTTGCTGTCATCACTTGTCCTTTCCTCCCTGTTTTAGTGCTTCCAAGAAGGGGGAGGCCAATGTGAAACTGGGGAATCAGATCTGCTCTGAGCTTACATTACATTCATGCCTAGGCAGGGCTCCTCTAGGGATGGCTGTGCCCTCCGGAAACTTTCCCAAGCTCCCAGTGGGCATTTGTAGAAGGAGGTGAAGGAGGGATGAGGAGGTGCTACATGTGGCACAGAAGTAGTGATTAGGCCTCTGTGTCCTCCCAACAGGGAGGCGTGCTAGAAGAGAAAAAAGCATGGGCTTTGAAGTCAGACAGGCCTGGGTTTGAATCCTGCTTCGGTCACTTGTATTAACCAGCTCAGGCTAAGTCGTGGTGCAGTAACAAACAAATCCAGAATCTTGGTGGCTTGCAATAACAAAGGTTTATTTCTCACTCAGTCTACACATCATTTGTAGGTCAGCTGCAGTTCTGTTTCATGTTTTCTTCAGCTCAAGACCCAGGCTAAAGGAGCAGCCTCTGTTTAGGAAACTGACCTTGTGGAAGAAGGAGAAGATACAATGAAATCATATGCAGGCTTTAACATTTTCTCTCATAGCTTCCATTCATATTTTACTGACCAAACCAGTTATACCAACGAGTCTAACATCAACAGAGCAGGGATATTTAACCCAACAAAGGATAGCAAATATGTTGAACAATAACACACCTTGCCACAGCCATTTACCGTGTGTCCTTTGGCAAATTACTGTGAGGAAGGAACAAGGATGTGAACCTAAAGTTGATGACGGGAAGGTTAAATAAAATACGGATTTTAAAAGTGAGTATAGTATAGTAGGAACTAGACAAGTTAGTTCCCTGTCACATTTCATATACGAGACTTATCAAAGAAATTCTCATCCCTTCAGAATTAGCTTTTATGATTCTCTTCTATGCAGGTGTGCCAATGTTAATGACTTCTCTTGAGAAATGCTTGCATTGTAATAATGGCCTTCCGTGCTATTTTAACCTAAAGTCTTAACTCTAACGATGGGAATTTCAGACACCAGAAGGTGTCGATATGCTTGACCACTTTCTTCCTTGCACTATGGCCCTCTAAACTTTCCAGTTTGGACCACTTATCCGAATTAGGAAGAACTATAATGCATCATGCCATGTAAGAAAATGAAAGTTGGAACAGCTACAGCTCAGTCCCCTAGGACTCTCAGAGGGTGTGGAACATACCTCAACAATTTTGATGACATCCTGCAAAGAAGTATAGACATTGTAGCAGAAAGAGGAGTTACAGGGTTGCCAGGGCCAGGTGAGGTGATACCCATTGAGAGAGGAGGGTGGAGACATGGACTGACGGCCAGGCCAAAGACAAACAACTGTATCTCCCTGAAGGATCCTCAGTACCAAGGGTGGTGTGGGAAGAGAATCGGACAAAATTTGACATCACCCTCAAGAAAATATGAAATAGTTATTTCTACAACACCACGCCCATCAGCAAAGGCAACTAGCATCAAACAGAACCAGATCAAAACAGAGCTTGGCCAGGGACATCTTCCTGCCACATATATGTCGTCAGGTATATAATATGACTTTTGCCTGCATCATCTTTCCTTCCAGCCCCCTGCAACCACACAGAATGGAGACCTAGAAAAGAAGAAGGCAGGCTGTGTGCATCTCATCTCACATCCTCTTCTTCCACCATCCAGAGGTCATGCTCAGGCCTGTGCTGCAGGGAAGGGAGAGAGCGAGCTTTAATACACTTTGAAATTGAACTGGACTCTTAATTAGCAAAAGTGACAAGAAAGTTATGGAATCGGCTGAACATGCTGCTGAGACAGGAAATGGAGGACTTATCAGAGCATAGTTTAAAATGGTAATTGGAAAAAATAAAGCTGCTATACTCCACTGAGTTAAATCTCCTCAATAAATTGTGAAACCTATTTCTGAATCATTACCTGATTGTGTTTCCCTGATTAAAGACTAACTTTCTCATTTCAGGGGTGGAGTTAAAAGTGGGTTCTTTTGGGGCGTCTGAGTGGCTCAGTCGGCTGAGCTCCAACTTCAGCTCAGGTCATGATCTCACAGTCTGTGAGTTCGAGCCCTGCGTCAGGCTCCGTGCTGACAGCTCAGAGCCTGGAGCCTGCTTCGGATTCTGTGTCTCCCTCTCTCTCCGTCCCTCCCCTGCTCACACTCTGTCTCTGTCTCTCTCTCTCAAAAATAAATAAACATTAAAAAAAAAATTTTTTTTTAAAGTGGGTTCTCTTTTCCTTTAAATAGTGGGCGTTAATTCAGGGAACATAGACTCGTAAGCACAGGTAACATAATCACGTTTAATTCTGCCTTTCAATCTGCCTTGTTCCAAAGGGATCCCAAAAGGAAGTGGGGGCCCCCCAACCAGAAAAGAGTGAAGTTTTTTTCTCATTCCAAGCCAGATTGCACATTTACAGATGGTGAAGGGGAGGATGTAATGGTCCAAATGCCTGTGAATTCCTAAGAAAACTAGGCCTGCTTTCTCCAGTCAGGAGAAAGGACAGAATGGGAGTAGTTCTCAGAAGGGGTACCATGGGAGTACGGACCGTGAGTCCCATTACCTGAGACTATCCCGGAGAGACTGGGTGAGCCCGGAATCTTAACAAGAGTTAAGCTGATACTTTCTTTACTAATTAAGCTGATACATTCATTCAGAAGATACATACTGAACACCACAATATGTTAGGCATTTGTCTGCTTCACTGTTGGGATACATCAGTGAACAAACAGATAAACAAACAAACAGAAAAATCCTTACCCCCGGTAGCGTTCAGTTTACAGTTTGGAGAGAAAGGTCATATAATATATTTTTTCGAATCAAGTGAGGAAGTGAGCTGGGCAGTTATCTGTGTTCCTGCATTCAAACAACCAATTGATACAGCACTGAAAGTTTACCCTCTCCTCTGCTCTTCTTGGCCAACAGATCGTATGAGCAGCATCATATAGTAGTGTCAAGAGGTTATCCATCATTTTCTTGACCTTCGATGTCAAGAAGTCTTACAGTGAACAGCTGCTCTTCCTTGTAAAGACTATCTATGATAAAAAATGGTATACTTTCATGCCAAGCAAAACAATTAGAAAACATCATCATTCTCATGCCACACTTAGAGTACGTGCACTCTTTTCCATAGCTGTAGATTGTATTAACATTTAAGTTAGAAAAGAGATTTTTGGAGCACCTAAGTGGCTCAGTTGGTTAAGCATCCAAATCTTGATTTCGGCTCAGGTCATGATCTCAGGTCCATAAGACTGACCCCCACATCAGGCTCAGTGCTGGGCATGGAGCCTGCTTAAGATTCTCTTTCTCCCTCTGCCCCTCTCCCCATCTTTTTCACACACACACACAAAAAGAGATTTTCAAAAAACATCCAAAATCTGTCCATTTCTCACCAAATCTATCGCAGTCACACTGACGTAAGTAACCATTGTTTTTTTCATCTGGTATATAATCAAAGTTACAAACCAAACAATAGTGAAAAATGAGTTATTTAGAAAATGATATGGGGATCAAGATGTCCAAAAAAATGAGGGTAGTTCCCATCTCTTACTTACTAAAATACAACAGAAAGAGAAATCAAGAAATCAATCCCATTTATAATTGCAAGAACCATAAAATACCTAGGAATAAACCTAACCAAAGATGTAAAAGATCTGTATGCTGAAAACTATAGAAAACTTATGAAAGAAATTGAAGAAGACACAAAGAAATGGAAAAACATTCCATGTTCATGGATTTGAAGAACAAATATTGTTAAAATGTCAATACCACCCAAAGCAATCCACACATTCAGTGCAATCCCAATCAAAATTGCACCAGCATTCTTCTCGAAGCTAGAACAAACAATCCTAAAATTTGTATGGAACCACAAAAGAAGACCCTGAATAGCCAAAGTAATGTTGAAAAAGAAAACCAAAGCGGGAGGCATCACAATCCTGGACTTTAGCCTCTACTACGAAGCTGTAATCATCAAGACAGTATAGTGTTGTCACAAAAACAGATACATAGACCAATGGAATAGAATAGAGAATACAGAATTGGACCCACAAATGTATAGCCAACTTATCTTTGACAAAGCAGGAAAGAGTATCCAACAGAAAAAAGATACTCTCTAGCAAATGGTGCTGGGAGACCTGAACAGCAACATGCAGAAGAATGGACCACTTTCTTATACCATACACAAAAATAAACTCAAAATGGATGAAAGACTTAAATGTGAGACAGGAAACCATCAAAATCTTAGAGGAGAAAACAGGCAACAACCTGTTTGACCTCAGTCACAGCAACTTCTTGCTTGACACATCTCTGAAGGCAAGGAAACAAAAACAAAAAATGAACTATTGGGACCTCATCAAGATAAAAAGCTTCTGCACAGCAAAGGAAACAATCAACAAAACTAAAAGGCAACTGACGGAATGGAAGAAGATATCTGCAAATGACATATTGGATAAATGGTTAGGGTCCAAAATCTATAAAGAACTTACCAAACTCAACACCCGAAAAACAAATAATCCAGTGAAGAAATGGGCAGAAGACATGAATAGACACTTTTTCAAAGAAGACATCCACATGGCCAGCAGACACATGAAAAGATGCTCACCATCAGTCATCACCAGGGAAATACAAATCAAAACCACATTGAGATACCACCTCACACCTGTCAGAATGGCTAACATTAACAACTCAGGTGACAACAGATGTTGGCGAGGATGCAGAGAAAGAGGAACCCTTTTGCACTGTTGGTGGGAAAACAAACTGGTGTAACCACTCTGGAAAACAGTATGGAGGCTCCTCAAAAAATTAAAAATAGAACTACCCTATGACCCAACAATAGCATACTAGGAATTTATACAAAGGATACAGGAGTGCTGATTCATAGGGGCACATGTACCCCAATGTTTATAGCAGCGCTTTCAACAATAGCCAAATTATGGAAAGAGCTTAAATGTCCATCAACTGATGAATGGATAAAGAAGATGTGGTTTATATATACAATGGAATACTACTTGGCATTGAGAAAGAATGGAATCCTGCCATTTGCAACAACCTGGATGCAACTGGAGGGTATTATGCTAAGTGAACTAAGTCAGAGAAAGACAGATATCATGTTTTCACTCATATGTGGAACTTCAGAAACTTAACAGAAGACCATGGGGGGAAAGGAAGGGGGAAAAATAGTTACAAGCAGGGAGGGAGGCAAACCATCAGAGACTCTTAAATACAGAGAACAAACTTAGGGTTGATGGAGGGGGAGTGGGGGAGAGGGGAAAATGGGTGATGGGAATTGAGGAAGACACTTGTTGGGATGAGCGCTGGGTGTTGTCTGTAAGCGATGAATCACAGGAATCTACCCCCAAAGCCAAGAGCACACTGTATACACTGTATGTTAGCCAACATGACAATAAATTACATTTTAAAAAACACGTTCTTCCGATCAAATAATCAAAATAAATCATTGTGAAAGTAAAATATAAATGATCAGTAAAATAATCAAAATAAATAATTGTGAAAGTAAAATATAAATGAGTAAGGACAGATTTCAAATCCTGACTTTGGAAATAGAACAAGGATATGTGCTACTATGCCTTCAATAGAATGTTGTACTGAAAGTCATAGCAATGCAAGGTGGGGAAGTATAAGCTTAGAAAAGAAAAATAAAACTCAGTATTTGCACATGGCAAGTAGTGTAGACAATTCACTGACTCTAAATATAAACTTTTAGAATTAATCATTTAATTTAGCAAATTGCTGGACACGACGTCAATATTTAAAAAATCAGTACTATTTCTATATATAAACCAAAAATTTGAAAATAGTATTTTCATAATACATTCGGATTAAAACTATCAATTGCCTGGGAATAAATTTAACAAAAGATGCACAAAACCTCTGCCAGAAAACTCTAAAAAACTGTTAAGGTAAATAAAAGAACACTTAAAAAAGTGAAAGCCTCCAGTGTGTTGTAGATTAGAATATTCCATAAAGAAATTAATCCCCCCAAAATAGGCCTAAACATTCAACACAATCCAAGGTGAAATGCTAAGTAGGTTTTCCTGTGGAAATGAACAAGACGATTTCAAAATTAACGAAGAAATGCAAAGTCATGAAAAAGAAAAAATTGTAAATAATAAGGAAAAATGGAAGTACTTGAATAAATTCAACACATATGAAGATACAGCTTTTAATAGAGAGTAGTGTTGATGTGGGGATAGACAAACAGAACAATGAAATGAACAGACCCACAACCACATGCATTTGTGAAGTGTTACACAGGTGGTACCTCAGAGTAGTGGGAAAAGGCCACCTTTCAGTGCAGACCCAATTGGTTGAGTGTTTTTAAAAAGTTAAATGACCCCTACTTCACTTTATGCAGCAATCAAAGATAAATGGATTGAGTATCTCTCTATAGTTTCATTAACATTAAAACTTAATGAAGATAATACAGGCTCACGTCTTCATAGTAGAGATCAAGAAAGAATAACTAAACAGATACAAAAAGCACTAATAACAAAGGAAAAGATTGATAAATTGGATTACAGCAAAGTCAAAAACCTCTATTCATCAAAAGATGCCATTAAGAGAATGAAAAAAACAAGGCACAGAGTCGAAAAAGATGTTTGTAATGCATGTAACAAAAATTTACAAAGAATTACCATAAATCAATAAGAAATAAGATAACTCAATAGAAAAATCAGCAAAGTATTGCACATGGCAATACTTTGAGACTCCTCTCTCTCTCCCTGAGTCACAGAACCTCACCCTAGACCTTAGTTCCCAAATAAAGCCTTTGACTGCTAAAAAAAAAAAAAAAAAAAAAAGAGGAGACAATTTATAGGAAAAGTTGAATTGAAATGAAAAGGAGTTCAATCTCATTAGAAATCAAGAAAATACAAATTAAAACTAAAATGAGATGCTTATATACATTTACTGGAATAGCTACAATAGAGAAGACTGGTAATACCTAGTGCTAACAAAAATGTGGAGTAACTGGAACTCTCATACACTGCTGGTGGGAATTTAAATTGATACAACCACTTTAGGAAACTCTCTGGCATCATTTACCAAAATTGAATATATGCATACCCTGTGACCCAGCAGTTCACTCTAAAGTAAATATCCATCAGAAATGTACACACATGTGTACCAAAAGTTACGTCCAAGAATATTTGTGCAGTATCATTTGTAATAGCCCAAACTGCAATCAACCTATGTCCGTGAATATATCAACTGTGATATATTCCTATAATGGAGTGCTCTCCAGACATTACAATGAAGAGCATACTGCTATTCTCAAAATTGAATCCCACAAACGTAATTCTGAGTGAAAGAGGTCAGATACCAAAGAACAGATTCGATTTCTTTAAAGTCCACAGAGGAGAAAAACTCAAAGATGTTAGAAGTAAAGGTAGTCTTAGTGATGGTTTGAAAAATATGTCCACGAATTTTTCACTGTTGCTCCCTTTAAGAAATGGATTCTGATTATCTTCCCTTTAAGTGTGGGCTGGACTTAAGTCCAGCTTCTAACAAATAGAATGAAGTGAAAATGACAGTGTGTGACTTCAGAGACTAGATCAGAAAAAGGCACTATAGGTCTTCCTTCCTCTCTCCCAGCTTCCCTCTACCACCTCCACTCTGAGAAAGCTAGTTAATGTTCTGAAACGCTCCAGGGAAGGCCCCACATGGTGAGAAAACGAGCCTCCTTACAACAGCCAGAGAGGAACTAAGGACTCCAGTCAAGTCATGTGAGTGAGCTTTCTTGGAAGAAGATCCTCTACTCTTAATAAAGCCTTCAGAGGACTACAGCCCTCTCTTGACTGCAACCTCACGAGAGTCTGAGCTCAAACCACCAAGCTAAGGTGCTTCTAGAGTCCTGATACCCAGAAACTGTGAGATAATAAATGTTTATTGTTTTAACTCACTAAGTGAGTTATGCAGAATAACTATTTCTGTTATGCAGAAATAGATGACTAAGGCAGGTAAGTTTAGGAAAGAAAGAGAGGTTAGTAAAGAGAAGAGACCTGGACACTTAATATTGTGCAAAATTTTATATATGTTATATTCTAATTATAGCCCAATTCTGAAAATTTTACTAAATTCAAATACATCTTTTTGCTCTTTAAAGAGATACTATAGGGGCGCCTGGGTGGCGCAGTCGGTTAAGCGTCCGACTTCAGCCAGGTCACGATCTTGCGGTCCGTGAGTTCGAGCCCCGCGTCGGGCTCTGGGCTGATGGCTCAGAGCCTGGAGCCTGTTTCCGATTCTGTGTCTCCCTCTCTCTCTGCCCCTCCCCCGTTCATGCTCTGTCTCTCTCTGTCCCAAAAATAAATAAACGTTGAAAAAAAAAATTAAAAAAAAAAAAAATAAATAAATAAATAAATAAAGAGATACTATAGACAAAAGTAACAAATATGTGACTATCTGGGAGAAGATGTTTATAGTGCCCATGACTGACATTAGATTAATATCTAAAATATATAAAGAATTCTACAATGCAAAGAAAGGTAAACAAACAGGAAAGGTGTCAAATAGTAAAAGCAATTCACAGGAAACACAATCACTTAATAACTATGTAAAGAAATGTTCAACTTTGCCAGTAAACAGAGAAATTCAAATAAAACAATAGAAACACACCACTTTGCATCAGATTGGCAAAAAAACCAGAAAAGCTGATAACATCAAGTGCCGATGAGGATGTGTGAAAACAGAATCTCTCTTGCACTGCTGGTGGAAAGTAGCCATTCCGTAAAGCAATCAAGCCTACAAAGCATGCTTGTACTTGACCACTCTGCAATCCCACTCCTGGATGTATAACCACAGAAATGCACAGGGAAGTATATAAGTTAATATTAACTGGAGTGTGGTTTGAAGCAATAAAGAATAAGATTCAACAACAGGGGGATTTCATAAATAAAATGCAGTGGATGTATAAGAAGGAAATTTAGGCAGGTAACTGATAGAGTGAACTAGGTCCGCAATATGGCACTGAGAACAAAGCTCAAAACAGTTGTGAACTTTAAATTAAGAAACAAAATGCTATTTCTTTTTTTAATGTTTATTTATTTATTTTGAGAGAGAGCGAGCACACGTGAGTGGGACAGGGGCAGAGGGGGAGAGAGAGAAAGAAAGAGAGAGAGAGAGAGAGAGAGAGAGAGAGAGATTCCCAAGCAGGCTCCACACTGCCAGCACAGAGCCCCATGCAGGACTCAATCCCATGATGGTGAGATCATGACCTGGGGCAAAATCAAGAGTCAGATGGCCAAACGACTGAGCCACCCAGGCGTCCCACAAAATTATACTTCTGACAAAATGTTATTTCTGTACACTTAAAACGCACAATACTATGTATTGTTATTTAGAAGTATGTGTGAAGAGACATATTAATAGTGAAATAGACATTCATAAAATAAGCAAGAATGTGCCCTTTAAGTGAAGGAGGAAATTTGGGTTAGAGGATTTGGTTCAGAGGAAGATGGGAGAAAATATTGAAATAAAGTATAAATAAAGGAAGGGTTCTCTATAAACGAATGATGATAATCAGGCATGATTTTAGGGGATACTTAGGAGTACGTATGACGAACTAATTTTGTACTCCAGAGTGAAGAGAAGAAAAGCAAATTCATGAATAGTGGATAAGCCACTGGACTACCCTGAATAGGAACTTTAGCTTCAAGGCGATCAAGGCCTCATTCTTAACTGCCCCAGCCTCTGCCATATACCTGCCAGACAGCTCCTTTGTCAGCAAGAATAAAAGAGAAATGAAGGTGCTCTGGGCCTACCTGTAGTGAGACTACATTGGCTCCTGTCAAAAGATAATATCTGCTTTTCTGCCCACACAGCCACCCCCAAGGTGGGGGGGGACCCTTACTGGAAATCTAAGTTTAATAACTATTATTTATGAAGCACCTACTTGTTTTCAAGAACTGTGCTGGCACTTTACATGTGTTATGCCTAAAAAGCCTCGTTACTATTATGCAAGTTAAGTTTCTTACCCCATTTCGTAGATTGGCAAGCCAATGCTTAGAGAATTAATCCCCCCAAAATCATGTATCTGGCAAATAAACGAACGGAGCTTCCAGCCCTGTCTGGCTTTCTACCACACTGTGCCGCCTCCACACTGGTCTTAAAAAAAGAAACAAATACAAGCCCTTTGGGGCAGAAAAACCTAGACATCATATGACTCAGGGTTAGAAAAAAACCCATGCTTAAACATTTTTTAAGTGTGTCCCCAGAATTGGTGTGTTTGTAAATATAGTCTCGGCCACAAACCATGACAATAACTGCTGGGAAAGGTGAACCGGAAACAGCTGCTGCACAGTGTTTCTAGACACCCACACCCTGGCTGCCTACACATACCCATGGCATTTGCTGCATGAGGACATGAGGGCAGAGAACACCTACACTCACTGTGCTTCCCCCACGCTAGTGTGGTGAGCCTTCCTTGGGGCCAATGAATCACACAAGGGATTAGACAGTATAGGACCTGTGCTATCTCTCAGTGATGACTGCTCATAAACACTTCCTTCAGTCAAAATGGAGCCCACCTACCCTCTGCCCAGAATTCCCTCTAGATAAATATCTTCGTATCTACCTCCAAGTTTTAGACACCAGGACCATTTTTACATTCAGCTTTACAGACACGGAAATATCTGTCCCAGCACCAAGGACGGTGACCCTTGGCTTCTGGGGTGCGTGGGTGGGAGAGCCTGGCATTCTAAGAACTACACCAAGTTTAAGGCAAATGTCTTCAGCAGATGAAAGGGACTTATAAATATTGTCTGACAATTCTTGCCTAGCTGATCAACCCCTACTTTATTTCCATGCCAGCTCATGAAATGAAAATCATAAACACTAATGATTGTTTTAGGCAATCTCTGATTCTTTTAGAGCTTTCCATAGCACCCACCACAGAGTACTATAATTTTCAGTATATTTCTCTGCCTCCTTCATTAGATAGTAAGCTCCTGGAAGGCAGAAATTGTATCTTCTCTCCGTTTATTCCTAGTAACTACCATGCATTGAGTACATAGAGGCTCTATAAATTATTGCTTAAATAAATGAGATCCAGAGCCTGATCATGTGTCTAAATAAAAACTTAGAGGGTGTACAATGTTTTAAAACTAAAATCAAGGGCTACGTTCTGCCATCATTTTCTCAGTCTTCCCTTGACCTCATCCTCAGTCCCAAGCATTCCCTACCACATTCCCTCAGGCCACCACCTTAAATCAAAAAGAAGAATCATTAAACAATGTATTTATCCACTCAAAACTATGGTCTAGGAATTGAGCAAGACTGGAAGGATGCTGAAAGGAAAACTCAGTGGGTTAGGAGCTGAAGGATGATGATTTTACTTAAGGTGATGTCAACTCCCAAAATCAAAAGAAAAGTTATAGAAAGAAAAAGAAGCATACAAAAGTGCTCAGGGAAAAATGAGAGGATATCGCCCAAAGCCAAAGGAGCTACAAGCATGTATTGACATCATAGTACGGAGTACAGACTCAAAGTTGCAAGCAAGAGCAAACATAAGTGAATGCCATTATCTCTAAACATGGAGGCAGGAAGGAGAGTATTAGTCATACCCCCCTTGTGGATACCATCTATTTAGATGGTTTAAGAGAAACTGAATGCAAATATCTCTTAATGTAATTTTTCCAGAAAAAAAAAAATCACAAATCACCCCTGGCATAAACACAATCTCTAATCAAAGCATTAGTCATTTCTGCCATCATTGAGTACCTCCAGACATACTTTAACAGCAGATTAAATTTAATATGATTTAAGATATTTTAAGAGCTGTTCACTTAGCTTTACAACAGCACAGAAGTACTCTTCTCCAAGATGATGCACTTTTCCATGAAAAATTGGTGCGGAAGTATTAAATGAATCATGAATTCGGATGCAGACTGTTGCAGAGTGAAGCAATATGGAAAAGAAATGCTACTCATTTTTTTCTGTAAATTCAGTCTTTTGTGCATGCTCTGATTTCTCAACCACTCATCTGTGAAATGAATAAAGAGCATGATAATTTAATTTGATTGTAATTTTATTGCATTGGGAGAGAACAATTTTTTTGCATGGACATATGGAAGCTTTGACAGGTCATCCATTTGAGTGGCCATGACTTGCCATAGTGATGTCTACAACAATTATTATACACTGGTGATTGGAGACAATCATTAGAGCAATGTGTTCTACCACTAATAACAAATATTTCAAATAAGAGCAGCTTTTAATATTTATAAGTTAATTTTTCTCACACATAGAAGAAGACTCTAGGTCAGAAGTCCAGGGCTGACCTGGCAATTCTATAGTCATAAAGGACCCAGTGTCCTTCTATCTTTTTGCCCCACCATCCCTAATATATGGTGTCCATTCTCAAATCCCCTCCTGATCCAAAATGACTGCCTGGGCTCTAATGATTACAATCTGATTCAAGGTATGGGGCAAGATAAAACAGAGAAAGTCAAGAAAGTCATGCATCATTTCCCAGGAGCCTCAGAGACAGAGTAGACTAAAAAGAATAGACTTTAGCTGGCAATTTTCCAATCAGAACAGAAAGACATTATTATTACTAAGGAAAGAGAAAATGGGTACCAGGTAGGTGAGTAGCCCCTGTTATTCAGATAAGGAAAATAAAGCTCAGAGTGTCTAGCTGGCTTGCCCAATCTCATACAGCTAGTAAAGACAGATCCTAGACTAGTGTCTGGGCATCCATTCTTCTCTTTCTTCTGCTCACCTAACAGAACCCTGATTTGACTCAGATATCCTCTCCTCCCACACACGGTGCCCTTGTATTCACAGAAGCTGTCCACACATCTAGCCTCAGAGAAGTGAGCTTGATTCATTTAAGGCCATCCCATCTTCCTTGCTATAATTGGCTCCAGACTAGTCACAGGATGTCAATTAGATCAACTAGATTAAAAAAAAAAAAAAAAAAAAAAAAAAAAAAAAAAAAAAAGTTTCTCATGGCTGCTGAAAAGGTTAGCTTGATCTTCTAGAAAAAAGTGCCCCGGAAGCAATACTTTATCTGTCATTATATTCTTTCATTGGTAGATATGAGGTTTAATTCTAGAGCAATGCCTCAGTACCAGCATGAAGCTATCACGCAGAGGCGAGAGAAGAATCAAGAAAACAGCAGAAAGACAAAGATGGAGTAAATGGATTAAGTTGGCATAGATTATATCTACCTCTGAATCATTGGTAAATTTCTTATTCTTTATGTTGATTTGAGTTTGGGTTGTTATTGTCACGTTGTCAGACACACATGGTTTAACACGGGCCCCTTCGTGTTTGCCTGCACTATCTTCAAAGACTCTTTCTTACTGTAACGAGAGCCATGGTATTAACATGGTAGGGCCTAATGGCACTTTGAAAATAACATACAAAAGTTTATGTGAGTAATAATAAGTGCTTTCTTGAATTTAGACTAACCCTAAGGATATGTCCATATTTAGCTCTTCACCAGAGGAAGCATAATTAAAGTTTCCTTCTTTTCTGCTTTCCCAGAAAACCACATTTTCCTTCTCCAACAAAGCCTCATGTCATAGTAGGGGTCATAGCATGTCTTCCTTACCTCAGCAGTCATGTCAGCTCTGCTGCTTGACCGACATGGACCATCACTTGACTTCCCATTGCTTAAGTCTGAATACATTCCCCATTGTGTCTGATCTCCAGCTCCTGTAGCATGTCAGTTGTCTCCTTAAATTGTTACTTGCTGGTGCATATTTAAGGCAGCAATCTAATCAGCTGAAATTGATGCTTCTACATTTGCTCCTGGGGGAGTTTCCATCACAAATACTATTGTAGCTTGAGTGAACATGCCATGACCAAAGTCCACCAACAGGTTCACATCTATCAACCCTGGCTTTTTAGAATTGTACACAAGCTGTCTTTACTGATGGCTGTTTACACATCCAACAATGTTTGCTGATCCCAGTACTTATCATAATTGGACATTTTAAATATTTTTTGTTGCGCTAAGTATTTTTATGATTAATAGTTAAATAAGGAGCAGGCCATTAGAGGATGTAAGCAGATTGTCAACAAATGCACAAATACTAATTAGAGGATTATTAATGAATGTCAGCCAGTTGTGGGACATTTGTTGCGACAGCATATAAAATAAATAGATAACAGTGTCTATAACTGAAGTTACTCACTTACATCAAGATTGAAAAAAGCATTTGATGAAATTCGTATTAATAGTGGAAGATTACTAACAAATTAGCTCAAAACTGGCCTGTTTACATTTCAATTATCAATTTAGTTTGCCATAGTCATATAGAGTATATACAATAATGTACTTCAATCTCAGAAATAATAATGAATTACACACTTGGAGTTGGCTCCCTGAGATCTATCCTTACTAAAGTTTTTTTTTTTAATTTTTATATAATTTTTTTAAGTTTATTTATTTATTTTGAGAGAGAGGGCATGATCAGGGGGAGGGGCAGAGAGAGAGAGAGAGAGAGAATCCCAAGCAGACTTCATGCTATCAGCATGGACCATGAGATCATGACCTGAGCCATGATCAAGTGTCAGACGCTCAATTGACTGAGCCACCTAGGCACCTCTATATTTCATTTATTTTTTAATATAAGCTCTATACCCAACATGGGGCTTGAATTCATAACCCTGAGATCAAGTCATTGCATGATCTATCAACTGAAACAGCCAGGTGCCCCATTCTTTACTCAAGTTTTAAACAGTGATTGGTTTTACAATATCTTACTTAAGATTAAAAATAGTAACTTTGGGGTAGTTAATAAATTTGCTGCAAGCTACTCCTAGTTTTCCAACTGTAACCTAATTTGCTTCTTTATTAAAAACACACAGTACATATTACATATTAGAATAGAAACATAAAATGTTATGAGCTAAAGGCATCTCAGCAATCATCTAGTACACCTCCCTTACTCTACAGATAACAAAGTTGAAGCGAGGTAGGTTAAGTGATTTCCCCAAAGTTGTGAAGATACTTAGTGTTTAGAACCTACACTTTCTTAGTCTGAATCCTAAAGCTGTTTTGAATGTTACTCTGCCTATGTTTGATGATTCAGGGGTACTAACCATGTCTTGAGAGTCAATACAAATATTAACCAAAACTGAACTATTAATTTATAGATATACTGGCCAGCAGAAATTGCCCATATATAAAGACAAAAATTGATTTTCCAAATTTTTAAGACCCATTAAATTTTCTTGAATTTTGACAATGATGGATAGTTATTTTCTAAAAAGAAACCTCAACAACTTTTCACAAGGTAAGAACTAGATCTATAAATTGTCATATTGATGATTAACAGATGGCTATCTCTTTGTATTTTTTATCCAAATCACTCTAGTAAGAGAAATCAACTTGAAAACATTGAGCCAAGCAAGCTAAGACACTTTAAGAAGTTCAGAAATCCCTGTTTTTAAGTATCTTAATGTCATCTCCAGATCATTTTTTTAAGATTAAGAATATCAAGAATCCTATTCAAAATGTTTATGGACTTCTGAGGCTTAGAGAAGAAAGCTTCAGAGATAAGCCTCCTATTATTACCCACTTGTAAATTTACCAATTACTACAGACAGCCAGAGGAGTTACCACTTAGTAAGCAGCTACTATGTGCCAGGCATCGTTTGGCATTGTATAGTCACCAACTTACATAACCGTCTCTCAAATCTGATGAGGTCAATGTTATTATCTCCTTTGTCATATAAGAAATCTGAGGATCAAAGAGGTTAATGATTGCTTACAGTTATATAATAAATAGGTGTCTGTCTGTCCTGAAACCCATGTTTTTTACTTCTGGATATTCGAAGGGAAATAACAAGTATAGTACTTTATACTGCAGAGCATAATTTCTCCCCACATGACACTGTCCTAGGATACTGAACATGTTTCTAAAAATAACTCATTTGATCATAGAAGCATCCATCTGGTCTTTCTCCAGCTATTCCAAAGTCATTGTTTCCTGTACTCAGCACCATATACCTAAAATCCACTGCTGCTGCTTTTTGTGGCAACTGGAGGTTTAGGATAGAACATTTTCCAAAGTAAATCTGCTGCTCTGAGTGATTGCTCTGAAATCTCTATTCCTCATTAAATGATGACAGACATTAAAAAAAGTAATAACTTACATTTGCATTGTAAACTAGAAAATGTTACTAAATTCATGATCTTTCCTTTGATCACAACAACCTTGTGAGCTAGGTAGGGTAAACATTATTCTCATTTATCCAGGGAGAGAGACTGAATTTCAGGTTGAAGATATGGGACTTGGCCAAGGTCACAGAGATGGGATATGGCATCACCGAACTCCAAGTCCAGTACTCTCTCTGTTATCCTCAACCTCCTCCTATAGATGGCCCATGTCTTCCTGAAGTCTTTTGTAGAATGCGGATAAATAGATAATATCTCAAAGGAAAGAGAGATAGAGAGGTGGGGAGAGAGTACACAATAATGTAATCCTACTCTAATGGGCTTTGTGTGAAGTTGCATCCCATATATCTGACTCCCATTCTTTGGTAACAACCCAGTTTACTCAGCTCACAAAGGATTCAGGGTAAATTAACCCCACGTCTGGCTTCAGAGACAGAATATCACTTGGCAAAATTCAAATATCTGGTTAGAACTTTTGATAAGAAAGGGGTATATTACCTAATCCAAGCCAATGAGACTGGAGAGGATGTTTGCTAGGGTCTCATGGGAAAGAAAGGCATGCTCTCTCCTTCTGGATGGTAAACGGTACAGATGTAAAGCCTGGACACATTGCAGCCATTTCGATGCCATGCTAAGAACTCTTTTTGATGACTGTATTAAGCTACTGAATCAAACAAATGCTGAATTCTACCCTATATATTATCTATCTATCTATCTATCTATCTATCACCTATCCATCCATTCTTGTCCTAAGAAGAATCTAAGGCAGACACAGGATTATATGAGCCAACAAATTCCTTTATTTTTAGTCAGTTTGAGTTGGACTTTCCTTTACTTGCAACCAAATACATCCTCACTGATCCATGCATACATGCATTTATATATTCTTAGGTAAAAATGAATTGTCTAGGGGCATCTGAGTGGCTTAGTCATTTAAGCGGTCAACTCTTGATTTCAGCTCAGGTCCTGATCCCAGGGTTGTGGGATTGAGCCCCATGTTGAACTCTGTACTGAGTGTGGAGCCTGCTTAAGATTCTCTCTTCCCCCTCTTAGCCCCTCTCTCCTACTCACACTTACTTGCTCTCTCTCTCTCTCAAAAAAAAAAAAATAACAAATGAATTGCCTAGTGCCCAGTGGCAACTCCAACTAAGCCATCTCAATGCCACTACTCTTAAACATAAATAACTTGTGGCCGGGACCATTCTCTTCTGTCACTTTTCAAATTGACAGCTGGGTGCAATTTGCCAGTCTTCTCCCTTCAAGCGGGCCTTCCGTCTGCTAATTTCTTATGGCACTAAAATAAAAGATACTTTCACTAAGGCAAAGTTAATTAGCATACTTAACATCTTCATTAAGAGTTTTTGAGTCCAACAAGGTGACAGGTAGAGCTAAAGGGAGTTGGAAATTGGGCATGATATTTTGACAACTAATGACAAGATGACTGATGTCCGATAGCTGTGGTCATTGAGTAATTAACTACATTGAATAGCATCTAAGAGCTAATGAAATGGTACATGGGGGAAAAACTTGATAAAGTATATAGTACTGAACAAATGCAGAATGGTACTTTTAAGAAGATATTTAATCACTATTATCATTGTCAATAAGGCAGTTCCTAGGGGTATAAAAACCAGGCGATGCGTTTGTCACCTGTATATACAAACAACTTCAGTGGGATCAGATAAGATTTTTTAGGCATAAGACCATAATTATTGTGAGACATTTTTTAGGGATCAGATCACTTCAGACTGCATTTACCCAGATGTGTTCTACTGGATAGTAATCTTAAGGAAAAAGGATTCTATAGGTAGTAAAGTTTGGGAACAATTGTTTTCACCCAGTTATAATATATTTCTTTCTCCTGATAGTAGTGTCTTATCCTCACCCCAAGCCCATGTGGTTTATATGGTTCTAACCTCTTCTCCCAGAACTATAGTGGGCCCCAGGCATAGACCAGTCAATTAACACATTCTATTTCCCTGAACTTAATGATTAATTATGGAATGGGCAAATGACATCAGCCAGTCCAATGAGAATCAGCCTTGGACTTATGCTGGAATATTGCAAAAGAGATATTCTCCTTCCACTGGGGTTGTTAACCTGTTTTTTTAAGTGAGCCTGGGGCCAGTGGCGGCCATTTGCCACCTTTGAGGAGAGCTTGGCTGAGGAAGAAGCTAACTCAGTAACAAGAACTTAAGGATCATGACAAACACCTCGTGGTCTTTCAGCACCTGAACCCAGCTGTGTCTTACACCTCTAAACTTTTAGTTACACGAGCCTTCCATTTAGAAAATCATTCACAAGGGGGTTGCCGGAGTGGCTCAGTCAGTTAAGTGTCAAACTCTTGATTTCACCCTCAGGTCATGATCTCGAGGCTCATGAGATCCAGCCCCGTGTCAGGCTCCGCGCTGACAGTGCAGCGCCTGCTTGGGATTCTCTCTTTCCCTCTCTCTCTCTGTCCCTCCCCCACTCACACATGCACATGCTAAATAAACAAACTTTAAAAAAAAAGTTTAAAGGAAAATCATTCACAGGGAAGACTGCAGAGGCCAAGTCACAGACACGTTTTCCTTACTCCTCACCCTATTTCAGATCACAGCAATGCTGGCCCAACTGCTAGCCCCTCCCCTCTACCTACCCTTCATTCACACATGCCATCCTACGGTCTATCTCCAAAAGAAATTCTCAGTTCTACTAAACAACTCAATTTTAGGCATTCTGTTCTTCCTCTTTTTCTTTCATCACAAAAGCCCACACTGGTCCCAAATGACATCTGTGTCTTACTCAAACCCCACCTAGTCAGCACCCGATATGTGTTAGCCATTATAACTTTTATCCTTAAGTCTTCTAGTCTTCTTGATCAGGCTGAAATCACCCAAAAAGATGGTTTTCTTACTCGTATCTTCCCGTTTTGTTCAAATAAACGTCTCCTCCAACAACTGTCCTAAACCGGCCTAAGTCTCATTAAGGAAGGCCTCAGGGCATAGCAATCATTTCCACATCTCACATCACTGAAGAGTATCCCCCACCCACCCCAACAGAAACACAATGTGTACGATTTGGGGTTTCTTTATCTTGTAATGCACTTACCCGACATGGGAAAGACCTAATTCTCAAAATATTTAGTGCTATTCCCTTAACTAGACACATGTCCCTCTCAAATACAGAGGTCTTATACCCTTTTTCTCTCATTTGATGAAGATTCCAAACCAGCCAAAAGCACTGGCATGTATGAGATTGGCCCGAGTTTTACACAGAGATCAGAGCAAAGAATTAGGGATGTTAAAGCTACTTATAGAATTCAAAGGAGATGGGCACTTGCTTGTTAAATCAGCCATTGTCAGCATCTGTTCTGGACAAAACAATTCCAGTCTTTAAGCTATTGTGAGATGGGATTAATTTTGCCTCATTTCCCGCTATAGCTTAAAGTACTTATGATGACACATTAATTGGTACAAATGTTTCCAAGACTAAACATAGTGAGAAGAGCAGCAGCTGGCTCAGCCAGGGTAGGGGGCTTGAGGCTCTGGGGAGTGGGAGGAAAGACATCAACACTCTTACTGCACTGTCATCATCATCTTCATCACCATATCTTCATACGAGAAGGTGGAGATTCCAGAGAACAGGAAGATTATCAAGACTGGAAACAAACCTCATGGATGAAGCAAACCTTTGTAATGATCAGGGCTGAGTAGGGATAAAAGGAACAATCCTTATTTAGGAGTGCTTCCTATTTGATCATGTATGTATAAACATAGATCAAAACAAGAAACACTTCAGTGTATGCAATAAGACGGGGCTTTAGCTAGATAATTAAAAGGGAGGCCTATGGGGTCAGAACCTAGAAAGCAGTGAACTGGTGTCACTCAAGAATTAGTCCAAGAGGCCAAGTCATGTTTCAGGATTGGAGAGTTCATTAGTAGTTGCCCCAAGCCACATGGAGAAGGTGTTCCAAACCAATCTGAACACAGAATGAAGGGCCAGTGCCTCGAGTGATCAGCCAATCTGAAGACAGATGGCCACAGTTAGTGGGGTGATTGAGCCCTCCAAGTACTTGGACATACTGACTCTTGCCTTGAAATATCATACAGGCACTTCTGGTACCTAATACAATGGACATAGAAAACCTTAATGCAAGGATAACTAAAGACTATAACATTTTGTGGAAGGAGAGGGAATGGGGCAGTCAGGCTGTAAATTCTCCCTCCCTGGAGATTCTGAACACAAGAATCTGTTGGTTGCCTTCGTTGGCATTGGTCAACTTAGTGATTGTTGACTTAGGCCTTCTCCCACTAGGACCTGGTGGAGATAAAGACTGGAACTTCATTGCCTTTTCTAAATTATCTCGTAGCTTTCATCTAATGTGCTGGAATGCTTTGCAGAGTCTTTGGTCTTCTTAAGGGCTTTAAGGAAAGAGTAAATGGAATAAAATATTCTCATTTTCTAAAAGTCATTGAATTAAACAGGAGAAAGCTTATACACAGCAGGTGAATACATATCTTTAAAAGGCTGACAATAAAATAATCACTGTTTTACACGATGGATGTTTACTCAGAGTGTAGTGATTTGCCTGTCTCTCATGAAGGGAATGCGCTGTGGAGATATTTGACCCACTATCAATAAAATGCACCCTTCACTTGGTGGCAATAGTATGGGTTGCAGAGACAGGAGCAAGCTTAAAATCCCGTATTTCTCTGGTGCTTCTTGATTGTTTTGTATTCAAATCTGCTGCTGTGGCTACTACCTTTGTTAACCATGTGACCTTTCTGACACGCAAGAGTGGCCAAAAAGACCATCCCTTGACCCACAATCATCCTTACGTTGCCTATTGTTGTAATGGGTCATTGGTTGGTGAAACAGCAATAAAATTGCAGCAGTTTGCTGCTGTCTGGGGCTCACCTCGAGTATTGCCTGGATTTCCCCAGGAGAACACCATGACTCCTGGTTCGTTGACTTCAGTCTATGAAAGAGCTCTTAGAAGCAATCTGCTCCCATTCCTTCATTTTTCCAAAAAACAAATGAAGGCTAAGAACAGGAAACTGCCAGAGGTAAACCTACTCAAGTAGATGGAGGCTGAACCTCTTCAGTTTCTTTCGCATCCATCTTCTTATTACTGATAACATTAACAGGCATCGATGTTGAGCAACTATATGTGCTGAGCACTTTATGTATGTTATTTTCAATCTTCACCAGAACTCTGCAGTTAGGCATTATTATCCTCTTTCACAGATAGGAATACTAAGCCTCAGAGAACTTGAATGATTCGCCGCATGCCAGATGCCCCATCACTAACAAGTAGTTGAGTTTGGATACAAACCCTGGTCTGTCTGAATTCGGTGCTCCTGCTCCTTCCCATGAGGACTTCAGCAGCACATGGGAGAGTTCTAGCCCTCATCATTCTCAGGCTTCAGAGAAAAACTCCCCAATACCCACGATGACCTTAGCCATTATATCTTCCCCTCAGTGGCTTCAGAAGAAGCTTGGCCTCCCGGGAGGATTGTATAATCCCATGTAATAGCCACTATGGAATCAGGACGTTTCAGCTATTTGTCTGTACATGTCTACTACAGCAGAGCCAAGTCTCAGGAATTCCGATGTCACTGTAAACAAGTAATCTTTTCTCCAGGACCCATCCTGCTTCGCTCTGTAAGAGCGACTTTGTTAGACTCCCTAGGAGAGATTCTGGGTTTACGGTCTGACATCGATCCCAATTTACTCTCTGTGTTGACCTTGAAAAGTTATAGAAGCCCCCTGAGCCTCTGTGTCCTTGAGTGTAAAGCGGGCTAATAACAACCTGACAGGAATGTTATGCAGACAAAATTTGTAAATATCCTAATAAAGTGTCTAAAATATTCTAAGTTCTAAAGAAATGATCATTTCTTTTCCTTTCCTGTCTCTTTTCCACTGCCCCTCCCCCTCTCGTAGTCACCGTGGCCTCTTTTCCTGACTGGCCTCTTTCTTTTGATGTCCCTGCTGTCACCAAAGTTTCCTGGAATCCTATGTTCTCTCTGCAATTAAACTTTCTTTTCTTTCCATATGATACAGAAGGACCCAGGAGAGAAATGGACTCATGGTGGCCCTGTTGCCCTGGGAAACTTCATGAGAAAAGGGAAAAGATTACCATGACAGACTCATGGATCGTCAGTGACAGAAAAACTATATTATTTGTTAGAGACTTTTAATACTCATTGTATCTGATTCTACTCTCATTCTAGGCAGGTGGAAATATTATCCTTCTCCACCCTTGTAACTGCAGCTGAGTGGGGATATGTTCTGGCCAATGGGCTGTGGGCAATAGTGATATGCATCACTTCTAAGCCTGAGCATTTAGTTGCTGTTCAAGGTCCTCCAGCATTGGTCCTGCCTGCCAAAGCAAACTCTGAACTACCATGTGAGGATGGGGCAACATAAAATGACATGCAGTGACTACACGGAGCAGAGCCCATAGTGACCCACAGTGGAAACATAATGTCAACAACAAGTAAACTAACTTTAAGCTACTGTAAGTTTGGGCATGTTTGTTACCATAGCATAACCTAGAGAATATAGCAATGCAAACGTTGGCTTTCATGGCATAGCCCATTGAAAAAGGTATTTTGTGTCCCTAGTGACAAGTCAGTGACTTTACAGATCTTTTGGGAAAGAACACTAGACTGAAAGACAGGAAGCTAATGAAATTTTAGCCCTGGCTCATCTACCAACTGTAGGACCTTAGGTTATTCACAACCTCAAGTCCTCACTTTTCTCATCTATAAAGTAAGAGTTAGCATATCCCCGAGTGTGAGACACATAACATTATTGGTACTTTGGATCCTTGCTGTTCAAAAAGTGGTCCAAGAACCAACAACACCAGCATTACTGAGACCGTATTAGAAATGCAAGTCCTTGGGTCCCACCCCAGTCCTACCGAATCCAATTCTGCATTTTTGACCAAATCCCCAGATGAGTCCCATGCACATTAAAGTTAGGAGAAATACTGATTTAGATGGTACTAGGACTCAACACTAAATGGCATATAATCACAGAGTGAGAGGTTAGTTTTATTCCTTTCTTTCAATCTTTCTGATTACTTCATGGAGAAAGTCTCAGTTTGATGCCAATATATCTTAAATACTTCTCTACGGTTGCTAATTTTCTTTTTTTTTTATAAGGAGAAAACAAGCCTCAGGTGCCTAGGCAGGCAATAGTATTTAGCTTGGCTATCAAAGCATTGTTTTATTTTCATTGTGTTTACTTACATGGTTATCTTGTATTAGTGGCAACTGATGCCAATTTTCTGTCTAAAGCAGTGAAAGAAACCTAGTCAAAGTAAATTAAGTAGGAAAGTGAATGTATTTAAATAAATAAAATATAATAAATGGGAAGAAATGTTTGCCTTTTTAAAAAAATTATTTCTTTTGAGAGAAAGAGAGAATCCCAAGCAGGCTCCAGTTGTTAGCATCGGGCTGGAGGCAGGTCTCCACCTCACAAACCATGAGATCATGACCCGAGCCAAAATCAAGAGTTGGGTGCTTAACTGACCGAACCACCCAGGTGCCCAAGAAGTGTTTGCTTTAATGTTTCCTACTCCCATGTCAGGGAATGCCATTGGTTTGACACTCCTGACTTCTCTCCACAGCTTCATCATTAAGGGACTTTATTCTCTCTATATGGGGTGGGCGTGGGAAAAGTGATATATGTCATTGTAAATTTCAGAAGAGTGAAATGAACATGTTTAGGATGAAATCCCCTTTCTTCCTCTTAGAATTTAGATATCCAGAGTATAATTACTCATAGATAATAGACTTATAAACTCCCAGTCCAATTGGTAGAATCCTAGCAGCAGGCTCTTTATTCAATATACTTTTATTGTGTGCCAAGGTACACGAGGATCTCGTCTTCTCCTCCTGCTACCCAGAAGCACCTCCCCCTTTGGAGGGTTTTGGACTAGGCTCTAGCCATGCTGTTGCAGTGTTTTTGGTTTCTCAGCTTCTAAATATGCTCTGAGGAAAATGTCAATAGCGTTGATGAGCTTGGAATTCTCCTAGAAGGAAACATTAGGTACTCATCATTATAAATCATGAGACAAAAACCAGGTAATTGTTCATAAGGCATCTGACCGATTCCCTCATGGGTTAACCATAATCTACCAAAGCAGGTCTATCAGGAAGGATTTTAATGATTACCCTGCTAATGACACAGAATTTTGTCAAAGAGCCCTACGTAAAACGGGCACTGCACCTTTCTTGCAGAGTAATCAGTTTTGTGTCTGGGCCCTGCATTTGTCTTTATCAGTTCGCCACCACTCAATACAGTGGTGCCTCTTTATTTCTTATTATAACAATCCATTTTGTTTTCATCATGATACTTCTCGCCACTTCTTTGCTTCTTTAGAATCTAACTCCCTCCACTAGACTGTAAGCTAAAGGAGAGCAGGAATCATCTCTGAATTGTTTGTGGCCATATCTCAAATATCTGGAACATGTCGAATAAATGAATCAACCCTCCCATATTCCACTTGGAACTAAAAGAAACTAGAATGTTTACTTTCAAGGTCTAATTAGCAGTCACCCTGTAGTATTATTGCTTAACCCTGAAACTGAGTGAGATATGTATCAATTTTCCCTGCTATGTGTGGCTCTAAGTGCTCGACTACATTTTTATCTACTGCCTTTCTATTTGTTGGCTCATTAATGCTCTGCTAACAGCTGAAAAGCATCTGCACTAGCTTATAAAGGCAACAGTCAACAGGCAAAAGATAAGAGCTTATAAGTAAAGGAGTAGGACCCAAGGGAAACCTTATCAGGAAATCACTGTTACGGTGTAACTTTCTATTGCAATCAATCCAAGATCTGTCCCCGAAGCTCCCTTTTCTGCCCTTAGCTGGGTAAAATTGACTTGGGCATTGAAAACTGATTCAAAAAAAATTATTCAGAGTCCTAGAGCAACTTCTGATGAAACTTTCCATAATTTTCTAAAATGTATACTCATCTAAGGAACTGTTTACAAAGGCACCATTTTTGAGGCAAATTATTTCATTCTCATCCTTCCATTTCTCATGTTTTTGTCATGACAACACAAAGGTGGGTAGGAGTCAGAGGCAGCATCTTATTTAGCCTGGACAATATTTTTAAAGGATACATTTAGGAGCATGGGTTGGCATCTTCTGGTCTTTTGATCTCTCTAAATATAAAGAGACCTAGATTGATAGTTTCTGAGGGATATTAAAAGGAAATAAACCAGAAAACTAGACTGGAGTCTGCTTAAGGGTAGGAAAGCCTACTTGGGAGTTTCTGGTTTGTGTGAGCGTTTCATTGGATTTATTGGCAATGGACTAGAGATTCATTTCACCATTCAAGGTGCTGATGAATATCCAGAAATTGCTCCTGGATGTTGAAGTTTTTTAATTTTGAAATCAAACCCATTTTGAATTTCTAACCCAAATCAATTTTACCTAGCAAAGGCAGAAATATCTAAATTCTGCCGTCCTGAAATACAGGCACAAACTTATCTCAGATATTAAATACTCCTAACCCCTGTGATTGTGGCTGGTGTTGTCCTAAAAATGAAAGACAAGGGGGGAAAATGGATGAGATTTAATCCAGCAATTCATCACAGAAGTGAAAATGAAAAAACACAATGCTCAAAACACCACACCCCTTGAATTACATGCACACACACAGACTTACAGAAATACATTGACATTTTAGTGGCTGCCCATTTAATGACAAATCCTGTCTTCTCATCCTTTCATGCCCATGATATATCTAGAACAAATGCAGGGTTTTATTTAGGGCATAATATTAACAGTTTGCATTTGTTTACTCTTTACCTTGTGCAGTGTGTCTTCTCATACATTATCCCATTTTAACATTACAACTATGAAGAAGGCAGATAAACATTCTATTCCCATTTTAAAGATGAGACTTTGAAAGCTTGAATGATTTGCCAAAGATCATACAATAAGTAATGGGCAGAACCTGTGCTAAGACTCCAAACTTCTGAGTCTTTAACTCGGTGCCTCTCCTGCAATGTTTCACAGCTTCTTGAGTATCCCAGGAGGTCTGACATACCCTGAAGTACTCTCATAAGCTTAAATTAGGGGGATGTCTCAAGACATCAGACCTGGATGCTGGTGATCCAAGACAATAATGAGCTTGATCTAGGTGTACTTACTGAGACTGTCCTGGCACCAATCAGTCATTTCCTTGGGTGAACCCAGGGTCTCTGAGCCATAATCCACAACCTAAAGGTAAACTTGAACTGCTTTATCCGACAAAGGGGGTGTCAGTCAGCCAGCATTCTTCTCAAACAAAAGCTCAGTGAATTTGTTTCCAAGGGTAGGAGTTATATTTCATTAGCTCCCACGTATTTTGAGGGCTTGGACCAAAGATGCAGGCATTCATGGAGGTACTTTCAGTCTACTCAATGAATGTTAAATAATTCATTCTCTGACGAGACCAAATATTCCTGGGTTGGTACCATCTAGTCCTCATCCTTTTGAGGCATAACAGAGTTTTGGGATACTTACTGTAATGGAACCAATGAAAAATATAAGCCTTCTGTCTCTCCTGTCCCCATTCAGACTGGTTATCTCCCTAGCTTGACCTCACAGATGCCCCTCCCGGTCTTACAAAAGATAAATCTGTTCTGCTGGCACAAATTACAATCTTCTTGTTTTCTGAAATTTATTTTAATAGAGGCAGGGAAAGAATGTTTATTTATTGAGTTACAAATATGTATCCAGCACTGGGCTAGGCAATTTCAAGAACATTATCATTTACAATTTTCATAACTATCCTGTGAGGTGGTCATTTCATAGATGAGAGAAGAAAGGCTAGGAAGATGAAATACTCCAAGGTCACACAGACTAGAATTCTTGGTGGGTCTTCAAAACTCAAGCCCACAGTCTTTCCACTCATAAGATGTTGAGAACCCAAAGATAAATTTGACCTACTTGAGCTTTGGAGAAGGAGGGTCTGCTTTTTTTTAAGAAGAGAGATGAAATCAATCTCTCCCATCCTTTCTTTCCAGCAATGCTGAGGGAAGTGGAAGAAATTTAAGAGCAGCAAGGGTTCAGCAAAGGAGGAGGGAAGCTTTCAGAGGGTAGGAAGCAGGTCTGGAGAGCCAGCTTTGTTCACTGCCAAGTCCAGCAAAGGTGGAGCTGTTGGCGGATGCCTTCTCAACCCACCGACACCGCAGACATCTGCTTAGTCCTGCTTTCCCAGGGGCAGAGAACTGCGCCCTTATCAGGCCCAGTAAGCCTCGGGACAGCCTGAGATACTGGAAGCAGCACCCGGAGGCTCAGCAAGCCAGAGAGGAGTTGAGAGTGGCATATAGCTGAGTGAGTGTGTGTGTCTGTGTGTGTGTGTGTGTGTGTGTGTGTGTGTGTGTGTGTCTGTGTCTCTGTGTGTGTGTGTCTGTGTGTGTGTGCTGGGAGGCGGGGGCGTCTGGTGAGAGGCCTCGGCTCAATAATGTAAGGGGTTGGGCCGCCCACGTGACTCCAGAAAGGCGGAGACAGGCGAGCTGGAGGGAGGACTGACAGGCCGCCCGGAGGGAGGTGAGGAGGGGGGCGAACTGAATAATTGAGGAGCTGTTCAGCAGCAGCGGCTGCCTCCTGCCTTCCTTTGCCTCCACCGCTCCGCATCATAGTGGGAGAGACAGAATCTGGCGCTGTAAGTGCAGACGGCTAGCCACCAGTCCCTGCAGCGAGTTCATCTCCTCCAGCTCTCCGGTGAGTGAACGTCCCCCTTCGCCGCAGTCTGTTCCCCTCCGCACCCCATGCACCCCAACTGGACCCCCGCGAGTAGGATGGTCGCCTCTTGTTGAATGAACCAGGGAGCCGGAGCCACAGGAGGAGGGGAAACAGGAACATGGCGCGGAGGCTGAGGGCGCCCGCCGGGAAGGGGTCCCTTGGAAGAAGGAAGGAGCTGGGTTGGGGTCTTTCCGTATCTGGCCCGGGATGGGGCCTGGACAGGGTCTAGGGTCGGGGGACGCCGGGCTCCGACTCACGGGAGCTGCCAGGCTGAGCTGGGGCAAACGCAGCTCCGGCGCGGCCAGAGTGAGAGGCAGAGGAGGGAGCCGCAAGCAGTGTCCGGGCCGCCTGGGTCTCCACAGATGCCGGGCCTGTCCTTTCCTCCCTGCCTTGTCACACACCCGGCTCCCGCAGCTAGGTTCTCGGCCTCGGACTGAGCCCACGGAAAGGAAGAGAGGCTTTTCCGGCTGTAGCCCGAGGGGAGGGCGGGGACAACGTCTGCCCTTTTACCTGAGAGCAAACTCTTCAAAGGGGCTCCAGCTGAGCCCGATACCCACACAGGGCCGGTGCGCTCCTGTCCCCAGAGAGCAGTGATACGCGACGGGGCAGCGAGAAGGACGTGATGGGAAAAGTGTCCAAGGAAGCTCTCTCGCCAGAGCGCGCAGCCCCGGGGGAGAGGATTCTCGCCCGCACTTATTCACCCCATCGGAGCTTTCTCTCTTCCCTCATCCCAAACATGTCAGTTTCCTACAAATCAAGAGGGCCAGAGTAAGGCAGTGTGGCCTCGCGGGTACAGCCCCAAACCCCCTCCTCCATCCAGAGTCATCTCTCCACCCCCGCCCCACCCACACACATACACACACAACGTTTATTTTATATCGTGATCGAAAAGTAAGGTAGAAATCGCCAAGTGACCAGAAGCAAAGGGAAGGCAGGGAAAGATGGAAGGAAAACTAGAACAGCAGTGATCTCCTCTGCTCCTGGTACTCCCCACCCCACTACCTGTGCGAGGCTCCATTCACTGAGTCCTGAACCGAGAGTCTTGAACTGAATTCAAATTCAGAGGAAAAACTTGGGGTGGGGTGGGGTGGGGGGAGCAGGTGGGATTCTCGTCGAAGTGGCGGGGCCAGTCACTGGCCGGAGTTGACAAGCACCACAGAGTGATAACCCGCCTGTCGCCCGGGGTAAGGGGTCCTGAAGAACATCCCAGGCAAGATAGCACCAGGCAGGAGCCTGGGCCGCAGAGCTGACAGCAGGGAAGGGCGCTGTCCGCGGTGCTGAAAGTTCTGCGAGGCCGGGAGCTAAATACCGCGGGCAACTGGCGGCTCACTGCTCGCCGGCGGTTCCCGCAAGCTGAAACTGCGTTAGAGCCACGTAAAGACGGTCAGGTGGAACAAGCGACCTGGAGAAAGGGGTTTAGGAGCTCTGCGTTCCCCGATTCTCTGCCTTCCCCTGGTCTCCTCTTGGAAAGAGGTTTTTCCGACTCCTGGGTAGAGGAGCAAGTAGCGGATGTCACTCCAGGATCCAGTTTTGCTAACTTCAGGTGGAAATAAGTCGTGTGGTTCCCCTTTCTATGTCCTGGGCCTGTGCGGTTAATCTTCCTATTGGTAAAGTGTTGGAAAAGCAGTTAGGGTTGTTATTCTGATAAGCACTTCTGTGGCTTTCAGGAACCAGAGAATTGTGAGGCTTCCAAAAGAAGAGGTTTCATTAACGAAGAGGCTGGGTTTTCTATTCCTGGCTATGGCTTTTACTCTCTTCAGCACCCTTCTCTCCCCACCACAGATTGTTTACATCCTCTAGATATAGACCTCTAAGCAGCCCTACATGATTGTTTCTTCGACTAATCTTTTACATTATGGGTAAAATGGGGAAAGAATTAAGCCAATTTCCGGGGGGGGGGGGGGGAGCAATTAAGAAAATATTTACTGAGCACCTGCTATCTACTAGGTAACATTATCTCATTTAAGCTTCATAATAGCTGCTGACTACAAATATCACAAGGATAAGAAAACTGAAGTTAGAATCCAGAGCTTGGATTCAAATTCAGGTCTGCTTAACTCCAAACCCCAAGCTATTTTCATGCCCTCATTTTGGCATTTGGCTTTTGATAGCTTTATTGGAGAATGTAGCAAAAGAATGTCAAAAGAGGAAGGTCTACTTTCTTTTGCACACGCACAACTCTCTCTCCCAACCCTTTCCTCTTTAATCTGTTCACCCACCCACTGTCACTAACTCCCACCATACCAACTGCTTTTGTGCATGCTGATTGAGATATCACTGTTCACACAAGTTGAGATTCAGAATTACAGAAACAAGTTAGAGAACTAAAACAGCAGGCTCTCCCGAAAGAGCAGTGGGGCTTCACGGGATCTGGAGAACTAGAGCCCACATGTGCTTTCATATTTAGAACTATACTCTTGAGCTTCAGGGCTGGAATAGGGCTTAAAGATCCTTGAGCACCATTCAGATCATTGTTTTACAAGAAGAATTTGGGGACCAAAAGATGATTATAAGTCTAAGTCACATGATTGAAAAGTTAGGATTGGAACCCAGTTAACTCAGTTCCAGGGTCAGTGGCCTTTCAAGTACCCTCATCGTGCTTCAGATACCCTTCCCTGCTTCCTTCTGTGGTTATCTTTGATAAGAACATCAGCATCAGTAAACTATATGCAATAATATACCACAAATACCTAAAATCCAAGTGCTCATCTTAAATTTTCTTCCTTTTCTTTTTCACTCTGGTCTCACTATTCCAGTGTAGTCTGACCCAACATACCTGACCCCCCTTCCTCAACAACAGTTCTCCCTATGGGAGCAACTTGCAAATGGAGATGGGGGCATGGCATTTCTCTACACAAAGGCATTGCCTTTGTGTTGTCTATATTTCCTCTTCTGTGGTCTATTCCCAACAAAATAAGCTTTCCAAAATAAATACCCCTAAGCATCTTTCTATGTTCTCACAGGTACTTGGAATAGGCCTTTAAAAGATCTAGGCAGAAATAAATTATCATTATAAATGCTAATATCAGTCAAATGTGAGGCACTTTCCTAGTTCCTTTTTGTAAATAATTTCATTGTATCTTCACAGTTCTGTCAAGTAGATAATTTCATTAGAGGTGATCCTAGAGTTCTAGGCCACTGTAACTAACATGCAGCAGATCTGATGTTCTATGTATTTCTTCTTGCTTCTCTTTCAGCCCCTAGTAAAATCCCAACTTTATTGCATTGGCAAGGAGGAGAAAATTTTTATCTTGAATTGAAGTGTTCTATCCTCTTCCAGTGTGTAAAGTTTAGAAATTCAAATTCACTTCAAATGGTAATGTTCTGTTCTTTTATCTCAATATTTACCACAACATATTCTTCCTTCATTTGTTATCCTTTACTTAAAGATCCTTATATACCTTCTTAATTCTAATATTAACGTTCTGCTTCAAACCCCTTCTAGAATGAATTAAGGCACAATTCATAATTAAATATATAACTTCTATTGTACCCTCACAGGGTGATCCTGCAAGGATGCTGTTCCTGAGGTGCTCTGGGCCCTGTGAACCATAATCTTTAACTGTCTAGAACTGCTCTTCAATATGGTGTCACTGGCCACATACAGCTATTTAAATTTTAATTAATTAACATTAACATTTAATTAACATTAAAATTTTCAATTTTTAATCACACTAGCCATATTTCAAGTGCTCAATAACCATATGTGGCTAATAACTACCTTATTGAACCGTGCAAATATGGCACATTTCCAGCATTGTAGAAAGTCCTATTGCACGATGCTGTTTTGGAAAGTGCTAAAAACATCCTCACAACAACAACTGAGAACTTGGAATTGGGAAGAACTTGGGATTCTGCTTTAAAACTTCTGCCAAGAAAGGAGGAAAAGCCACTTGTGGCCTAGGACACCCCTAGAAGCCCAGATATGCTCAAGATAATAAGGCTAGCAAAGAGAGTACATGTCCCACTGAAGGAGCTGGTGACCTCTGGCATTTGCTTCACATGAATTCTGTTTTACCATGAAGTAAAATATTCCATGAATGGATCTTGCTGGTTTCCTGGATTCCATCTTAGAAATAACCTGGAAGTTTTTATTCAAAATTCAAGTTTTATACACATATATATCACATATACATGTAACAACCTGTGTGTGTGTGTGTGTGTGTGTGTTTACACGTATATGTATGTATATCTTGTCTTAGTAAGTATAGTATGATAAATATGGAAAGAATATGGGACTTGGAGTTAGTAGTAAATCTGCCACTTACTACTTGGTGACATTTTAAGGCCCTCTAGATTTCCATTACTTCATTTGTAAAATGTTGACAAGAATAGCCTATCTCAACAGGCTATTGTGAGATTCAAAATGTAGATAAATGAAAGTACTTTGCAGGGAGCATGATTGCTATGTAATGGTTGATAATCTCACGTAGATATTATATAGTATATAAACAAATAGGATAGCTTAAACCAACGGCATTTTTGAATGCTTTTAGTCCCATATAAATATATTTTGCTTTTGTTGTCATTTTTCACTGTAAAGGAGAATGCTGAAGAAAAAAATCTTTTTGGTTGTTGAGATTTCTTGTTGGTTAAGTTCTATGAATTGAAATACTGTTTACTGTTTGTGGTTTACTTCCTTTGGCCCTGAACATTTCCTTCAGGATAAAAAAATACCTAGGAAGTCTCATTGGTTCTGAAATAGTTTTACCTGTTAACTAATAGCTTTAAATCAATTGTCAATAACTATCCTGTCATTACAATAGTGTTTCAGATAACAGAAAAAGTATTATTGATATTCTTGAGCATGGGTGGATAAAAGGGATGATTTAAAATGACTATTTTTACTATTTATTCATTGAAGTGAACTACCCATCTCATGAATCAATGAAGACTTCTATTTTATCCATTGATTAAGCCAAAAATAAAAGTAAAGGCTATCAATTTGACTGAATTCTTGAAGTTGCATTAGGGATTCTGACCTTAAATAAAGGGTCTTTATCTATTCTCTAAGGTAAAATTTGTTGGGGTCATAAGTAGAAACTTAACTAGCTAACAGGTGGGACTGGGAGGCCAGAAGTACCAGGGCACTAGGCAGCTATTCTCCACCCCCTCCAAACCTTAATCCATACCTTTTATAGAACAAGGGGCATCGTGGTGAGGTCAAAGGGTAGGCACCTAAAATGGCAACACCTGTACGCCACTGGTCTCTACTAGTCATCTAACGTGGAGCCTTCTGTGTGCAACTGTAGGGAAGATCAGAACAAGCCTTCCCACATTCTGGTTAAGGCACACATTAACTTCCGAGGAACCTGGAACACTTAGCCCCAAGTAAGGTCACTTCATGGGCATGAACAAGATGGAGGGTCACACATGGAGTCAGTGTTGTCTGCACTTCTACAACTTAGCTAACATTTACTCCCAAACCTGGCATCTATTGCCTGTGCCTGAACTTTAATCTACAGTGTTTATAACTCAAGTAGGAGTGCTTTTTTTATATATGCCTGACTGGGTCAGAAAATGACACAAATACAGTCATGCCTTCTCTAATAGATCACCATTTTGATACTTAAATATTTTTCTCCTAGAACACAAAAGTTAATACAATGCTCAAGTATTATAGAAAATAAGTCTGCAAAGGAAACTATTCCATCAGACGATTCTTAATTGTATTATGTTTGCTATTAATCCTGAAAACCCAATGAAGTAATATATTTTTTTATTGGGAAGGGGTAGGTAAACCTCCTGAAAAATCAAGCTGAGTGTAGCTAAGGGCTCTAGATTCTATCTCTGGTTCTCTGGCAGGTTATTTCCTTTCTTGGAACCCAAGATTACCTTTGTTCAGACTTTGTTAAGGCACGCATGGTAATTTACAATATGCTCTACCAGAGAAATAGCTGAAACATACTCTCAGCTCCAAATGCTGGTCAAGCATACCATTCTCAGGTCTTTGTTGCATATAAAATTATATTACTAAAGGGAAAATTAGTGAGATTATCAACTCTGGTCTCTGGTAGCTCATGCTAGCTTTAATAACAGATACCGGGTGCCTGGGTGGCGCAGTGGGTTAAGCGTCCGACTTCAGCCAGGTCACGATCTCGCGGACCATGAGTTCGAGCCCCGCGTCAGGCTCTGGGCTGATGGCTCAGAGCCTGGAGCCTGTTTCTGATTCTGTGTCTCCCTCTCTCTCTGCCCCTCCCCCGTTCATGCTCTGTCTCTCTCTGTCCCAAAATAAATAAACGTTGAAAAAAAAAATAACAGATACCCTTTGTTAAGAATCATGGTTATTAATTTCACTGGAATTATTTGTCTCTTGGAAGGGCTTGGATTTTGGAAGGGGGAAAATACATTGCCTTGGAGCTGAAAAGAGCTTACTTTTCACTGTCTTTAGCTTGAGGGATATCAATAATTTTATATCACAGGAAAGAAAATTAACAATGTAGCTTTGAAACTCATGCTGGTAGCATGCAATCATTCACTTGAAGTAACTGAGGTAGGGGAACCTCAGTGGCTCAGTCGGTTAAGCGTCGACTTTGGCTCAGGTCATGATCTCGTGGCTCATGAGTTTGAGCCCTGCAGAGCCTTCTGGGATTCTCTCACTCTCCCTGTCTCTCTGCTCTGCTCTCTCTCTCTCTCTCTCTCAAAATAAATAAAATTAAAAAAATAAGGTAACTGAGGTAGCCCTATATTGGTAGCCATGGGTGTTTGGAACCCCTATAGCCTGGCATATGAGTGCTGAATACATATTTGTTGAATTCAGGCCATTGTTCCAGGTCGGTTCATGCCATGCACTCATCTAGCCAAGAAATAAGTATACCCTGTGGCAGTTTCCTTTAGCAAATGAAATAGGAGGCAAGCACCGAACATCAAATCTTACCCTGACAACCACACCTGTAACCATAAGTAGAAGTGGCCTGGACAGACTGCTCCTGAGAATTGGGTCTTGCCGCCTTCCTCCAGGAAATAAGGGATACATTAGCTCGAGGGTCTTGAATCTCACTGTGATGAGGCAACTCCATGAAGCCAAAGCTTAAAATAGAGTTGTATATTATTTTTGACTTTAGAGATATTTCTTTATTTCCTTGAGAAAATATTTGACTGGCAAGATTGTTACAGGCAATTACTATTGTTCCTAAATTCAGAAGGAATTAGAACGAAAGCTTAGAATGAAAGCACATACATTAATTAGAGAGCTG
This sequence comes from Herpailurus yagouaroundi, assembly GCF_014898765.1. Classification (NCBI taxonomy): domain Eukaryota; kingdom Metazoa; phylum Chordata; class Mammalia; order Carnivora; family Felidae; genus Herpailurus; species Herpailurus yagouaroundi. The sequence goes on along the minus strand of NW_024412400.1, from coordinate 63,862,950 downwards.
ATGACATCACAGTCTGGAAGGTCACAGAATATTTTCCTTTTCCAGGAATAATTGGGCCTTCTTTCAAGAGTTTTGACTGGTCATTACTGACAAAAAATGGAAGAAAAATAGATCATTCTATTCTAGCAAGTCAATAAGCAAATACCTAGAATTAACTGATTCTCATTTGCCAAAGGCAAAATATTCCAACCCAATAAACTGTCCTACAAATGAGCAAGCTGATTTCCATGGCTTGTTCATTTATTAGGTTGTTTTTTTCTCTGTTTGTTTTTTAAATAATTAGCAAATTTTAAAAATTACATCCAGGTGTTTGAACATTCTGATGACAAATTGTCTTCATAATTATAAATACTTTGTTGTTCAGTAGAGATTATATTTATACAATATATTATTGTGCCAATGTTTTGGAATGATCACATAACCCAACTCTCTCATTTGACAGAGAAATTGAGGCTGAGAACACTCACCCAAGTCAATAGCAAAGGCAGAAATGAGATTTGAGCCTCCTCTCTCTCAATCCACTGCTCTTTGTATATTTCAACCTCAGACATCTTTTCATTAGTCATGAAAACCTATTTAGTCAATGATTTTAGCCACCAAACTTTTGCCAGGGCTACTAGGAGTAGGAAAGTATATGTATTTGGATTTCATATTATTTCCATTTGCACCTCCAAATGAAAGAACTGCAAAATCAAGGATAGTCAACAAGTAGAAATTTCATGGGTGGAACTATGAGCCAGAAGAAAAGCATCAAAACCCCAGAATCCTTGTGAGAACCTGGGCAAGGGTTTAACTCCTCTTACCTTCATCATCTTCATCTCTAAAAACAAGAAATTTGAATTAAATAGTTTCAGATCCTAAACGCCCTAACATTCTATAGTTTTATGAAATGAGGCCAAGGATTTAAATTATCCATGTTCTGCCTCACTCAGACCACATAATAAAAAACAAATCCGGATTCTTATTTTTACATCACTACTTATTGGAGGCTCCGTTTCATGCTAGTACTTCATTCAGTAACAATATTCATAATAACAGCACTTATGACGATAGCTAATAATTATTGACTTATTTACATTTACTGTGACCCTATCATGTTGGTAATGCTAGTATCCCCATTTTGCAGGTGAGAAACCTGGGTCCCAAAGTAATTAAATAACCTGCCGAAATTGATATAGCTTTATGCTCTGCACACTGCCTCCTTTGAAAAGCACTGGTCTCTCAGATAACTGATGTGCGTCACTTACAGGCCACTTAACACACAAGCCCCTTTTCTGGGGGATTTTCCATCTTACCTACATTTTCTGACTAGAAGAGCAATCAAGAGAGTAAATAGAACTTCAGGTCTCTGGGTCTGATGAGGCTTGTAGACTGATCTTCATTGTCTTTCTGCAAGATGGCTCTTGTCCTTCTGCATTTGATACCATCGATCAATTATTTCAATGGTTTAGTACTGAAAGTTGGTGCTTTGCAAGCTGCTGCATGCAATGAGAACCATTCTGCTGTGTTTTCCCCAGCATGTGTGGACAGCCTGCATTGCCAGAAATGGACGGATGCTGGTATAGGATTCAGCACCTTCTGAAACTACAGAAGTCACCCTCCCACATCTTCATTGTTCAGTGGCATCTTCTGGCTTCTCTCTCCAAGTTTTTGACTCAGAGTAACAATCTAGACAGCTTTTAAGGCAGAGAGAGAGAGAGAGAGAGAGAGTTTCAAAGCGTCATTTTCTGGTGGTGGGATTCAGTTATTAATCGTTAAATACATATACCACAGTACCCATCTATTCTACTGCGGATTTCAACATGTGCTTAATCTGTTCACGGACATCCTGTACTTAATATGTCATGTCTAATAAATAGAATGCTCTGACAAAGCCTAGGATGTACATACATTTTTGTTGTGTAAATATATGATTATGTAAAAACTTATATAATGTAATAAATTAATATTATTTGTATACATTCTTTTATTTTTTTAATTTTAAAAGGTTTTACTTAAATTCCAATTGGTTTGCATACAAAGCAATAGTAGTTTCAGGCGTACAATATAGTGACCCAACACTATATAACACCTGTTCCATATGACACCTGGTGCTCATCACAACATGTACACTCCTTAATCCCCATCACCTGTTTAACCCATTACCCCACTGACCTCCCCTCCAGTAACCATCAGGTTTTTCTCTATAGGTAAGAGTCCGTTTCTTGGTTTACCTCTCTCTCCTTTTTTCCCCTTTGCTCATTTGTTTTGTTTCTTAAACTCTACATATAAGTAAATCCTTTGTCTTTCTCTGACTTATTTCACTTAGCATAATACTCTCTAGCTCCACCTGTGTCACTGCAAATGGCAAGGTTTCATTCTTTTTCACGGCTGAGTAATATTCTTCTTTACCCATTTGTTGGTTGATGGACACTTGGGCTGTTTCCATAATTTGGCTATTGTAGATAATGCTGCTATGAACATCCCGGTGCATGTATCCCTTTGAATTATTATTTTTGTATTCTTTGAGCAAATACCTAGCAGTGCAATTGCTGGATTGTAGGAGAGTTCTCTTTTTAACTTTTTGTATAAACTCCATACTGTTTTCCGGAGCGGCTGCACCCGTTTGCATTCCCACCAACAGTGCAAGAAGGTTCCCCTTTTTCTGCATCCTCACCGGCATCAGTTGTGTTCCTGTGTTGTTGAGTTTACCCATTCCAACAGCTGTGTGATTATATAATGATAACTTATATAAGATAATAAATATATGTGATATGTTTAATATATTATTTTGCACATTTCATACACATCCTTTTATTCTTAGCTCTAGTGTCTGGCTTGCTAAACTAGTCACCTACCCCACCAATACCAAAGTCAATTATAGGATGCGTGAGTCTACTTCTGCCTCTGCGGCAGTCAGATGGATGTAAACTCCACTAATCGTGTATGCAACATATCGATATATGCTGTAACATGTTACGGGGGAGCCTCAAGGAGAGACCAGGGAATGATTTACGTCCATATAGAAAGTACAATGAAATCATACTTTGAATGATATGCGATATTTTCTCATGTGGATAAATAAGAGGGAAGGCTCTTGTAGAAATGGGAACAGCATAAACAGTGGGAATGTAAATGGCGTAGGCTGATGTGGTTAGTTAGAGACCTGGCTGGAAAGGTGGAAGGTCGTATTGAAAAAGACTCTGAAGAAACTTGAATACAGCTGGGTGGATGTATTTATTCAGCCTGAAGTTTATCTTTGAAGACAGTTTTTATGAATATTTTAGAAATGCCACTGATTTCAGTGTTGGTTCATGGCCAGAATCATGAAGTCTAATTTCCTGGCTAGAAGGAACCTCAGAAATCATATCGGCCTTCCCCTTTGCCTATATTTTACAGTTGAAGTAATTAAAACCCAGAGACATTAAGTGACTTGCCCAAAGTCAGCAGCAAATTAGTGACAGGACAAAGACTAGAGCCTGGTCCATCCTCTTAGTTCATAGCATTTTGTCCTGCTCTGTGCTGCCTTCGGGGATTTTATTCATCATCTGAGCATAACCCAATGTAACACAAATGGTGATTATTAAGTATTTATGAAGCTCCGAGTTTTCCATTGCTCACTATGAAGGTATAGTTTCTTCATTACAGCCAGATGATAGATCAGATCCTGGGCTGCTTCTATCTACATGAGAGAGCATTCTCTTCAGAAACACAAACACAAACAGCATTCCGAACACATGGGCATGACATTCTTCCCCTGCTTCATTTCAAACCGCCAGAGATTATAGAGGCACAGCCTGAACAGAAGGTATCTTAATCTCTGGTGGTTCTGTAAATAATATGCTGTTCATGCCTGCATAGAAATGATCACAGCCTCTCTATTTTCTAGATGAGGGATCCTTCAGGAAAATGAAGCTGCTAGCACACACAGCACATCAGATAGGATTTCAGACCCCAGAGCACCAGACCTCTTTGTAACAAGTTTGAATATTTCACCCATTTGCACACTCTTAATTTATCCAGACTTGCAGTCTTAAATTTTATGTCACAGTCTAGTTTGTGCATATTTAGGTTCGATTGGTTATCCCCCACTCTTTTCCTCTGGCCACTTTTCCTTCATCTCAGCCAAAGGCAGCACTGTAACTAGATTCTCTGACTCCCAGTCTCATGCTTGTCCCTCCAAACTGCTTTCCAAGGGTAGAGAATACAGCGTTTCCGCACTCTTCACCACCCCTGCCCGCCATTCACATCATAACCTTGTAAGAATGGATGGAAATGACTACTTGCACTGCTTGGAAGTTCATTCCAAGCCCTTGTTTAGAATACCCACCATGCTATACTGTGCACCTATCATTTTAAGAAGCCGATTACGGAGAAGTTTAACACACTTTCTACTCTGGAGGTTATATACAATCATTGCCATTGCTCAAGGAGGTATCACCACAGAGAACAGTGTGTTCAAGAAGAAAGAGGACAGGGTCTGCTGCTCCCATCACTTGACAATGGAGCAAAGTTCATCCAAAATTCACTATAAGTTATAGGTCATTAGATTCATAATCCCAGAGACCAGACAATTGGGTAATTAGATGGAGTTAAGCAATATTGGTAGCAGCCAAGGAAGTGAAAAAAGACAACTCCCACACCATTCCTTCTTTAGGGGTGAGGTGTTTTGCCTGAATTGATCAGCATGGTACACTTAATTTAGTGTACATAAAGTTTACAATGATAGGGTTTTTGTTTTTAGAAAATCAATGGAAGTCACACTTTCTGTTTAAACTCCTTCTGATGAATCATTTTAAGACAGAAAAACAGGTGGTGTTTGAGTAAAGAGTATGTGGAAAATAGAAGCAGGGAAGAGGGCAGAGAAATTCAAGAACTGGCTTCCCACCCAAGTCTACATAGGCTCATGATTATCTCATAGTCTGACCAGGCTTACTTATTAGGTATAGAAACTCAATTTTATCAGTCTATCAAAAGTCATCTAGCTCTGAAGAATCAAGCCATGCCCCCCAAGTCCCAAGAGGCTGATTTGTAAACTAGATGCAGTATAGTCACATGCAATGGGGAGATACTGTAGACTATTGCCCAGGTCATTCCTTTCCTGGTATTAGGTTCACAAGAAAACCAAAGGCGTTAGACAGAGATTCTCATAGAACGTGCGTGCTATGAAGGCTGCAAGAGAGACAGAGAATTCTTTCAGATTCTACCCAAGAGCACCTTTTAGATTTCTGAAACAGTCGTGCCCTTCAATTTGACGCTCACAAGAGGGTCTTGTTTCCACTTTCTCTAATGTTGTAGAAACTTTGGCAAACACTTCCAGTAGAAGATAGAGACATTATCTAGTCTCTATGGAGTCCTCATCTTCCATTCGGATATTACTTCGGACATGTTATAACTTCTTAATTCATAGCCTATCTCATATTAGTTCCATGCTAGTCTCCTTCAAGGAGTTCTGGTAGATGCCCCAGTTTAAGCACCAATCATGAATAAATTGCCCTAAGTTTTCTCTGGAAGGTTAGGTTAGGTTATTTCTGTAAGGGGCAAATCTCTTGTACTTTGTGTTAGTTCTGTTTATTCTGCTTCAGAGGGTACCATGATCTGACATTGCTCTGAGAGCTCTGGGGTCTGGTTTATCCTTGTCAGTAATCTACGTGTATGGACCCTGACATTTGAAACTGTATCCATTCATCACTCTCAATACAGAAAACATTCATGGGGTGACTATGACTCATCCACAAAACGCTGAAGGCATCAACTCTCAAAAGGTTTTTTAAAAATCAGACAATTACCTCTGAAAGAGGCCAAACAACCATTTTAACTATTTTTATTCTCCCCTTGACCTGACTGGTTACCCTGGTTCCAAGCAGGCACAAACTACACAGACAGTTTGGGATTCATTTTAAATTCCTTCCTAATCACATAGACTTTTGACACACTTTCGATTCCAGCATCAGAATACAGAGGAAAAAAATCTGAATGAGTATAGACTGTTGTGCCAGAAATAAATCCCTAATATAGACAACTAGAATATGCCTCTATAGAACTTAGCTGTCAAAATAGAAACAAAACTACTGTTTCAATACTATCTTAGTATCTTGTCTGTGTTCTTCCTTTCTGCCCCCAAGTTATAGTTGTAAATAAATACTATGGTGCCATCACAGTGAATTAAGAGATTGAGGAGAACTTGTCCATCGAGCATTGTGATGTTATCTCTTTACGTATGTAATTCCAGTATGGCAAATTATAAAATGTTCTTCTTAAAGTCAAGGATAACTAAACAGCTACATAATAATACTTGTGATCAGAATAGCTCACATTTACTCATGAAGCCTTATGAAGGAGATATGATTATCCCAATTCTACATATAATGATTGGCAAATTTATTTTTTTTTTAATTTTTTTTTCAACGTTTATTTATTTTTGCGACAGAGAGAGACAGAGCATGAACGGGGGAGGGGCAGAGAGAGAGGGAGACACAGAATCGGAAACAGGCTCCAGTCTCTGAGCCATCAGCCCAGAGCCTGACGCGGGGCTCGAACTCACGGACCGCGAGATCGTGACCTGGCTGAAGTCGGACGCTTAACCGACTGCGCCACCCAGGCGCCCCTATGATTGGCAAATTTAAATGACTTGTCCAAGGTTTTCTAGACAAAGGTTTTACAGGGTTGAGATTCAAATGCTGTGCCACCTGACATCAAAATCTTCCCCACTCATACTACCCGCCCACAATTTAAAAATTCTCTCTGAAAGAGGCCAGTCTTAATGTATCTCATATGAGTGCATGGATAATAAGGATGATTTTTCAGGTTTACCTTCATGGTCTTTCAGAGGATTAGACTCAGGACTCCAAAGACTTGGCGTAGGACTTAGGGCAACACATCTCTTTCCTAGGCCTCAGTCATTCCATCTAGGAAAGAGAAAACTAGTTGCTCTTCATTTGGTTAGTTATTCACTCATTCCACAAATATGCTAAACACTGAAACGACAATGGGAAAAAACATAGACCGGAAGCTGTTAGTAAAAATAAGAACCACTATTCAGAATATTGTTACTAAAATAAAAACAATATCAAGTCCCTATTGTTCATGATATGTACAGGATTGAATCCAAGATTTGCTGTTTTGGAAAAAAAAAAAAAAGATTGATTGTTTTGCTTAAGTTTTTGTAATCAGTGAAATAATTTTAATTCTTCTCATATAATTGTCAAATAAACAAAATTACAGGCCAAACTAACCAATGTAATGCAAGTTATTACTTAAAAGAGCAGAAGTCTAGATCCTCAAGGTTCCTGTGGTTGGTTTCTGGAAGATAGATTTGCTCCAAACTATCAGTGATATACATTGCAACTCTAGACTTAATAAATTCATATTCTAAAAATTCAAAGTACATTTTCATTCCCTACAGGAACTCATTTCTTTCAGCGAAGGCTGAGATTGTTTGAATACCCCAAAGCAAGAACATAGTACAGGAAGACTAATAAGCTGTAATGGGAGACTGATAGCAGAAGGGATATTTATTAAGCAAAACAGAACAGGAGACTTGAAAGGAAGAAAAGTAATTTGAAAGGCAATTTTCAGTTTAAGACAGTTCTAAAGTTTAATATTGTTGATGGGCTAGAGCATATTTAAAAAAACGTTGAATGAGAGAGTAAAAAAGAAAATTAAGGCAACAAAAAAAAGAGGGAAATAAATTACATTTATTCTAAGACACTATTCTTTAAAATTGTATTCTTCCTAAGTACTTTTCCTTTAAAGGTCAGGGGCAGGAGGCATTTGCTGGGCAGTGAGAAGGGAAGATACAATTCATTCCCCTGAGTCAAAACCTTTGCCAGTATCCCAGGCTTGAAAGTAAAAGGTACCTCTCACACATAAACACACAGTTGTCTTTTTCTCAGTTGTCTCTTTCTGCGTTCTTCAATTTGTCACCAATTTTCAGAAGCCACTTGCAAGAGGCATCATCACAAAACCATTATCTAATGACCCCCAACTGTGCCCAGCTGAGAGACCCAATTTATATATAGGAAACTATTTGGACTTTTAAGGTGATTTTCTTCTCTTAAAACATGGGACATCAAGTCTTTCCTAGCATGAGACCAAAACAAAGAAATAAATAAATAAAATAGAGCCCCCCCACCCAAAAAAAAAAAAATCAAGGGGAAACCACTGTCGTTAGGAAATGACGTAAATTTGCCTGCCAGCCTAATCTCATAGCTCAGCTTGTATGCAGGGCCAATTTCTAATCAAAAGGATTACACCAGTTGTAGGATAATATCAGTTGTAAATGGAATATTTATGACCGCATGACATCACTCAAGGTGATCCATTTTAACTTTGCTTTTAATATTAAAGCAAAGGTTTCAGGGTTAGCTTTTTCAGATTTTTTAAAATAAACTATAAGGTGATCCTCACCAAAATTTGTTTATCATTCAGCTTCTTGGGGTTTTTAGAGAAGCATTACAAATTCTGTGGCTACAAGGTGAGTAAAACTCATCTGTCCTGGATCTTGAATGTTGAGCTCGAGAAATTGGGCTTCAAGCCAGGATCAGTGGAAGCCCCAAAGGTTTTGGTGCAGAGTTGTGACCCGAACAGTCATGGAAGTGTCCGACAACAGTGAGTGGGATATATCAGGGAAACACAGAGAAAGGGAGGAAGTAGAAAAGTAAGTCAGGAGAGTAAACTGTGGGAAAAGGTGCAAGAAAAAAAAAAAAAAACATTTCATAGCTACAGAATCAGGGTCCATTGTTGCTATTTCTTGGCTGGTGCTGAAGCCTGGAACGCAAATCTTGTTTGAGGTGAGCACAGCTCTGAGCACTGGGGAGATGGCGCCCCTCTCTCCTTGGCTTCACACCTAACATCGGTGGGATGTTTCTCTCAGCTGACAGGAGCCCCTCTCTGCTGATGGTGAAAGAGTTGGTAGGGACGGGCAGAGTTGCAGAGAAGAGGGAAGACAGATGAGCTTTGCACACTTGGAACCAAAACAAAGCCAAGGAAGCACCATGGAGAAGTGGAGCTGAGTGGGTAGTGGTTTCATACCCTCTCCAGCTGTGTGCACCTCAGTTCACACAGGTCCTTTTGCTTCGTGTGGCCTGAGACACCTCATCTACAAGACAGAAAGGCTGCCACGGATGATTGCCATGGTTCTTACCAGCTGGACAATTTATAACATCAGCAGCGTATTATTAATTTAAAGATGCATTTCATGGATCATACTCAATTCACTTCAATTCCAGGGTGGATCATTGCACAAAATGCCAAAGCTCCTAAGGGCTCGATTTCCTCGCTTTATTTTTCTGCCCTCCATTTCTTGTTTTTTTCCATTACTTTTCTGAAGCAGTATTTTTCCCCTCTTCCACTTTTTTCTTCATTTTCTAGTGACAGCAGGGAAGGGACTGTTTCAGTAAGACAGGAAGCTGAGGTCATCTGCTTATCCACAGGACAAGGAGAACCCAGGGCCTAGGCAGCCAGCTCTTTTCCACACCATTCTGCTGCTAGACCTCAGTCCTTACCAGCAAGCAGAAAAAATCTTACTCAGCCTGTCTTCTGACTTATTTTTTTTTTTATCACTGCTTTCTCTGCCAGACTGCAGGCTCCCAGATGTTCTAGGCAACTCTATCTGTCTCATTGCCTGCGGGCCAAGCTAGGTGATTGTTGTCACCCCCTTCTTCTGGGAAAAGTACTACAGAGGGAGGTGATTTGCACAAGTCTTAGCATAGTTGAACTTGATGATAACCATGTGAGGTGCCATGCACGTATACATACCCAGTGCCAGTCTTCTATCCACAACTGCCTCTATTTAAACTTGTCTCCTCAAATCTAGCAGGTCAGCAGAGCCATGGAGATCACACTTCCCAAGGAAAAGCTGGACCTTGAATTAGTCAGTCTTCTTCTAGTCCCCAGAATTACAGTCGCATTTGAGAACCAGCACTTCCTTGCCTTGCTCATCTCAGTGGAGGCTGAGCTGAGGTAGGATCTCTACCTTGTTATCTTGCCTCACCCCCACCACCAGCCCAGAACTTCTGACCCACTGCTTGGGTGACTCACTTCCTGTACTAGCCCTGTTCTCTCCCTTTGGAGACAACTGATGTTGCCCTTGAGATAAAGCAAAGAACACAGAATCTCTTTCTGCTGGTCCTCAGAGCTGAAGGAGGCTTGAGATTTCCTCGTAACAACACATGAATCAGATCGTTGGGCTGCTCGAATCCTTTAAAAAATGAAACATTTGATTCCCAACAGAGTCAATACTCCTACAAGGTGGGCATTATCAGCCCCATTTTTTAGATGAAGAGACCAAGGCTCACAAAGACTTGTAATAGGCAGGGTGGGGACTCTTAACACAGATCCATCTGACTTCAGAGGCTATAGCCTATTACTTCTGTGAAACAGGAAACTACTAAGACTTACGAAAATAAAGCCAAACCCAGAGAAATAAAGACAAGTGGAACTTAGGTAGTGGAACTACTACCTCTAACTAGCAGCTTGACCCTCGGCATATCTTTCGGGTTTCACTCTCTTTGTCCATGAAATGAGAGTGCTGGATCCAATGATTTCTTCCAGCTCCGGCACCCAGAAGTGTGCTTTCTAGTTAGTCCCTGTGTCTCTTCCACAGGAGCCAGCAGCTAAAATCTTACCTCAGCACAATAGACTTCTAACAACAGGAAGTGCCACTTCTCTAGAGGCTCTGGAAATGACTCAGGAAATATCTGTTCTCCAGGGAGGACCTATAATTTCTATGACTTCGATTGCCCAGTGGTCAGGGCTGGCTTAGGTAACATTCACAGCTGTTTATTCTGCCAGCAGGAGGTCTCCATGGCGTTCTCTGCCGACATTGGAGGGAGAATCTGGGCTCAATACTTGTTATCCCTGGATTTAAAGAAGTAGTGATTCAAAAGTGCAACAGAGAGAAAAGATAAATATTACACACCCACTCATACTTCTTAAGTGAAAACCCATTACAAGAACGTGTTAAAGGTAGATAGAATTATTTACCAGCAAGGATTTTTCATTTAATAAAAGGAACCATCAGGATTCCTAAATGGTGTATATTTAGTCTTCTAGAGACTGAATTTGGTGGAGAAATAGATATTAAATCCAATGCTGACTGAATGCAGATCATAATCAAAGAGGGGACATGTTGTTTAATGGGAGAATATGATATGCTGTTTGCAAAAGTTTGCTTTACACACAACCCTTAGGAACCGACGTTTGTTGAACTGATATGAATGTATCTTTTGTGTGGCAGGATGCCCACTGGTATAAATCGACACAGGGGAGCTGGGTGTACATTGGTAAGAGAGGGGAAAGGGAAGTGGAGACCAGGTGTGAGTGAACACCATTTTTGCTTAGAAAAGCATCATGGTGGCAAATGTTGTATTGACTTAAAAAAAAAAAAAAAACTGGAATGATGTTGTTAAAAGGGGTGATGACATTTGATGCAATTATTTGCATTAAACAGCCAAAAAAGAAGCTTTGTCTAAGCCATCCAGAATAACGATAAGACTCCTTTGGTCAGCGTATTAACCATTAAAGAGAGTTTGACAAGTGAAAATAATATTTCTGTAGCACGGCCAGAGACAAGATAATGCCAGAATAAGCAATATTTCCCAGGAGGAATCAGGAAATCCTATTACTGCCTCTGTGGTTTACCATGTCCTGACCCACAAACAACAACACAATATCCACAACACACAATGGATAGACTTTAAAAGTTTAAACCAGTTTTGTACATGGCATTTCACATTTAATCCTCACCTCAACCCTGTGGGATAAGCAAAGCAGATATACTGTCTTCATTTCATAGACATAAAAACAAAACAAAACAAAACAAAACTGGTCCAGAGAGGTAGAATTATTTGTCTGAAGACACACAATTTTTCTAGAATAGATTCATTAAAACCCTGGACTTCTGACTCCTTGTCCAGTGATCCCTCCACAATACCCAATAATATCTGAGGCTTAGGACACCCCCAACTCTATCAGTTTAATTGGAAAACAGCCTTTATATTTTATATGAAGATACACACACGGTAGTTGCCCAGATTGGTGAGTTTGTGGATCAGCGAACAAATATTTGTTACAAGAAGCTTGCAAGCTGACATCTGCAAGGTCTAGACTGTGAAGGGACTGAAGGCCAGAAGATGTATTATCGGAAATAGTATTGGCACAAATTAAGGCTCAGAGGATAAAGAGGAGAGTCAGAAGAAAGAAATGAGAGCATGTTCTTGCAGGTAAGGATGAGAGGAGGAAGAGTTATAATACCCAGGAAAGGGTACTAATGCTTCAGGGCTTGGATTTGAAGGCCCATGCAGGAAAGACAACAGATATAGGCCCACTAGAGGAGGAGAGTTGAAACTGAGACCCCCTACCTGGAGCTAGGACCCTCAAAGGACCTCATTGTCAGTGAAAGAGGGACTAGAAAAATACCCACGGCATCGGTGATCATCAAGGAAGTGTGTCCCTGCCCAATATTTGGAGTAGAGGATAAATGTCTTGCATGAGAAATCAAAACCTTAAGCCTTTCCATGTAAGGGCTTGGGATCCAGGTTCACACTACTCACATGATATAAGAGCCCCAAGCCTGAGAATTTAACAAAAAAATCAGGCCTGGATACCCATGCTCAACTATGCTCAGGATTTCCTCTCATCCATGAAGCACCTGGCAGAAGAAAAACAAAAAAACAACTCTGGGAGGATACCTCCACAATGCAGGCTAGATGAGATACCCGAGAGAAAACAAATCCCATTAAGTTAGTTCATAACAAAAATAAATAAAAAAACAGATAAAGAAATACTCTCCCGTGAATCAGAATGAGTAAAAACAAAAAACTAGAGGTTAGCATTCCAAGAACCTGATGTAACAGAAAATCTGAAGGAAACTACAAAATAAATGAGTTTGAAATCATTAAAGAGATGAAAGAAAGCAGGGAGGGAGCCACGAAGAAAAAACAAGATGTCATGAGAAAAAGAAATAAACTGATTTGAAAAAGAACCAATTGAATAATTAGAAATAAAAAGTATGGTATTGAAATGTAAAGCGTAAGCAGATTACACATAATTAGAAAGAGACTTGGTGAACTGATAAATTTAAGGCAACTGTACAGGATGCATCAGGGAAAGATTAAAAAGCTAAATATATAAAAATACCATTAAGAGACAAGAAGAATGAAATGAGAAGGCCAAGCATTTATCAAATAGGCATTTCAGAAAAATAGATCATAGAAAATATAAAGGCAGCAGTGTTCGAAAACAGTGTTTGAGAATTTTCCAGAATTTCATAAAACTATGAACTTTCAGGTGTAGAGATCACCACTAGTTCTTAGCAGAATAAATAAAAATAAATCTGTACCTAGATACATGTAACAAACTTCAAAATCCCAAAGACAAGAGGGAAAAAAACTCTAAATATTCACAGTAAATATAAAAAGACTGCCTAGGAAGGAACAACAGCAGAATCTCAGCACATTTTCCAAAAGCAACAATAGAGGTCAAAAGACAATAGAATAGTATGTTCAAAGTGCTCGCGGAAAATAACTGTCAATTAGTATTCCACACACACTAAGAGAACGGATGAAATAAAGACATTTTCCAACGAATGCTAGGATAATCACTCAAAGACCCTAATGAAAGTACATTTAAAGAATATTCTTGTGGAAGAAGGAGACTGAACCCAAAGGAATAACGGGCAAAGAAAGAAATTAGGAAACTTGTGCATAAACCTGAAGAAGCATCTACCTGTTGCAAATAAATAAATGAATGAGTGAATAATTAAGGATGATTACCAAGGCAGTGAAGACTTAAAAACAAGGTGGGAATAAAATTGTAGGCAACAATAACATTGAAGTAGAGGGGAAATCAATAAGAGTGAAAAGAGTTAAAGCACTTGTTTCATGCAGAAGGTCGACAAAGATATTGACCGGATTCAGATTTTTTTGTCAATATTTAAGGGTAACTTAGAAAAATAATATGTTCTATAACAATAAAATGAGCAGAGGGGAAAACTTATTCAGTCCTATAGAAAAATAAAGGGAAAGAGGTGAAGGATGAGGAAAAGAAGAGGCACAGTAAATACACAATACAATATAATGGATATAAATCTAAATATTCCAGCAATCCAATGAATACAAACAGATTAAATTGGTAACTTCAAGATTCTAAGAGTAGGTTTAAGGTTTAAGGTTCTCAGAGTAGATTTTTAATATTTTATTTATGGGATATACTTGGAAAACATGAAGACACAGAAAGTTTTAATATAAAGGGATAGAAAAATATAATCAATATTTTTCAAATACTGATTAAAGGGGGCTATCATAGGGCTCCTGGGTGGCTCAGTCAGTTAAGCATCTGACTTTGGCTCAGGTCATGATCTCATGATTTGTGAGCATGAGCCCCACTTAAGGTAAACACGAGCCCCACTTCTCTTTCTCTCTCTCTCCCTGCTTCTCATGAGATTCTCTCTCTCTCCCTCTCTCTCTCTCTCTGCCCCCACTCACTTGTGCCCTCTCTCTAAAAAAAACAAAGGTCTATTATAAATAATTACACACAATAATTACAGGATAAATTACAGACACAATAATTACAGGATAAAAATATGATTATTATAAATATAAATGGTAATAGCATAATAATAAAAGGAAAAACTTGCCAGGAACCTATCATAATTCTGAACCTCTATAGCCATAACAACATAGCCTCAGAATAGGAAGTAAAAATTGCCAAATGGATAAAATTCCCAAATGTGAAAACTAAATTTTAAAACTTTTAGGTCAATATATAAGATAAAATCTTTATGACATCAGAATAAAAAGGCTTTTTAAATCACAGACACACACATACAAAGAAAACAGTAAGTCATAATTTAAAATATTTAATGACTACATTAAGGCGTCTACGTGGCTCAGTCAGTTAAGCTTCCAACTTCCACTCAACTCATGATCTCATGGTTTGTGGATTCGAGCCCCACATCAATCAGTGCAGAGCCTTCTTAGGATTCTCTCTCTCTCTGCTCCTCCCCTACTTGTCCATGCTCTCTCTATCTCAAAATAAATAAAACCTTTAAAAAATAAAAAATATTTAATGACTACAGTAAAATCAAAGAGTTCTGTATAAGACTATTTTTTTAAACAGAGCTAAGCCACAGACTCATTATAGCAATGCATTATGAGCCACATATAAAATATTAGAATGCAGAGTAAATTTTAAAATAGATAACAAGACTAGCTCCCCTAGCTCATTTCTTCCTTATATATGTTAGAATTTTTAAAATGGGGGCAACTGGCT
Source organism: Herpailurus yagouaroundi (assembly GCF_014898765.1). Lineage (NCBI taxonomy): Eukaryota > Metazoa > Chordata > Mammalia > Carnivora > Felidae > Herpailurus > Herpailurus yagouaroundi. Next base: position 63,847,698 of record NW_024412400.1, on the reverse strand, counting down.
GGTACTGGTTTTTGCAGGTCAACACTGCAGTTAAATATGCGTGTGTGTGTGTGTGTGTGTGTGTGTTTTCTGCTATGCATTGCTCCTGACACATAGTGATGGTGATTATATATGTGACTGAGGCAATTTCAATGTATAAGCTAAAATAAAATAAGTCAAGCAGATTACCTGAATATAAGTTTTATTGGAAATTAAAAACAATGTCCGCCTATGCTCAGGATTGCCTTGAGAAAACTTGATATTTTTGAGAAAAATTATTGTTATTGAGAAGAGCTGCCAATGCTGGCCACTTTCAGATCGTGCTATTGTTCCATGAACCAAAACCTTGGTGCATTATGTGCAGATTATGAGGGGCTCTGTAGAGAGGCAGTACTTGCTTTGTCCGTCAAGGAAGAGGCTCATCTCCCAATTAAATGATTTCTTTTGGTTTTAGAACAGAGGTGTTGTTTTAACCAAAAAAAAATGTTTGAAGGACCCAGGCTATGTTGAATAAAGGAAATCCAATCCCCGTAGGTCCTTTTTTTTTTTTTTTTGGTAAAATTTCTCACCTCAGTGAGTTGCATTATCCCAACTAAATTCTCTTTTATTTTTTTTTATAAGTTTATTTATTTATTTTGAGAGAGAGTGTGCACGGGGGACGGGCAGAGAGAGATGGAGAAGTGGAGAGAGAGAACCCTAAGCACATTCACCCTATGCAAGGCTCTGGGCTCAAACTCACGAACTATAAGATCATGACCTGAGCCAAAATCAAGAGTCAAATGCTTAACCCACTGAACCACCCACGGTCCCCTAAATTATCTTTTAAAGCAAACTTTTATATTAGCTATCAGAAATGGTAGGAAACAGCCCGGGAGCTCTACATTTCTTATATAATTTTAGCATCTTTTATTATAGGTTCCGAAAACCAAGCTTCATCAGAAATAAAAATCCCTTTTTAATTTTTAGGATTCTGCCAGCAAAATAAGTGCGTTAGATGTAAGACTCTTTGATGTCATAATAAAAATAAACTTAAAAGAAAAAAAGAAACCACAAACATAGAGAAGATATATTCGATGCCTAAAACTAAGAAAAAAATAGTAGAAATCGTATGTATTTTAAAATTCCTACACATAGATAAGAAACAACATAGTAGAAAATGGACAATGATATGAACAAGCAGTTCGCAGAAAAGGAAACTCATATAGTCAAAAACACCTGAGAAGACTTACTTAACTAAATGGATAGTTAGAGAAATACAAATTTGACCCATTGAAGCCATTTCAAATCTATCACATAAGCAACAATTTTAAAGTCCAATAACACTAGGTGTTGGTGAGGATGTGCAGAAACAAGAAGTCATACATGTAGCTGGTGGAAATACAATCTCTGCTACCACTTTAGAGAGCAATTTGGCAATATCTAGTCAAGTTAAAGGTCCCCCCACCTTATACGCCAGCAACTCCAACCACATATGTGTAAGGAGACGTACACCGTGAAGATATTCATGGCAGCATTGTTCGTATTAGTGCTAAAAAGAGAAGCAACCAAACTGCCAGCATCGAGAGAATGAATACGCAAACTAGTATATTCATACAGTGAGATATTGTACCTAAGTTAAAATAGATTAGCTAGACCAAGGGACAGACAAATCTCAAAAATAAAAATTTGACACTACTTTAAATAAATAGTTGACACTATTTTTAAATATTTTGGACACTTACAAAACAATAATCTGTGTGGGTATAACCTAAGTGATTGTTTAAAGTTTTAAACATCCACAGGAATGATGCATGTGGACTCTAGGATAGTGGGTCCCTCTATGGAAAAAGAGGGAAGAGAGATAATAGGGGGCCTTAGCTCTTAACAGCTACCTTTTATATTTCTTTTCAGAAAGAGAGATCTAAAGCAAAAATGTTAAATAAGAGTGCCTGTGATAACGCTGTCTATACTTTTATATATGGGTGAAATATTTCAAAACTATAGTAATGTTTTCATTTACTTATTTTCAAAATTTTGTTTCTCAAGGAAAGGCACCATGTCTGGCCACCACATCAGAGCAAGATGGTGTCAGTGAGGTTGAGGGGATCATAGAAAAGTCTTCCTAACAATTCATATGAGAATGGAGTTTGGGAAGGCACAGTCTCATGGTCACGGTCATGGAGAGAGATGGGGATGGGAAGGCCCTCGGCACCGGAGGCAGGGTCCTCGCACACCTTGACTGGCCCAGTCCTAATTGTGCTTGCTTGTTTGGAAACTTAAGATCCTGTCAGCGTCAGCCACAGATGCTTCCTAATGGGAGGAAATTCTTCCTCCCAGTTACTACTAATCCCAATGAATGACTCAGCCAGGCCAAAAGCATGGCAAAGACTGACGGGTCTTTCTTGCCTCTGAAATGGCAGTGGACCGAAAGGGTGTGGCTCCGTCTGGTTGTCAATCACACATTGTGTGAGACGGGAATCCCACTTAATAATAAAACCAACCACAGTGTGGCCTCTGAAATTCAAGAGAGAGCCAAAGAGGGAGAAGAAGAGAGATGTATGGTGTCCTTTTAATCCATTTGTTTGTTTTTTAACTCAGGTATTAGAATTTGTAATTTTTCAAAATCGATGGCAGTTACTTAGAACATGGATTAATCAATGTTAATCAATGGTTTAATCCCTTTCTTGAATAATGCAAACTAGTGTGTGTTCAGGGATTAAAAATATATATATATTTGCCAGAGAAAATGAAAGGAACAAAAAATTACTCTGGGAATACTGCATGTCTTACATAAAAATAATTTTAAAACTTGTAATAGTAGGCATGTTAAAGTGACAGATTACAGGTCTTTTTCCTACTTTGTAAATTTTCTATAATGATAGCTAATTATTACTTTTATAGTAAATTTTTTAAGACAAAGGGGTAGCTTTGCATTTCTGAAACCAATTAGTTCTACTGATTAAAAGAAATAGATCTTTTCTGCTATCCAGGAGATAATTTTACAATTGGTTAAGGAATGGGTTTTAGTAACAATCCACCTTTCCAAAATCGCGTCCTTTATTCTCTGCCTGAACAAATTTAAAATTTGAAACAAACCTTTGAAACTAATAATGTGCCATTTAAATGGGTCCTTTATCAGCATTAATACTGGCAATTGGTAAGAGATATTAATTCGTAATTTTGTGAGGTGCAAGTTTAGAAAGCCCTGTCTCGTGTCATTCGTGAGTTTTGTGAACCGGACTTTCATGCAGTTGAATTCCTGTATAAACCATCCAAGACAGTCACTTGGCCTGGCAGCTACTAACAAGAAAATCAACAGTTCACATCCTTCAGCTCAGCAGGGCCACACACAGGGGAAGCTATTTATAACAAGAAGGAATTGCCACCCCTTCTGTTTAAGGTGTAAGGAGAAGCTTAAACCAGCCATTCTTATACTATAACCTTATACTTATAGCCAACGAAAAAGCCCAGTCATTGAAATCCAACTTTGTAATTCTCCATTCAGAATGACACTGTAGGAAAAACATCATGTTTAACTCTGTCATTTGACATTTTTCATACGAAGTGGGTGTGTTTCCTATTTGGTTTTCAGCCACACAGTCTTATTACTGAGCTACTCACATCTACCATGGTGATCTGAAAATAAAAACTGGCTGTTTGCCCAGATGCCTTCAAGTACAAAACACAGCAAGTTACAAGTAGACTGGGGATTTGGAGCTTGAGAATTGTAAATTTGAAAGGGAATTTAAGTAGTTAATCCCTCCCACTACCCTTTTTTCTAAATTCAGAATACCAAGGCTCAGAGAACTCCTGCCTGAATTAGGTTGTTGTAGTTTCCCGTTGCCACTAATCATAGGACAGAGGGTACTGAAGTGCCCTGGGGGAGCTCCTGTATTCCAGATACATCCTTCTTACCTCCAGTGTGTGGCACAGCCCAATTGCTCCTTGACAGTCAGGACAAATCAGCCCAGCCAAGACACTAACCCCCTTCTTTCCTGTTTGCTTTAGAGGCATGAGTCTTGCCCAAGATTACAAAATTATTCAATGGGAAAGAGAGGATTCAAATTCAACGCTCTTGCCTCCCAGTAGTTGGTAATAAACATTTACTGGTGCTTACAATCAGCTCTACATTTTCTAAGCAAGTCCCGTGGAGCATCTTTTTTAATCCTTACAATAATACTTTTAGGGAAGATGCTATTCTTACCCCCATCTTACAAAAGGAAGAGATCAAACTGAGATGTGGAGAGTTAAAGTTACAAGGTCACACAGCTGGTCAGTGACAGAGTCGGGATTTGAATGGAGGTAGTTGGAGGCCAGATCTGTGCTCTTACACATTAGTTCATAGACTCTCTTTCTGGCCACGTCTGCTAATCCAATGGCATTTCCACTACGCAGGCCAGAAGCAACTGAGTATGAGAAGCCCGAGGACAGGGGCCTCGTCCCCTTCATCTCCTGCCCCATCACCCAGCATTGCACCTGACACAGAATCAGTGCTTGTTAAGAGTTTGATAAATGGGATTGAACTCCAGGTAACAAACAAAATTAGACAACTCCAGACACCTGTTCTTAAAATCAATATGAAATTACATAACTCAGTTACAAATGAAGGCTGATTGCAAACTCCCTGCCCTAAAGCCTGGATATTTTAAATAATAAAAAGGTTGGTTTGTGGGTTTGTTTGGATTTGTTTCTCTAGCACTTTTAAGCACTTCGCAAACCTTGTTTCATATTAATTGTTCTCCCATCCAAGTACTAACCAGGCCCGACCCTGCTTAGCTTCCGAGATCAGACGAGATCGGGCGCGTTCAGGGTGGTATGGCCGTAGACTCATATTAATTGTTCACAACTCTGCAAGACAGAGTTTCCCCTTCAATTTGCACATGAAAAAACTCAAGTTTGGGGGGCTGGTGTAAATTGCCCAAGACCACACAGCTAGTTAAGTGGCAAAGACAGGCTTTTACCACAGGACTGTCTTATTCCAATGTGCGTACTTTACTCCTATGAATATAAGATCTGTGTAAGTCCAACCATTTTGAGTTTTTTTCCAAAAATCTCTTTATCAGTTTGTGAACCTTTAGGTTCACACTGGGCACTCCCACCCCCACTCCAGCTGCTCAGAGTGGTCCTTGGGGCCCAGCTGGAAGGAGGAAGCAACAAGGACAGTGCCAAGCTCCCTCTGCAGAGCATGGTTCTGTCCTTTCCTCTGATATACAAACAGTATGGATGTAGGCAATGCCCAGGCAGCAAGCACTTGCTTTACTTACAACTGGCCCCAGCCCTCCTTAGCCACGCTTTCTTCCTTTACTGGGCCCAGCTCAGCCTGTCTCTGTTGATAGGGTGCCTGCACCTCCCCACCCTGCTCCCTTGTGGTCTCGGGCAGTTCTGCTGCCCATGATTGCGTGGCCTCTGCAAAAGTGGGCTCCACGTTCCAGAAGATAAGCTTACCAGTGAACCCCCATACTACATCCCATTAGAAAGTCCAGGGTGGCCTATACTTAGTAAGGAGAAACACCAATTCATCCCCAAAAAACACTTAACAGAATTGTGCTCCATAATCTACCTGGAGGTCACTGGAAACAATAGGCAGTATGAACTCACAGGAAGCCTGACCCACCTCTCCAAGTGATCAGGACTGAGACACAGGGGAAAAGACAGGATTCCATGAGGGGCCAGAAAGGCCTCATGAACACTATGTTTTTAAACGAGACTCTCATTTATCCATTTATTCCTCTGGGCTCTTGTTTTTCCTCTCAGTGCCTTAATGGCTTTAATTTTACTTTTGTTACAAAGGTTGGGATGGGAGGGGGAGAGAGCCTGGTAGGCTATATTTCAGCAAGGATAATATAGATCTTGAAGTTATTTACCTGAAATATCAATGATTTGGCTTCCTTTGGTGTGTCTGTGTCTGTCTATGGGGGGCAAAATCAATACCCAGTTCCTCTGCATTTCCTGGGGAGTGCCCAAATAGGCTGTGTGTCCAGATCCTTCTATTAAAAACACACACGTACAAAACAGGCTTAGATGGTGACTCACCATTTACTGTGCTGTTATTGAAAAAGAGGATTAATGCCTTCCCTGAAGAATAACTCTGGTAGATCAAACTTTTGTGTCACCATCCAGAGCACATGATGCTCACGTGATTTATTGAAATGTATATTACAGTAATAGCTATGATAATTAAAACCCACTATTACTGGGTTCCTGGTGGCTCAGTCAGTTAAGCGTCCAGCTCTTGATTTTGGCTTAGGTCACGTTCTCACAGTTCATAGGATCAAGCCCCACTTTGGGCTCTGTGCTGACAGCACAGAGCCTGCTTAGGATTCTCTCTCTCCCTCTCTCTCTGCCCCTCCCCTGCTTGCTCCCTCTCTCTCTCTCTCAAAAAAAAAAATAAGTACTAAAAATAAAGCAAAAAAACCCACTAATGTATGTAGGAGTCCTACATACATTATCCCATTTAGTTTTCCTATCAACCCTGCAAAACAGGCATGATAAATAGCATTTACAGAAGAAGACCTGTAATCCAAAGAGGCTAAACTACTTTGCCCAAGGTCACAAAGGAGAAATTGAAGCCAGGGCTGATGGAACACAAACACCATTTACTTCCCAACTTGCCATATTGCCTCCCAACAGCTAGACCCAGTCTTTACACAGGCTATAGGCCATCCCGAGCCCCATGGGAAATTAATGAGCCATACAAGAAATGAGCTGTGATCACAATTATTTGTGAATATGATATCTTAGATATATGTTATTAGCTCAAATCTGAAGGTCAGAATTGCTCAAAAATGACAGGCTGTCATTGGTAAAAGGTAACATAATGCAATGCCTTCATTTTAGAAACGAAGGAAACCACTGAAGGAAACTGAGACCCAGGGAGGTGAACTGCCTTTTACTTCAACCAACATTTGTAGTGAACCTTCTCTGGACGGAACTTTGTGCCAGTTTACACAGGATAGACACACATTTAGTAGGACAGATAAAAAAATATGCCAATTATTAAAATACTAGAAGAAATATAAGGAGTCAACTTTTAGGAATATCTTCTAAACAAACATCAACAATGTAATCAAAGACGTATATGCAACCAAATCCACTGTAGCACTATTTATAATGATGATAAAATTTTATAGATATCTAAATGTCTAAAAATACCAATAATAGATGGATGATTAAATCATAGCACAGCTATATAATGGGTCATTGAACAATGATTCAAATAATATTTTATAAGAATGTTTGAATAATCTGAGCAAATGTCCATGACACAAGTGAAAATACAGGAATGTGATATCATATATACAGTTTAAGCATAATTTTGGACCATTTTGCACCAAAATGTAACAGTGGCTAACTCTAGGCAGTGGAATATGGGTGATTATTTGCTTCTTTACACTCTCTGCATTTTCCAAATTGTCTGCAATGAGCATTATGAAAGCATAACTTTCACTATTAGCTAAACAAACAATATAGATTTCAAAGGGCTTGGCAACCTCTTCAGACATTACTTTCCAACTGGAGCCATCTGAGAGTAATAGAATGTAAGACTGGAAAGGCAGACGAGGGCAGATAACCTACTAAGGGAGGGCAGCTCATTCTTTTTGTGTTAGAGAACTGTTGAAGGTTTCCGAGAAGACAGGTGATAACCAGGGCTGGCCTTTGGGAGCAGTGGCTGTGCTGGGGCAGAGGATGGGGAGGGGCGAACTGAAAACAGAGACCCATCAGGCTATCATACGTGGTCAGAGTAGCGTGGCTCACAAAGGCTGACATGAGTGAGGACTGTGGGAAGAAACGGGGGTGGGGGGCTGTGCCAGAGACAATCCACAGGCCTAGTAGAACTGAAGGAAGCAAGGAGAAGGAAATGCTGAATATAAGTTAAGGTGCATTTTCAACATGGCGCCTTGGACTTCATACTGAATGAATGAAACAGAGACACAGAGGAGAATATGTTGAATTAAGGAACCCTTGCAAAAATCATTTCTCCTTAGTTAAAAATCCAGGAGCTGCCATCTGACTCATGGTTAATTTTGTTCTGGTCATTCTGAATTGCATTACTGACGTCAAGCCTGTGCAATGCAAGATGTAATCAAATCAATATTCTAATCAATCCTAGCCATGCCTGGCACAGTCCCAGACTGAGAATAGCTGACAAACTCATCAACATTTTTTGTTTACACTTTTCTTGATTGTACCTTTTTTTCTTTTTTAGCTTTGAAACTTGCAGTTTTCCCCAATGACTGACTGTAAGAATCACACCGCGGAGAAGTTAAAAATGCTAGAGGGAGAAAACAGAATTGCGTACACCAGAGTATGCACAGTGCCATCTGTAGGCAATGGCATTCGTGATGATAGATGTTGCTTCTTTTTATTTAGCCATATTTTTAAAGATTTTTCCAATTAATGCGTATTAACTGTGGAAAGAAAAAAAAGAATGATTCGAAAATGCCAAATCATGCAAAAAAAAAAAAAAAACTGTTAACAGTGGCTTAGGCATCAGAGCTGGAGCGGGAAGATTGGTGTCCAAGGTTGATTCCAGTGCCAATGTTTGCAAACGGGTCACTTAAACACAGCAGCTGCCACTTCAGACAAACTTATCCTTCCAACTGTTTCTTTGTGGGGACGCCTGCACTATGGCTCCTCTTAGATCCCCAGGGCCTCCTCATCTGTCCATAGCCTCTGTTCATCTTCCATCAGGCATTTCCACTGTCCTTGAATATTTTACATGGGGCACTTGGGTTTTAAACTGCCTCTTTAGTGTATAAAACAAAAAGACTTTGCCCTATTAGAGAATTTCTAGTATTTAAAAGACTTTCTGTTGTTGCTGCTGCTGATGATAAGGAGGAGGGAGAAAAGGAAAATGTTGATGTTTTGAACAAAGTTCTTCCCTACACCATGAGATTACACGTACAGACCCCTACCTATGTTCTCAAATAAAGGCATGTACATTATATAAATAAATGGTCATAAATCTTTATGAGCTTCAAGGCTAATCAATGTCTCAGGAGAACTGGAGTAGTAAGAACTTATGGTAGTACTGAGGATTCATTCTTTCAATCGAACTTCACTGACCCCAACAGTACGTCAGGCAACGCGCTTGGCATTGAGGTGGAGACAGAGATGCCAAGATGAGCAAGGTAGGACACTCACAGCCAGCGGCAGAAAGAGAACCCAGCTCTTGCATTTCAGAGTGATAAATGCCAGAATGGAAGTTTCCCAAAGGCACTTTGGGAGCTCAAGGCAGGGAAGCACCAGCTGGAGTAAAGACCCACAGGCTTCCAGAGGAGCTGAGGAAGCTGGTCCCAAAGGATTAATGTGATTTCCAAAGAGCTGTTGGTTTGCTCAATGGAGGGGTAATGTGTAGTGGCCAGGTCAGATCCATAGGCCAGGTGGCATGCAGGATGAGGTTATGAAGGGTAATGGAGCTGACAGGCCCTGTTGAAAAGCTTGAACTTTGTCTCACAGGGCATAAGAGTCATAGAAAGTTTTTAAGCAAGGAATAACCTGGGAAGATTGTATTTTAGGCATGTGGGAGATGGGCCGAAGAGGCAGAGGAGGAGATAGGCTGAAGGGTGCAGAAGATAACGTTAGAGAAATGGTTCTCAAAGGTGACGTTACCTTCTGAGGGTTGTTCTAGATATTTACAAGACATTTTAGTTGTCAAAAAGGTTGGCGGCACACTGACATTTTGTTGATAGAGGCTAGTAACGTTAGATGTACTGCAATGGGCTGCATAGTCCCACGCGAGGAAGAATTGCTTTGCCTCCCACATGACTTTGAAATATTCCACAAGAAAATCATACAGGTAAAAACCTGTTAATAATTGTCTGAATCCAGGTGCACCTGGATGGCTCAGTCTGTTGAGCATCTGACTCTTGATTTCAGCTCAGGTCATGATCCCAGTGTAGTGGATCAAGCCCCACATCAGGCTCCACACTGAGAGTGTGGAGATTAAGATTCTCTCTGCTTAAGATTCTCTCTCTCTCCCTCTGCCCTTCTCCCCTCCTCGCTCACTCTCCCTCTCTCCCTAAAATAATTTTTTTAATTGTCTGAATCCAGAACATAATTCCATTTTACATGTAAATGTTGTGTGCAAATTTTATATATGCTGTAGACACATAGATCAGTGGAATAGAATTGAGAGTTCAGGAATAATAAACCTTTACATTTACGGGCAATTGGTTTTGTTAAGGGCACCAAGGCAATTTAATGGGGTAAAAATAGTCTTTTCAACAAATGGTGCTGGAGCAATTAGATACCCATATGCAAAAGAATGAAAGTGGACTCATCTCAGAAGATATACAATAATTAATACAGGATGGATCAAAGACCTAACCGTAGGAGTTAACTGTAAGAGTTAAAACTATAAAACTCCTAGAGGAAAACATAAAACATAAGCATAAATCTTTATGACCTTGGATTAAACAGTAGTTTCTTAGATATGACACCAAAAGCATAAGCAATAAAAGAAAAAATAGGTAAATTAGACTATATCAAAACCAAAAACCTTTTGAAATGCCAATGATATCATCAACAAAGCGAAAAGACAGCCCACAGAATAAGAGAAAATATTTGCAAATCCGATACCTGATAGGGGTCTAATATCCAGAATATATAAAGAACTCTTATGATTCAATAGTAAAAAGACAAATAACCCAATTTTTAAAATGAGCAAAGGATTTGAATAGACATTTCTCTAAAGGAGGTAGACATATGGCCAACAAGGATGTGAGAAGATTCTAAGTTATTATTAAGGAAATGAAAATCTAAACTACGGGGCGCCTGGGTGGCTCAGTTGGTTAAGCGTCCGACTTCAGCTCAGGTCACGATCTTGCGGTCCGTGAGTTTAAGCCCCACGTCAGGCTCTGGGCTGATGGCTCAGAGCCTGGAGCCTGCTTCAGATTCTGTGTCTCCCTCTCTCTCTGCCCCTCCCCTGTTCATGCTCTGTCTCTCTCTGTCCCAAAAATAAATAAAAACATTAAAAAAAGAAAAAGAAAATCTAAACCACAATGACATATCACTTCACGCTCACTAGGATGGTTATAGTAAAAAAAGAAAAAAAGATGGACATTAACAAGTGTTGATGAAGATGGAGAGAAATTGAAACCTTCAAATAGTGCTGAAGAGAACATAAAATGTTGTTGCTGCCTTGGAACATTATCGGGAAGTTCCTCAAAATGTTAAACATAGAGTTGCCAAATGACCTAGAAATCCCACTCCTAGTATATACCCAACACTTGAAAACATACGTCCATACAAAAATCTGTGCACAAATGCTCATAGCTGCATTATTCATAATAGCCAAAAAATGTAGATGACCCAAAAGGCATCAACTAATGAATGGATACACAAAATATGGTATATCAATGCCCTGGAATTTTATCCAGCCATAAAAAGAAATGAAGTTCTGATACATGATACAATGTGGATGAGCTTGGCAAACCTTATAAGTGAAAGAAGCCAGACACAAAAAGCCACATATTATAATATTGCATTTGCATGAAATGTTCAAAATAGGTAAATCCATTGAAACAGAAAGTAGATTCGTGTTTTCCAGGAGTTGGAGGAAGGGGAAATAGAAAGCAACTGCTAATGTACATGGGTTTCCTTTGGTGTGGGTGATAAAAATGTTCTGAAATTAGGTCATTGTGATGGTTGTATAATGCTAAAAAATGCTGAGTTATTCCCTTTAAAAGGGATGGATTTTATGGTATGTGAATTATACCCCAATTTAAAAAATTTCTATGTGCTGAATTTCTCAGAACGGCAACTCACGTACAAATCAAGGAAAGGTGGGATTCGGTTTCGTTTGGAATTTTTCAAGAGCTGTTCACCATTTCACAAAATCACTTCGCGCATAAGTGCTCATCACCAGCATTTGAATCACCAGCACTGCACAACTTTATCATGTGTGGCTGTTGAGCTCACAGTGACTCTAATGCATGGATGCAAGTTTGAGTCCTTCATTATATTGTGCTGGGGCATTTACAGTGTGAAGAGCATTTTTATTATGAATTAATTGCCTTTTAGTTCTTCATATTATGAGTGCCTTGTATTGATTTTTCTTATGTAATATCTGTGGGTTGACAATATTATCTATGAATCTCTTGTCAAGATACACAAATGTGTAATGCCCCATCACGTTCGTAATGCAATGTGGGCTATAATAAATGGTGGCAGTGAGCCTGAAAGAATTGAGAGGTCCATTGACCTATTTTCAGATCAACCCCTCATTAAATATGTTAGTCACAAATATGTACTTGTAGCCCCAGGTCTTCCTCTTTTCGTCTCTGCACATAAAATCGTGACAGGTAAAACCACAGCAAGCCCGTCTTTGGCATTTCCCTAGACCGTAGCATTCACCCATTTGGCATCTGCCCCCACAATTATAAAGATTTCCTTGTAAAGAGTTTAAATTCCCTTACTGTCTTCACTCTCATTCAGACTCCCCGTGCCTTCGTGGGTTTGAGGGAGAAGCTGACTTTTGCTGATTGGTCTACATGTGTTTTATCCACCTGCTCATATTTTAAAAAGTATAACGTGGAAGTGACCGGAGGAACCGCTGTCTGTTCTCAAAAGATGCGATCCTCGTGTCACTGTTCAAACTAACTGCCTCTCCCTAGGATGTCAGGTGGGGATCACTCTTAGCATTTTTAATTTCTGAAATTATAAAAAGTGTCACACTGGTGACACTTAAACAAATGTCCTCCACATGGGCTGAGTGTAAAGGCTGCAAAGGAACAGCCTGGATAGGCAAATATGGGCTGGCCTGGTGTTCAGAATGCCATTGGCCAGGTCTAACCCAAGCTGTGTCAACACTGAATGAGTCACCCTCTCCCTCCAAACTTTTGTCTTTTCATTTGTGAGATGGAGACATGCCTACACTTCCTGCCTCACAGACTTATGACAATTGAATGTGAAAATATTTACAAAGTCTCTTATAAAGTATGTCTACTCATTTATTCATTCCTGTGTCCTGGGTGCCACATACTTGCCAGCAGACCCTGAGCACCCAAGACAGACATAGCTCTGCCTTCATGGACCTCGGAGACTAAAAGGGACACAGACTCTAATAAATAATGACACAATCCGTGTATTATATGGAGTGCTCCAACGGAGAAGTGCAGAGTGCTATAAAAGTTTATAGTGGGGAGGGGCGCCTGGGTGGCTCGGTCGGTTAAGCATCCGACTTCAGCTCAGGTCATGATCTCATGGTTTGTGAGTTCGAGCCCTGCCTCGGGCTATGTGCTGACAGCTCAGAGCCTGGAGCGTGTTTCAGATTCTGTGTCTCCCTCTCTCTCTGCCCTTCCCCTGTTCATGCTCCGTCTCTCTCTGTCTCAAAAATAAATAAACATTAAAAAAAATTTTTAAAGTTTATAGTGGGGAGATGGATAGATCAGAAGTGACATGCAGGGTGAGGCCTGGGGATCAGGAGAACGACCTAACCAGCAGTTAAATGATTTTGTTTAAAACACTGATTCTTGGACCCTACTCCCAGAGATGTGGATTCAGCAGCTCCATGGAAAAGGCCGAGGATCTCTGTTTCTGCTTTTGTTTTGTTTTTTTTTAAGTTTCCTACATGATTCTCTTTACAGCCAGGTCGGGGAACAACTGAGCTAGGCAAAGAAGGGGAAGAGCAAAATAGGCAAAGGGAACAGCTATTGCAAAGGCCCAGAGGTAGGATTGAGCCTTGCTGCTAGATGTAGACAACTATACAGGCACAGGCATCTTCTGGAAGCTTCTTAGAAGTGCAGAGTCTCAGGCCCCATCTCAGACTCACAGAGGCAGAAGCTGTATTTTAACAAGATGGCCCGGTGATATTTATATACATTAAAGTACCCAGAAGCACTAGGTAAAGAAAGGGCAGAACTCTGGCTTATGCATTGGTATTCTAATGCACCCAGCACATATTAGGCACTCTGTAAATGTGGCTCGAATCAAGTTTTACAGATGCAAATTTTTATTTCATGGGATCTACCCATTTCAGAGACTGTTAAGACTGATGGGAAATGGACACAGGCATGCTATCCTGAGGAGCACGTAAAATGGCACAATCTTTTGAAAGGACAATTTGGCAAAGGCACCAGAACATAAAAGATGCATACCTATTAACCTGGTAACTTCACTCCTAGGAACTTAGAGTAAGGGTTTATATGAAAATGTCTGCAAAATGTATGTCCACTGAGGCATTGTTTATAAGAGCAACATAATGAAAAGAGCTTCAATTTCCATTTTAAAAAGTATCTCAATTGTAAAAGTGTGTGCGTGTGTGTGTGTGTGTGTGTGTGTATTGAAAAGAAAAATACATCTAGAAAACTTTCTAGAAAGTAATATACCAAAATAGAGTTCTTATCTCTAGTAGGAGGTATGAGCAGTTTTGGATTTCTTTTTTAGACCCCTCCAAGTTGTCTGAAATTATTCACAATAGGTATAGATTGTTTTGTTTATAAAGGATGGAAAATATTTTCATGGGCATAAAAGGAAACAAAATCCCCAACTTCAAAAAGTGTAAGCTACTCTATTTGGCTCCTTGAGTCACTACTGGAGATAGCTAGGAGGAGGAGGAGAGGGGAACGGAGGAGGGGAGGGGGGTCCTGACAACCTGAGGCTGCTGGTTACTCTATCTGGTGGTCTCAGCTCAGGCTGCACACTGGGGATCACCTGGGGAGTCTTCCAACATCACCAATGCCAGGTGCTCTCCTCAGACCAATTCAACATAAATCTCTTGGAAGTGAGACTGGACACTGTTATTTTTAGAAGCTCCCCAAGTGACTCAAATGGTTCTAAATGATTCTAAAGAGCTGGGAAATCTTGGGAGTCTAGCTTGAAAGACCAAGGAAACGTGTGCAACATCTACCTGCATGTGTTATTATGCATGATACTCTGGCTCTCGCCAATAATCCTAGTTCAAGTCCAGCCTTTAGGGTGAAAAAAATGATTGGATGAGTGAAAGCTGATCCAAATTACCTTCTGGAGTCAGCTGTCCATCTGTGCGAGGGGCCTCCGTCTGATTGCTTTCTAGCTGGATGCACCAGGGAATGGCACAGTTTGACAATGGCATTTTCTCCAAGAAATGGCTTGCAGGTCTGATTGCGAGTAGAAAGAGCTCCTGGTTAAAACCATGGTGCGGGATGTCATATCTTGAAAAATTATAAAATGCCTTCTTATTTCTTGCTCTTCTGTCACACCACCATATGAACTCGCTCCCTCTACGTGAGTCAGTGGAAATGAGAATGCTCATTTACATTAATGCTCTGGATTCTTAAGTACCATCAGGCTGGCTGTACTGGCATAGCTCAATCATCATTTGAGATCCACCGTGTCCAGGGCATGTCACATGGGAATTAGAATCATTGAGGAGACCCAAACACAGATGCCCTTTCTCCCCCACTTTTATTATGTTCTAAAAGAGTCCTCCTCCCTCCCCTGTCTCTTCTCAAGCTGCTTTCCAACGGACTCCTACTTTCCAGGTCATTGGAAATACTGGTGTGCTCTTCTCCATCAGGAAACATTAGATTCTGCCTCCTCCTGTCTGAGTCCTCGTATCCAGATAAAACAGTGATCGAGTCTTGTGATCAGATTGGCAGGCTGCTATCTGACAAGTGACAGCATTTCTTCTCTTCTGAGGCCAAAACGGATTGCCTGAATGCTTTAAGCCTGGACGCACCAGTATTTAAATTTGGTTTTTCTTTGTTGAACAGAGCTCTGTTTTCTCTTTTCTTGCCCGATGGTTAAAGTGAGGTTTCCTACTCAGATAATTCCAAACTCACTAATGGAAGGTAGAAAAAGGCAAATCAGTGAAATGTTAATGGTTGTACAAGACAATACGCTTGGCTCACCATGGGTCAACATAAGGTTGGCTTATTCAAAACTACCCTTAAGAGAAAGTGACAGTCTTCTAAACCATAATGATTGTATTTTTTTCTTTAATGATGATAGCCAACGTGAACCTAATTGGAAGAAGTTTGTTTGGGGAATGGGGGGGGGGTGGAATTTCAAATTAAATAGTAAAGCTTGAGGTAGATAAAACTTTAGTACTTTTAAGCAAAGTCTGTTTGATTATGTAGCATATATTTTGTTACCAATGATGGAAGAATTGAACTAGGGTAAGCTGGAGAGAAGAACAACCGAGAAGAAAGAGACAACAAAAGAATAGTGCGGGATAGGCCTTTAAGAATGTTAAGAAGGATGGGGCGCCTGGGTGGCGCAGTCGGTTAAGCGTCCGACTTCAGCCAGGTCACGATATCGCGGTCCGTGAGTTCGAGCCCCGCGTCAGGCTCTGGGCTGATGGCTCAGAGCCTGGAGCCTGTTTCCGTTTCTGTGTCTCCCTCTCTCTCTGCCCCTCGCCCGTTCATGCTCTGTCTCTCTCTGTCCCCAAAATAAATAAACGTTGAAAAAAAAATTAAAAAAAAAAAAAAAAGGAATGTTAAGAAGGAGTACACCGCTTACTCTTAGGTTCAGCTGTTCGGATTTGGCCAGTTAAACTCTCCAGGGCCGTGCCACATCCCCCACACATGTCGCATGGCATTCTGCCACCACGTGCTACTGTTCTACCATTACTGCATTCATAATAGAGGAAGGGAAAAAGAGACTTTGATAAGGGTGGAGGAAGAAAGGTATGCTTTCAGATCCTGTTTGGAAAGAGATGCAGAACTGGAGGGGGAGGTGCATCTCTGATGACCCGAGCATGGGGCGGGGCCTTAGAGGCTGGCATCCTGGCTTTTCCACGTTCTAGCTTCAGAGCCTTGGATAAATCCCCTAACCTTTTTGACACTCAGTGTCCTCTTCTGTAAAGGATATCGTCACCTTTCTGGTGATATTTTAGAAGTTATTAAAGTGTAGACCCTACAGCTATGTGTCTAGTATGGTAGCCTCTAGCCACGTGGGGCCATTTAAATTTAAATTAATCCAAATTGAGTAAAATTTACACTTCGTTCCTCCAGCTGCACTAGCCTCATTCCAAGTGCCTGGTAGACACATGTGCCTAGTGGCTGCTGTACCAGACAGCACAGGGACCGTGTTCAGCATCCCAGAGCTCTGCTGGGCGGTGCTGCTCCAGGTGGCCCGCTGCTCCAGAGTTGCACGACCGGCATTTGAAGCTCAGCTCTGCCACTTAGTAGCGGCATTCATTGCTCTGTACCTCAGAGGGGCGCCTGGGTGGCGCAGTCGGTTAAGCGTCCGACTTCAGCCAGGTCACGATCTCGCGGTCCGTGGGTTCGAGCCCCGCGTCGGGCTCTGGGCGGATGGCTCAGAGCCTGGAGCCTGTTTCCGATTCTGTGTCTCCCTCTCTCTCTGCCCCTCCCCCGTTCATGCTCCGTCTCTCTCTGTCCCAAAAATAAATAAAAACGTTGAAAAAAAATTAAAAAAAAAAAAAGAAAAAAAATTGCACCTGATTATTTCCACATGATTAATTTACTTTCCAAAACATTTAAGACAGATTGCACTCCCATCACCAGTGAATGGAAGTATTGTTTCTTTGACCACCCCCCACCACCCCACCACCATCAGCAATGAGTGGTTCTTTTAACCTTTGCCATGTTAATAAGTGAAAATGACTCCTTTTTTGGCATTTATTTGAATACTTGTGATAACAGACATGTCTCATATTATTGAACATTGATATTTGCATTAACGGTTGCTCTTTACTGGGCTCTACGAGGAATACATTCAAACTAAAGAACTTGAAGAATGGAAAATTTTTTAACTCAACAGTTTGGAAGTAAGCACTTTTCAGTTGTATAGCTTATAGGTTGGAAACTCATTTTATTTTTTTAATGTTTATTTATTTAAAGGAAAGAAAGAGTGTGTGTGCACACGCGTGTTCACACACACACACACATACGCACATGCACACGAGCACACACAAGCAGGAGAGGAGCAGAGAGAGAGAGAATCCCAAGCAAGCTCCACTGGCAGCATGGAACCAGAGGTGGGGCTCAAACTCATGAACTATGAGATCATGACCTGAGCCTAAATCAAGAGTCAGCAGCTTAACCGACTGAGCCACCCAGGCACCCCTGGAAATTCATTTTAAACTCCCATAATGAAACCTGGCATTTTTCTGTGATTTCGTGCTGTTGACATTGAAAGATGCACTCGGAGCTTTCAGATTTCTTGAGGAAATGACAGATAATAGGAAAAGAATCTGCCTCCAAAGAATTCTCTGGGCTGTGGATCCAGAATGTACCCTGAGGGCCTGCAGACTAACCAACCCTGCATGCAGACTAACCCAACCCTGCATGCAGGTGCCATTCTCAAGAGGCTCAGAACTTACAAATGAATAGTGCACCAATAGGACAAAGCACGTCTCCATTTTTCAACAACATGCTAAATTCCCAGGCTATTAAAGTCTCAACTATTTTCCTCCCAGATAGAAAACAAAACAAAACAAAAAAGCAATGAAGCAAACTGAAAAATATACCTTCCGTTCTATGGCTCATACTCTATGACTTAGGAGGTTTCTCTGACTCTCTGGTTGGAGCCTACAAATTGCTGCATGGAACATCTACATCAAAAAGTACAACTCTAACCTTAACTAGATTTTAATATTTTAATACTGTATAGTTTTCATCCAGTCTTCTCTTGATTTAATGAATATAAAAGAATCAAAAATAGATAGCGATAACTTATTTATAATCAGACATACTTATTTTTAGATAATTTAGGTTCCCAAAGGGATCTGTGAAGGCATTCAACAAAAATAATTTTCTCATTTGTAAAATCTGAGACTTGGACCAGTTGATTTCTAAATTTTGTGTTCTGTGATTTTATGCACAAAGAGTAATTAACAAAGAAAGTCATCTCATATTCCAATAGATAATCGCAAGATAGCAAGGGTTGTTACAAACTGCTATTGTAAACTATATCTTTTACAAAGAAATACTTTGTTCCCAACAGTCTTTTAAGCACTGTGGAGGAATTTTATTCTACAAATATTTATTGATTACCTGCTTTGTGCCAGTCCCCGCTGTGGTCCTTAGGCATTCAACAAAAAACAAGATGGACAAAATCCTTACCTTCAAGGAGTTTACAGTCTAGAGGGAGAATACACACAACCATAAACAAATAAATATCCAATAGGGATAAATTACTCAAAAGTAAATAAATAAATAGTAGATAAATGGATAGATGGATAGATAGATAGAAGAACATGAGGTAAAGAGTACAAAGGCCAGGCTATTGGGTTTTTTTTATTATTTCCAGATCATTTTTTTAATCTATTTTTGATTCATACATTACAGCAAAGTATAAAATAAAATAAAAAATCTTTCTCTTTTAATCCCCACTTCCTAATTCAGTTTGGTTTTTTTGGTTTTTGTTGTTGTTGTTATTGTTGTTTTTAATTTAAATCCAAGTTAGTTAACAAATAGTGTAATAATGATTTCAGGAATAGAATTTAGTGATTCATCACTTACATATAACACCCAATGCTCATCCCAACAAGGGCCCTTCTTCATGCCCGTCACCCATTTAGCCCATCCCCCACTCAACACCCCTCCAGCAGTTTGTTCTCTGTATATAAGTCTCTTATGGTTTGTCTCGAGATATGGCTACTTTCAACTCAAGTAGTTCAGCAGGGCCTCTCCTGCAGAGTGACATTCCAGCTGAGACCACAATCATGAGAAGGACAGAGCCATGCAAAGACTTGGAGCAAGGGATCCCAGGTAGAGGAAACAAGTGCAACCCTTGAAATAACAGGCATATTTCCCGTATTTCAAAAACAGAAAGCAGGACAGCATGGCTGCACCAAGAAAGAGGCTGGCAGGAGATGTATTCAGGGGTGAAAGAGACACCAGACAGCATAGGGCTCTGTAGACCATTGTAAGGAGTTTGTATTTCATTTCTTTTCCAAAAAAAATAGACGGTTTTAAGGATACTCTAGCCCTCAAGTGTGTAACAATCTGTGCAAGGCAATTGAAAAATACATGCTGATTTGGGGGGTCCGTAGGAAATCAGAGAAGAGGAGGCCCAAGTGGTTAACACACATTTAATGGCAGATGGAGCATGAGCTGAGTTTCAAAAGAACATGAAAAGGTGGATGGCTGCAGGGGAAAGGTCAGAAAAGCAGCAAATAGAAAGGCTAAGAAGTAAAATCACTAAAATCAGTGGGGAGACATACTGTTACAATAGATGGTCACTTCATTGGCAGGCTTATCTTTCTGGCCAAATCGGGAGCTCCTGGAGGAACGGGGCCATCTTCTTCCTCCTTCTGTCCCTGCATCTTGCACACATGGTGCCCGACATTTACTACGTGCTCTGAACCCATTAAAGCAGATGGTGTGTATTGAGAGCTGTACAAAGAGAAGAGTGGAGCTGGGTGTGAGGAGTCAGTCTTTGTTAAGAGCTAGAAGTTCACAGAGCATGTAAAGTGACCTACGTCAATTAAAATGAAGATTCTGTCCACTTGTATGTTTATAGCTGTATTGCATGTAAATGGCCATTATCAAAACTTGAAGAGTCCACTTGAAATTACCTGACTTAAAATGCAGACTCTTTAGAGTAGTAGAAATTTCCTTTGGGGGAGAGGAAGGAATCTCAAAGAGACGGGTGAATGGCTTCCAGGATAACTGAATCCACAGTACAAAAAAGAGTCCTGGGTATCAGTTAAGACACAGTGAATAGGAAAACAAAACTGTTTCATATATTAGCTCCACACCCAAGGGCACGAAGTCGGTTATCCAATTATTGATTTGTGTTTAGTCTCTCCGGGGAGAGTAGCTGTAGGGATGTACCTACTGAAGGATTTTCCTGAGTAACGCTGGGGATGCCAGCTGGTTAATCATGTGAATAATAGCATTTGGAAGACTCCTACAAGAGCCATGTCTCTCCAAACTGGCATGACGAAATGCCCACTGAGGCCAAGTCACCAGGAAGAGTTTTGAGATACATTAAACACCTTTGTCCATTCCCTTAGCTGCTAAGAAAGAGCTTTTCTTTTTGGCCATATCTAAGTTCATTGTAGGTTGTTGAGTACATTTACAGAACATATTGAAACCCATCAACCCAGTCAATACAATAATTTAGGGAGGGCACTGGTTCTCATATTTTAGATCATGTCAGCTGAAATAATATGAACAACCACTAGTGCTCACTATGTATTATAATTATATATTTTCCCTACTTATCCCTAGTATTCATTCCTGGTTTTTTCCATTTTATTTTATTATTATTTTTTATTATTTTTTTCAATTTTTTATTTTTTATTTTCTTAATATTAATTGTCAAGTTAGCTAATATATAGCATATACCGTGCATTCTTGGTTTCAGGGGGAGATCCCCATGATTCATCACCTACATACAATGCCCAGTGCTCATCCCAAGAAGTGCCCTCCTTAATGCCCATCACCCATTTTTCCCTCTCCCCCACAACCAAGAAAAATATATTTTAAAGGAACATTACCACATAGGACATTACCACAAATGCCTTTTTTTCCTTTGGGGATCATCCCAAGCCTGACATGAGAGTGATATCATTCAAAGAAAATCGAGGCAGCTCCGTTCACTTTCTTAAATATGGAGCAGTAGGGAGGGCCCCAGGGTGGAGGAAAGGAGACCCATATTATCCCATTACTTTGTGTGTGGCCTTGGATAAGTCATTTCAGTGCTCAGGCCCGGGATCCATCTATCTGCAAGTAGCTGAATGAATTACTCTGCTAAGGGTATTCTTTCAGAACAATGGGCAAATGTAGTTCGGGTTAAGTTTTCGTTGTAATTAGGGACCGAACTTTGGAGACAGGGTATGAAGAAAAGCTGAGCCAAGTATTTCCAGAAAAAGAGAGAGGTGGAAGTTTGCCATAGAGTGTAGGACTATGAAGAGATATGTCCTTAAGGAGTATGAAAAGGCATTCAGGCTGAAGAATAACTCCTCCAAAGATGCCCACAACCTAATCTCTAAAACCTGTCACTAAGTTCCTTTACATGATAAAGGGGAAACTTGTGGGTGATTAAATTAAGGGTCTTGAGATGGGGATATTAATCCTGGATTAAACCAATGGGCTGATGCTATCACAGGAGTCCTTACAAGAGGGAGTCTGAAGGACAGAGAGGAGAGAAGACGCCATGCTGCTGACTTTAAAGACGGATCCTGGGACCCCAGTTCCTGATATTCTGTGTCTTGTAGTAATTTATGGCCACAACAGCTACCGTTGAGTTCAGCACATAGTAGAAACTCATTAAATACTTTTAGCAATGATTAATTTAATGCAATTTCTTAAATCTTTTCTACTGGCCTGGGAAAATGAACTAATTTTCTTGTGTAATTTTTCCCTTCTGAAAGAAGTGTTCCCCCAAGAAAATCTGGTTAGTGCAGAGTTTTTCATTTCCTCTGGTTTTGCTCATGTTGCCATATGCACAATGAGTAACACAAGACACTGCACAGAGACCTGAGACCCTGGACCTACTCTTTCCTAGAGGAAAGAGTAGAAGGGTGACATCAGGCTGTGATATCCTCCCTGACTGGGTTGTTGGAGGAGAAACGTGGTATCTCAGTGCTGAATAATCAGATCTCTGAACAAGCTTCTCCTCAATTCTCCTGCTTAGTAGATGCCAGGCATTCCCTTGAGACTATCTTCACAAAAGTTGCTGCCAAATACATACACAGGTAATATTCTCAACCCCTGAAGGGTTGACAAATAGGGAAGCAGAATGGGAAACGTTTTTAAACAGAAATGTTGTCCCAGACCAGGCAAAGATCAAATATTCTCATAAGGTTAAATATATATATACGTATACATATATATTTTTTTAACACACATACGTATGTGTGTATATCCACTCATATATGTATTTGTTTATTTCTAGCAAATAAGGTTAGAATGACTTCTCACTGTTTTGTTGTGCTTGGTGTCAGAAGCAGATGAATTTTGGATTCATACTGGTATTCAAAGGAAATGAATATTCATACCTCTACAGCATTAATCGTGCAAGTACAGGAATGAATATCAGAGTCTTTTTAAGTTTATATATCAGATGCCCAGACTTCTGCCCATTCTGGAAAAGCAGCCTCAAAAAAAAATCATAATACAATTGTTTTGCCTAGTACATAGAAGGGGTTCCGTAAGATAAGTTACGTGATTGTCACAGCTTTTCATATCCTCCTTCATAAGAGAAGTATGCAACCTCATGCATACTTACCTGTCTTCAATGAAAGAAATATACATCCCACCCCTCTAACTTTGAGCTTGGCCATTTGCTTCACCTTAATCCATGGAAACCTGTTGAATTCCAGTCCCAACCAGAAGCAGAAGAGGCATTGCGTGTTTCCACCAGTTGCCTGTTCTTGGCCTGTGCCACAAGAGAACAGCATATGTCAGGTAGGGATTGTTCCTTAGCCTGACTCTCAGAATGAGAAGACATGTGGGGACTCACAGCCCACCCTGGGGAGAAAACCTGAAGCCAATGCACAGCCTGGAGTAGAGTCATAGCAAGAGATAAATGTCATTGTTGTTACATATTGAAATTTGATATTGTTTGTTACTGCAGCAAAAGCTGATTAATGCACTCAATAACATTTTAGAAACAGAAAAAGAAACAACAAGCTGAATTGGAACAACCTCTTTTGCTTAGCTACTCAATTGTCAGAGATCCAAACTCTCCTTTAAAAGCATTCCAAGCAAAACAAAGCCAGCTGTGCCTGAGTTTCTGCATGTAATGTAAATGGGGTAGCACATTGTTAAGTAATATGGGAAGTGATCAAAAATACTTAAAGTGGGTTCCATCAATCAAACATTTAGAAAATATATAACTGGGAAAATTAGCAGTCTCAAAGTCAGGAATCCTAGTTTTGAAGTCAAGGGTACCTCTGAGTCAATTTGTCAGGCACCAGTATTGCATGATTTAGGACACCCATGTGCATACACACACACACACACACACACACACACACACGCAGAGCTAGACTGATCAAAAACATCTTCCTTACTGCCTTGTCATGGTCCCAAAATGTCAACAATGATAAACTGCAGCCTGCCCAAGAAGTATAAATCAAAATGTGATTGATCTAGAAGCTGTACTATGTGAGACACTACTGCTCACTGAAGAAATTGAGGATGTTCAGTCTGGGGAAGATAAAACTCCAAGAGTTATGTTAGTTGCCTTCAAGAACATGAAGCCTGTTCCTGTAAGGAGATTAACCCCAATCTGCATAGATACAGGGAGCAAAAGTGAGGATAACAGGAGAAAATTACCAGGACACAGATCTCAATTCCATTCACTAGGATGTTCTTTTAGAATGGGGCAGACCCTGGGACTCAGACACGTCTGTATCTTGCCACCCAGAATCAAGTTACAGTGACTGACAGGCAAGCCCATCCACAGTCAGGGTGCAAACACAGAGCCGTATCTGGCCAGCGTGAAAAGAATAGAAGAGCAACAGAAGCAAGTACCTCAGCAGAAAATCCGCCATCAGAGACTGGCTGAGTGAGCCGCAGTGAGCAACAGGCATAGAGGTCAGAAGTGGAGCATGTTTTCAGGGATACGGTGATGACTGTAAATGAACCCACCATGTCCTAGGCCCCTCACAGCGTATGTACATCTTGGGGAGAAAAGTCAAGGGCGTAAAAGAATGAGTAACACCCAGAGCCCCAAGCAAATCTGCTAAGAAGCCCATTTCGATAATGAAACATAGGAAAGGAGGAAGCCGTTCCCTGCAAGCATGAGAAAGAGAAGAACAAATCCCTTGGAAGAAAAATATCAGGGCACAGTGTGCAGCCAGAAGATACCCAAGGAAGTTTCAGCAGAGAAAAGCCCTGGGTGAGGACTGGACAGCAGGCCAAGGGTCTTCTGAGAACTGCCTAGGGAGGTAGAGGCAGGGAGAGGGGGTGTCAGCAGTAGGGGACAAAAAGACCTGGTCAGGGAGCAGGGTGATGCGAGCTAGTGCTCCCATGGCACCCACAGTGTGCCAGGCACTGTGCTAAAAGCTTCACACATATGAACTCCTTTGCCCCTCACTACAACCCTGTGAGCTAGGTACCGTTATGATCCCATTTTATAGACGGCAAAACTGAAGCACAGAAAGGCTTCATTCAAGGTCACTTAGCTAGTAAGGGCAGAGCCAGAATTTGAACCCAGAGAACTCTACTACTGAATTATGTTCTATTTTATTTTATTTTATTTTATTTTATTTTATTTTATTTTTAAGAGAGAGAGCGAGCATGTGAGCAGAGGAGAGGAGCAGAGGGAGAGAGAGAGTGAAAGAATCTTAAGCAGCCTCCATGCTCAGCTCAAAGCCCCATGCAGGGCTCAATCCCATAACCCTGAGATCATGACCTAAGCCAAAATCAAAAGTCAGATGCTCAACTTACTGAGCCACCCGGGTGCCCCCTGAATTATGTTCTTAACCAGGCACCAGAAGCTCAGCCCAGAGGAGGAGAAACAGCAGACTGGTGAGGAGGAGGGGTAGTGCAGGACCCCACGATATGGGACAGGGGAGGGCCTCAGAAGGCTCCTCGAGATCCTATAGTCACCAGGTAGGATTCATCAAACCAGGCACCTTTTACTCTAACCGAAACCTCATTTTGCCAGGGGACATTGATTAGAAGAATTCTGTAGCAGTCACAACTGTCCAACTCCACGAAGGGGCTGCTTCGATCAGCCCATGTTTCCCACTGCTCCAGATGTTCGGGCAAAGGCTGGACAACTGTTTCTAGGGGACGCGAGGGAGGGATTGTTGTAATCCCTCAGTGTTTTCGCAAAATCAAGCTAGAATGATTTTTGGCCGTTTGCTGTTTTGTTAGTCTTCATTTCCTTCCTCTCCTCACCTCCGAAGGCAAGCTCCAAACTAATTCGATAATCCTACCTCTTCAGTGAACTTCTGAGCCACGATTGTTTTCATCCTGACACAAACCTGCTTTACAATCATTATTCTTGGAGTCCACTGAACCCTCAGCCACCCTGGCAAACACCACAATGAGGACTCTCTCCTCCCAGAGGCCCTGTAAGCCTTTCTTAGTTATAGCTGTGAAGTATTTTGAGAAACTTTAATTCAAGTGCTAGAGAAAGCACAACACACATTTATTGCTCATCTTGGAAAGACAACAGCAATGAGCTTCCAAAACTATCTTTGATTAACATAATCTAAGGGTAATGAATATGGATATTGTCAATAGTCACTTCGAAGCATGTTTTCTCGTACATTTTGTTCTCTCCGGTAAATTTCCAACCAAGAAAGAAAATGCCCCCAAGTTTCTGTTTGCATCAACAAAGCAAACACTCAGAGGAATTACGCAGAGGGAATAGAGCCAGGAAGGAATGCTCACCACCCTCAACCTTTGTTCCAGTTGGTTCTCTGTGTTTTCACCACGCTTCTAATTATCTATCAAATAAAAGCCCTCACCTCCCTAACAAGCCTGGTTATTTCTCTGTGTCCTTGTGACAGCTTCTGAGGAAGGCTGATCAGAACTAGTGTCCCAGAGGGTGTCTCTAGACCGCACAGCATCCGTAGTCACTGCTTGCAGAAGACAGATGCCAAAAAGCCCAGCTTCCTGCCCAAAAAGAGAAATAGAAAGTACCTGTCAGACTTGTGGCCCCATGTGGGAAATGACAATGTATTTCATGGTCCTCCAGAGAAACAGAACCAAGAGGGCATATACAGATACATACGAGGGGATTTATGATGGGAATTGGGTCCCATGTTACGGAGGCCAAGAAGACCCAGAACCTGCTATCTTCAAGCTGGAGACCCAGAACGGCCGGTGGTATGATTCAGTCTGAGTCTGAAGGCCTGAGAATCAAGGTGGAGGGGCCAGTGGTAGAGAGCCCAGTCTGCATCCAGAAGCTCAAGAACCAGGAGCACCAATGTCCAAGAACAGAAGATGGATGTCAGTTCCAGCAAAGACTGTGAATTTGCCCTTCCTCGGCCTCTCTGTTCTATTCCGGCCCTCAACGGATCAGAAGATGCCCACCCACACCAGGGGAGAGGATCTTCTTCACCCAGTCTACAGATTCAAATGCTAATCTCTTCCAGAAACACCCTCACAGACACAGCCAGAAATCATGTTTCACCAGCTATCTGGGCATCCCTTTGCCCAGTCAAGCTGACACAAACTTAATCATCACAGGAACTATCTGGTTTTCCACACCTAAAGCTTTAGTCTCCCGTGGTGCCATAGGGCAGTGGACCCGACTGTGCCTTGCTAGAACGACCTGGGGAGCCTTAAAGAATCCCTATACCTAGGCCACACCTCAGACCGATTAAACTGGAATTTCTGTGGTAGAAGCCAGGCAGCAGTGTTTCTGGAAGAACCCTGGACAATTCCAGCATGCAGCCAAGATGGAGAACCACTGCAAAGGGATCAGGAGATGAGAAAACCCTTTTACCCTCCCTCAAAGAGCCGACATTAAGGCCACCTGCATTTACCATTGGCCTTCCCTGCCATGGGGCCATTCTCCTCATTTCTAACACGAGTGACCTAGGAGGCTCTCCCTGGCCTTCCTGACAGTTTGTCCTCACACCTCCGTGTCCCCTGTCCTCGTGCACAGGTCCTGACACAGGCTGCTGTGGAACTGCACTGGTGATGGTTCTCTGTTTGCTTGTCTGTCTCCTCAGCAGCAGGGCCACACCTCCCGCACCTTTTTACTCCCTCCTGGAGCTAACTTATCATCAGGATGTGATTGTTCGGTTAACTGCACAGCAGCTATAATGAGCTTTTAAAAACATAAGTATAGGGGTTCCTGGGTGGCTCAGTCGGTTAAGTGTCCCACTTCAGCTCAGGTCACGATCTGGCAGTTCATGATTTCAAGCCCCACGTGGGGCTCTGTGCTGACAGCTCACAGCCTGGAGCTTGCTTTGGAGTCTGTGTCCCCCTCTCTCTCTGCCCCCTCCCCTGCTCGCACACTGTCTCTCTCTCGAAAATAAATAAACCATTAAAAAAAATAAAAACATAAATATTATCATATCACTCACCTGAATAAAACCCTCTGGTGACTTCTCACTGTGCTTACCGCAAACCCCAGCCCTCTTTTGGCTTGCAAGCCCTGTGCAGGCTGATCCTGCCCACCTCAGGCAGGAGGATGGGGAGTAAGGACGTGAACTCTGCAAGCAAGCACCGCAGGGCCAAGTGCGGTGCCATGGGCTCCTCCACTCTGGAGAAGTTACTGGACCTCTCCCGACCTCCTCTCCAAAGGCAGATTTGTTGTGAGGATTAAATTAGCCGGCACACGGTCTAACAGGGCACTGGAATCCTCCTCACCCTGTCCCAGACTTAGTCCCAGGAATGAGCCACAACTGCTCTCCCCCTGGGAGCGCTGACACCTGGCCCGACTGGTTCCCCGTCGTCACTCAGGAGCCAGGAACCAATGTCATGGCTGCACAGACCCTCTGTCACCCCTTCGGCAGCCCATTTCATATCCTTCATGACCCATGTTAGTTTGCTGAGCTGCTATATAACAAAGCACCACAAATGAGGTGTCTATTGTTTATTTATTTTTGAGAGAGAGAGAGACAGACAGACGGAACATGAGCAGGGAAGGGGCAGAAAGAAAGAGAGAGAGAGAGAGAAATGGAATCTGACGCAGGCTCCAGGCTTCACACTGTCACCACAGAGCCCAACACAGGGCTCGAACTCACAAATCACAAGATCATGACCTGAGCCACAATGGACGCTTAACCAACTGAGCCACCCAGGCTCCCCCAAACTAGGTGTCTTAAATATAGAAACATATTGACTCCCAGTTCTGGAGGCTGGAAGTCTGCGATAAAGGTGCAGCAAGGTTGGTTCCTTCCTTGAGGAAGATGCACATTCCGTGGCTTTCTCCCGGCTTCTTGTGGTTTGCCAGCAAATCCTTGGTGTTCCTTCGCTTTTTTTAGATGCATCGCTCTGACCTCTGCTTTCATCTTCACACCTCATTCTCTCTGTGTCCAAATTTCCTCTTCCTACAAGGACACCAGTCATAGTAGATTAAGTGCCCACCCTATTCCAGATGACCTCATCTTAACTGACCACATCTATAACAACTATTTCCAAATAAGGGCACAGTCTGAGACACTGGGGGTTAAGACTTCAACATACAAATTTGGGGGACACAATTCAGCACACAGCATATCTACTCCTCTTCCCTCCCTGGAATGACCT
Source organism: Herpailurus yagouaroundi (assembly GCF_014898765.1). Classification (NCBI taxonomy): domain Eukaryota; kingdom Metazoa; phylum Chordata; class Mammalia; order Carnivora; family Felidae; genus Herpailurus; species Herpailurus yagouaroundi. Next base: position 63,818,677 of record NW_024412400.1, on the reverse strand, counting down.
GGTTTTATTTGTCATCCTGTATGTTGTATTATATTCTTTCTTCACTGAACATTATTGTTTATGTTGTCCAATTTTTCTGCAATAGAATAATAAGAAAAATAAAAGATAGGCTTTTCAGATAAGAAGCAAAAACAAACCTTATTCCTTGCATTGTGATTTGGGTGTTCACCTCCTCCCATGCTAGACTTAAAGGTCCATGGGAGCAGGAACCATGTCTTTGCACCCCCAAGCCTAAGACCATGCGTGGCCCATAACAGATGCTTGGTACCTGCTGACTTGAAATTAAATAGATATGTACATTAAGTTCCCACAAGAGCTCAAGTGAAGCAATTGTCCTTGCAGTCTTGCTGGGATATATGTGACATGTTTTCTCACGAATCTGGAAATCTTTAAAAAAAAACAAAACAAAACCGCTGACACTTTAGGCTCTGAAATGACTCTGCCATATACAATGGCACTCTCCAACTATAGTGATATTTAAGATATGGTCAAGAATTAAAACACAGCATGAAGCAACATTGTCAAATCTAGCTGGAAATTAAGCCATTAGATCTATCATCACCTAACCCCTGTGAACCAAACTGCCACATTTCCCCCGATTCTTCTAATTAAGGTTGTGTTTGCAAAGCCTTTAGAAGCAGACGAGTGTTACATTAAGTGCTAAGCAGTATTAATTAATCATATTGGTAGATTACATGGGCTGGTACTTCTCGTAAATGTAAATGTCCTAGGCTTGTCAGCACAGTTCTTGGAAGCAATGTTCAGATGTACTCTAGAAGTTCTTTATAGAATTGTAAAAAGCTCCTGGCTTCGTAGTTTCTTATCATCTTGATATTCTCCACTTTGTCAAAACTTTGGAAACGGTCTAATATAGTAGTTCCCGGTTCTATCAAGCCCAGTGCCTCTTTTCTGTATTGAAGATTTATTATACCTCTCTATAATATTCTGAAGCAAAATGCATGAAAAACCTGCCTATATGTAACATATTTCAGTATTTAAACACTCCAGCAAGCACACATGGGGCTGTCAGATGCTCTCACTATATTAAGAATCCCTGTGTGTGTGCCAATTCCAAATGGTAGGTGCGCATGTGAGATGCAGTACCATGGGTGGTGCTGGAAGGTGGCCTTGAGTTTCAGAAGCAGTGAAGAACTCCTTTTTGGTTCCAAACTAAAGAATTTACAATCATCCTTCAATTTACTCTATAGTTGCATTCCTGGAAAAGTCAACGTACTTGTATTTTAAAACCATCCCTGAAAACCCCCATATGTTTATATATATAAAAGAGAATTAAGTTTGGGGCACCTGGATGCCTCAGTCAGTTGAGCGTCTGACTTCAGCTCAGGTCACCATCGCCCGCTTCTTGAGTTCTGGCCCCACATCGCGCTCACGCTGAGGTCAGTGCAGAGTCTGCTTCAATCATCGGTCCCCCGCTCTCTGCCCCTCCCCCGCTTTCACTCTCAAAAAATAAATAAAACATTTTTTAAAACTAGGTTTTAGGTTTAGATCATCATAACCAGAATTTTCACCTACAGGAATGTCTGTGAGATCACTGAAAATTGGATGACACCATCCCACCCAGTTAGCATCTCTGGGGCTCACCCACCAAATGCAAGGAACACCTCCCCCTTTCTCAATCTCTGAGAGCAAAAAAATTGCTCAAAACCTTCTCATTTCATTTGAGAACAAAGTTCCAAAAGGACTCCATGGGTGGGACTGTCTCTCTTAAGGGTCAAAAATCTAATTTTACATCTTTATATTTTAAAAAAAGAGGATATTGTGTCCCCAAAGAATATGCCCCAAATCACAGACCAGGCCTTGGCAGAGTCAGGTAAGAAGCACTTAAGAATTTGGACAAGTGGGGGGCGCCTGGGTGGCGCAGTCGGTTAAGCGTCCGACTTCAGCCAGGTCACGATCTCGCGGTCCGCGAGTTCGAGCCCCGCGTCGGGCTCTGGGCTGATGGCTCAGAGCCTGGAGCGTGTTTCCGATTCTGTGTCTCCCTCTCTCTCTGCCCATCCCCCGTTCATGCTCTGTCTCTCTCTGTCCCAAAAATAAATAAAAACGTTGAAAAAAGAATTTGGACAAGTGGGCATTTTCCATGTGGCAGGTATTATCTTATGCTCTGTTTAGACGCTAATCTAATCTTCACATCAACACTAGGCAGGAGGCTCTATTATCCCCATGATACAGGTGAAACTGAAGCACAGAGAAATGAGATAACTTATCCAAGGTCCTACAGCAATAAGTAGCAGAGCCCTGACTCAGACCATCTTCTTCAGAATGACTTGGGGACACGGTGCAAATAACAGATTGTTATTTAGGACTGGAGGAGGCACAAAGGGGGAAATGCACCCCTTCTGCATTATGAGAACACAAGATAGACCAGTTCGACCAGTTCAGTATACCGACCTCCAAATGAAAATTTGTTCCTGCTTGGTCTCATCTTCTTCCTTCTTGTGTTTTTCCTGCAGACATTCATGCCCAGGAGAAGACTGCTTTGGGTCCCTCTGGACCTTTCCTAAAAAGAAGATCCCCACTCACTAGATGAGTTCCAGAAGCATCCACTAAGGCTTCCATAGCTCGCTTCCTTCAGTTGACCTTCACCGTAACCCCTCTCACACAGGATGAGTGGCTTCCTTGCCTCCCTGGACCCCCGGCGGGTGCAGTGGGGGGCAGCCTGGTATGCCATGCACTCCAGGATCCTGCGCACCAAACCAGTGGAGTCGATGCTGGAGGGAACTGGGACCACCACAACCCATGGCACCAAGCTAGCCAAGGTGCTCACCACCATGGACCTCATCTCACTTGGCGTTGGCAGCTGCGTGGGCACAGGGATGTACGTGGTGTCTGGTCTGGTGGCCAAGGAAATGGCAGGACCTGGTGTCATTGTGTCCTTCATCATTGCAGCTGTTGCATCCATATTATCAGGTAAGTGCCTCAGTAGAGTGAAAGGCCTATGGAAAGTGCACTTGCCAGTCTGTTACCGCTCATCCCGCTCTTCTAGAATATTGAATGGTGAGATGTAAGAAGTGTCACCAAAGAGGTCATCGGGCTCCTTTTTTGCCTTGACTGCCAGGGAGTTCAAGGCTCAATTACAGTAGCTTCCTTTTTCTTTGGTTTTTCTATGCAACTAATTATTCTGGTGCCCAGCTTCCTCCCAATTTCTCTTTCCCTGTCATGTCCTAATGCCTCCGTTTTTATTATAACTCTCCCTTTCGATGGAGGATAGGTCAATCCCTTGGTGGAGATGTGGGTATAGCTAGGATTATAAATAATACATAAAGGATAGGCAGAGTAGCAAAATGACAAGTCACTAAATCTGATGTGATTGGGACTTGATGAGCCAAAAACTGGCATGGTGACACCCAAGCAGGAGGAAAGCAAGCTAGGAAATGTAAAGCCATCGTGAGAATCACAACGCACCATCTGCCACAAGCACTTCAACAGATTGTATTCTACAGAGGTGGTTCAACGACCATTATCTCTTTCCTTGAGAAAGAATCATAGAACTCATTTTTTTTTAAATAAGGTGCCACGACTTACATATTGATAATTTGTGAAATGGCTCTTCTATTTTCCTTTATTTATCTCCCATCATGGCTTACTTTCCTGTTGGTGTTACAACTATCCATTTTCCTCAAGTTATTCTCTAATATGCATGAGTAGCCTAATAATTTCCTTCAGAAAAGAGAACTTTTTTTCTTAGAGATGAAAATAAATCATTCCCACGGATGAATTTTGTGGCTACCTCAAATGCTATTAACCTCATTGTGTTCATTTTCAAACTTATTTGGCAAAGAAATTATTTGGAGGAAGGGGCCAGATTCCTATTCACCATAAATCTAGAGACCTAGAAGTGTTTGCATACAGACCAAAATAGTGATGGTGGGATAAAAGGCAGACATATAAACAGGGCTCCCATCGAAGGCACAGGGCAGGTGGCTAAGAGTCCCGCCTAGTTAATGCGTACTGCCCTTTCTCCTCTTGACCCGTCCTTTTATGACCCCATCCCCAAACCACAATGATTCCTGCAAGCAAATCACCCACATCTTATCCTTCACAGTGCTACATTACATTTAGAAACCAGCACAAGGTTCAGTTGCATTCTGGGAAACTGCCCCCCTGCCAAGGTCCCCATGATGCTATATAACCCAGACTTTTCTGCTGCTCCTGTGGAGGAGACCCGGCCAGCACTGTGCTGGAGCTAGCTTGCCCCGGCTGCCAAGATCCCTAATTGTGCACACCTCTCCCCACCTTTGCATCTCCGCAAGGTTATGTTGTTAACTTGGAATTGGCTACAGCAGGAGTATTTACACCACAAAAATTGGCAAAGGCTCCAGGTAGAGTTTGTTTGTTTTGGTTGGTTGTTTCACCACCGGCCCGGTCCACTGAAAGCCCTGGAACTGCCCAGTAACTGGTACCTTCACCACTGCACCAGGCACCAAAAGAAAACTCTGTCTCTCCCCCAAGGAGAGACCCCCCCCCCCTCCACATGTGGCTGCATCCACAGCACTTCTCTACACTCTGTGACTGACTGAGGCCAGCCAGAATTCTCCTACAGGCCCCAGCTAGAGCCCGGGCCCAAATAACTTGTGCCAAAATTAGCATTTTTATAACAGAAGTCTTCAACCAGGCGTCTCATTCTGTGATCCTTTGTCACTAAACTAAAGGAAGTCCCCCCCTGCTGCCTTCTTTCCACTCCTGTGTCATCATCCTGGTGTCGCGTCTCCCTTGACCAGACTTGCCACCACTTTCTGCCTCACGATAATCAAGCTCCCCTCCACCTTCAGACTTTTTAACACCTGCTCCTTCCTCCTTCTGACCTTAACCAAAACCTGGCTCAACTCTGAGGACACCATTGCAAACACTGAGAAAGTGCGCGAGAAGGATAGACGTGTAGCCAAAGAGCGGGATGTTTGAAGCTGAGATTTTGGAAGTGGTACAGCGATCAGTGATGTTAAAATTAGACCTGGCTCCGCCGCTAACTGGCCGTGAGACCTTGAGCAAGTTCCATCACTTCTCTGAGCCTCAGTTTCTCCACTTTGAAAACGGCCATCATGCCACCGCCTTCGCAGAGTTCCTGTGAAGATTCGTGACGCCAGTGAGCACCAGCCACAGGGCCTGGTACACGGCCCTCCACACGTCGTTCTTATCATCGTGTGCCAAGCCCTGTGTTCAGAGTTTGCCGTACGTTAACACATTTAAGAGGCAGCATACCCCTTCAAGGTGGGTTTTATTACTTTCACATACGAGAAAGCTGAAATTTCAATAACAGAACCTAGGTTCAAATTTGTTATACCGGCAATAGTTTTCAGCACGGACTATGAATTTAAATCACCTGGGGAGCTTATTTTTTCAAATCGTGGTTTGGCAGAGAAAGGTTATAATTACATGCAGTAAAATCTACCCTTTTAAATATACAACTCTGTGAGTTTGACCAACGCATATCATTGTGCAACCTCCATATAATCAAGATACAGAAGCATCCCATCATCCCCAAATAATTCCTTCATGTTACCTCTTTGCAACGCTCCTCACCTCCACCCCCAACCCCTGGCAACCACTGATCTGTTTTCTGTCCTTATGCTTTTGCCTTTTCCAAGATGTCATATAAATGGAAACACTCAGTATGTAACATTTTGAGTTTGTTTTCTGTCCCTTAGTATGATATATTGAAGGCTTATTCATACTGTATGTATCAGTGGGTCATTCCATTTTATTTTTGAGTAGTATCCCATTGTATGGACATACTACAGTTTATTTATCCATTTACTAGTTGAACATGGAATTGGGTGGTTTCCAGTCTGGGGTCGTTATAAACAAAGCCATTATAAACATTTGTGTACAGGTTTTCATGTGAACACAGGTTGTCAGTTCTCTTGAGTAAATACCTAGGGATGGAAGTGCTGGATGGTGTGTTAGGTGTAGGTTTAACTTCAAAATAAACCACTAAACTCTTTTCCAAAGTGATTGTATTCTTTTTCATTCCCACCAGCTGTGCCTTTGATTTCCAGTTGCTCCGTTCCTGGCCAGCACTCAGAATTGTCAGGTGTTGCTTTGTGTTGTTGCTTCGTTTGTTTGCCATTTTAAAAGGTGAAGGAGGGTATTTCAATGTGGTTTTCATTTGCACTTCCCTAACTGCTAATATTTCGAACATGTTTGTGTGTGCTTGTTTGCCATCTATCTTCTCTGGTGAAGTGTTCAAATCACTTGCCCATTCTTTAATTGGGTTCTTCATTTTCTTTTTTTTTTTTTTATAAATTTTTTTTTCAACGTTTTTTATTTATTTTTGGGACAGAGAGAGACAGAGCATGAACGGGCGAGGGGCAGAGAGAGAGGGAGACACAGAATCGGAAACAGGCTCCAGCTCTGAGCCATCAGCCCAGAGCCTGACGCGGGGCTCGAACTCACGGACCGCGAAATCGTGACCTGGCTGAAGTCGGACGCTTAACCGACTGCGCCACCCAGGCGCCCCAGGGTTCTTCATTTTCTTATTACTACCTTTTAAATTTTTCTAATATATTCTAGATACAAGTCCTTTATCAGATATGTGATTTTGTGAATATTTTCTCCCAGTTTATGGCTCATCTTTTAGTTTTCTTTTAATTTGTTGATTTCTTTTTAAAAATGCCCAGGTTCCACCCCCAGGGATTCTCATTCAGTTGGACTGGGGCAGAACCTGGGGAATCGTATTTTTTTTTTTTACAAGCCTCAGATGATTCGAATGTGGAGCCAGAGTTAAGAATTACTCTGTCATAGGGACCAAAACTTAACTTCTGCTGCAGCTATGACCTATGAAAATAGAAAATAAATGTTAAGATATAAGCTGGGGCGCCTGGGTGGCTTCAGCTTAGGACATGAACTCGCGGTTCATGAGTTCGAGGCCCGCGTCGGGCTCTGTGCTGACAGCTCAGAGCCTGGAGCCTGCTTCGGATTCTGTGTCTCCCTCTCCTCTGTTCCTTCCTCTCTCTCTCACACACACATGCTCATGCTTTCAAAAATAAATAAAGAACAGGAAAACTGGCTGTCACTGCCACATCTATAGTGGATGCATAACCTCTAAGCCCTCCATCTTGCTGAGGCCAAGTTGTTCTGAAATATTTAAATAAAATTGGTTCTAATTCCCAGTAACATACAACCGGAAACTCTAGAGTACCCCTCAATAAACCTAGGGAGTTGCAAGGCTTACTTTTTCCTAGTTCTGCCGACTCTGAATCTCCACTCCCATGGAGTCTTCATCTCCATTCTGCATTTCATTAGCTTCTGCCCATTTTCTTTACCTCATCATGCAACCAGATGAACTCCAATCCCTCCTCTCCCCAAATACCCGCAAGACAAAATTGAATGTGCAGTAGGCTTTATAGAAAGTTTGGGCCAGACACCTTTTGGGATGAGCACTGGGTGTTGTATGGAAACCAATTTGACAATAAATTTCATATATTGAAAAAAAAAAAAAAAAGAAAGAAAGTTTGAGCCAGAGACGGGAGCTATAATACAGTCCATCCCAGCAGACCACAAACTTCTAATTGAATGTAGGACTCCAATTCTCCCTGCCTTTAAACAAGTCCACAGACTCTCTCTTTTCCTTGGGTCCAGCCTCCAGCACCATTAATGGGCAGCCTTTCTCCTTCAATCTCACCTTCTTTTCCCTTGCTGTTCCCTGTCAAGCCCTAAAACCCTTGTCCATATCTTATCCAGAGCAGTATACTATCTCTCTATCTCTCTACAAGTTCATCCCCACCATACTCCAAAGACTTTTGTCCCCTAACCAAAATGGCCCATCAAGATAATTCATTAAACAAAGTGGGTTCTTAAGGGAGAGACTTGGGGGCCAAGCAAGAAGGTTGGAGATCACTTGTTCGGCAGAGAAGTTGAGCAACGTGACCAGATCTGCAATGTATTAATATGGTGGAGAGAGACCAAGGGTGAAAAAACTGGCCATGCAGTTGTACAAAACAGGCAAGAGACCATGAGTGGAGATCAGAAGGAAGCTTCAGATGGAGAGGATGCGGGCATGGGTGGACAAGGGAGGACCGGGGGAGAGGGATAAATGCTCTCTGTAGCTGAGAAAAGACGTAACACATGAGAGTATTTTTGAAATAATGTCATTAGAATAACGGATTTACAGCACAGTTCTGGTGACAGAAAGTGAAAGTAGAAACAAAAAACCCAAGGAAAGGGGACCTCCACAGAATGCCACCAGAGGCAGTGAATGAACCCGTGTGTGCAGAACACGTGGGGCTCCCTTGTAGCCCCACGGACACAGTGGGGCAAAGAGTGACTTTATCTCCTCCCTCAGCGGGAGGAGCCAGACGGTCAGAAGTTAAAGTCACTTCCTGAGAGGCAGGCAGATATTTAGTGGCAGGGCCAGAACTTCAACCTCAGCCTGAAGGACTCCAGAACTCACAGTCTTCCATTTCAGCAAGTGCCTCTGAGATCTTTGAAGCCAACCATCTAAAAGGCAATCATGGGGGCGTCTGGGTGGCTCAGTCGGTCTGACTTCAGTCTGACTTTGACTCAGGTCGTGATCTCACAGTTTGTGAGTTCGAGCCCCATGGGCTCTGTGCTGGCAGCTCAGAGCCTGGAGCCTGCTTCAGATTCTGTGTCTCCCTCTCTCTGCCCCTCCCCCACTCATTCTCCTCTCTCTCTCTCTCTCTCAAAAACAAATAAACATTGAAAAAAAAATTTAAGGCAATACAGGCCAACATGCTGAGTAGCATTTTCTTGGCATTCTTAGTTTATGGTTTAGCGCTAGCATTTATCATTTGTATTTCCTGCCATCCTCATTCACTCTTTGGCATCTTCTAATCCATCATCACGTGAGAGTGTGGGAACAGAATCCTTGGGAAGGCGGTAAGGGGCACAGAGTTCTGTCAAGCAGATGCCTTCCCCACAGGCAAAGCTCCCCACCCTCTGGGCTGGGCCTTCACCAGGCTTCAGCAGAATATCCTCACCCAATATTCATCTCAGGCTGGATTTTCATGACCAAGGAAGATTTCTAAAGATTCAGAGTCTATATAGATAGTCTGCTCAGTTCCCTTGTCTTGTTTTTCAGAGCAAACCGTTTTCCCCTCCTCAAACTGAAGCCAGACTAGAGAGGTGGACACAGGAGGGTGGGTCCTTTTGCACTGCTGGTCGTTCTCAGTGATCTAGAATCACTCATTCATTTCACAAGCTTGCATCTATGCGTTTGCCCAAACATACCTGAGCACTGCTCTCAGCCACCCTGGTGAGGGGAGAGGTAGAAACACTGAAAGGGTAGAAAGGAAAGGCAAAGATGAACAGATACGTGCCAGTCTTCAAGCTTCTGGAAAACTAGCTCTCCAAAATATTGCCCAAACACACAGCTCTATGTCGAACTCTTAATAATGATAGCAGCTCCCCCGATGTTTGTGAAGTCTCTAAGACATAGCTTAGGAAGCACGTGATAAATGTTAGTAATTATTATTACTATTATTTTTATTGTTATTAATCAAATACTGTGCCCCAGGCACTGTGCATATATTACCTCATTTAATGCTCTCAACCTCCCTACTGGGAGGAAGAGACACTATTAGTGTCCCCATTTTATGGCTAATCATAACAGCTAAAGCACTGAGGACTTCACGTGCCTGGCTTTAGCTGCACACAGCTGCAAAATCCTCCCAATGAATCCTACAAAATAAGTGATATTGTATACTTATTCTGCAGATGATAAAACTGAGGCCCAGAGAGGTATGGTGACTTATCCAGGCCCATAAGGCAGTCAGTGGTGAAGGCTGAATCTAAATTTGATTCTGCCTGGCTCCAAAGGCTATTACCCCTAACCTGTTTCATGCAGACACATCCCCCAAATTTAAAAACTCACCAAAGAGAATCAAATGAACCAAGGAAACTCTCACCCTTACTGAGGTTTCAAAAGAGCCTGCAGCTCACTCTGTTCTATTGATCAGTTGAGCACTTTTCTAGATCGTAACTTCTGTAACCCAGGTCATGAAAATGCTTTCTAAGCTCAGTACCTTTCTGTCACCTGTCAGCAGTGAGAAGGGTGTTGTGAAGTTCATGTAACTCTTCTATACAGAGCTGGATTGACAGTCCTGTAGGAAGGATGTCAGTTACCAGTTCAGAGAAGGTGAGCCCATTTTAATAAAAATTTACAAGGCTCTCAAATTGCTGATTCTGAGATGAGCTTCCTCCAGCAAACCGAGGAGGACCGGGCTTGTTTTACATCTTGTACAGCACCTGGTAGAGTAGACAGTGCAGAGCAAGGGCATCTAGCATGGCCATGGGAGGGACTGGTCACCTGCTCTGGGCTCAGCACAGCCGCTGTGCTGCAGAACACAGGAAAGAAACCAGGAGACAAAGGGCTCAACATGCATGCGAAGAAACAAGACAAGCCCACATAAAATAATCATGAGCACTGCAAGAGACCACAGGGCCCAGGACAGAAGTCGGTACATCCGAGTCCTAGTTCCAGCTCTGTTTCTCAGCAGCTCGGGAGGCTTAGGCAAGTCACTGACCTCTTGACTTCAGTTTCTTCCTTTGCAAAAGGAACAGTTCAGATTAGATTGCCTGTGTGAGGACAACAAAAGAACCCAGGGAGGGGAAAGATCTGTAAAGAAAGACACAATGTCTCAACTTTCCACACGCACTTTCCAACCCCATGTAGCAGCCAGGCGCCAGATGCACTTAGTCCCTGGAATGGATCTCCCTCACTTCAAGCCCTGCTCTGCTACTTACAACCTGTGTGACTTGGGAAACATACTTAACCTAGACCTTCCCAAACAGGTTGCCCGAAGTTACAGGTGGGCCACAGTATTGAGCCCTCAGCCCTCAGCACAGCTAGCAGGTGGCAGAGACCCCAGGCTATCACCTTTACCTGTGAGCGGCCTCGCCCTGTGCCTGCTGACCTCCCTCTCATGTCTGCACATAGCCCATTTAGATCTTAGATTCATCATCTGTAAATGGAAATAATAATAGTTTCTACTTGGGAAGATTGTGTATGTAAAGTGCTTAGTAGAGCCGGTGCACGTAGTAAATGCTCAGTAAATTTGCCCGGATTATTACTACTGCCAACACTATTAGCCAGATCTCCAACCTAACAAGGCTAGGTTGGTTCTTACTGCAAATGAGCACCCATCTTTCAGATTCTGAAGCCCCTTGGTGCACACCTAGCAAAAGACCCAGCGGGCCTGCCTCCTATTCACCCTTTCTCCAGATGGACCTTCCACAAAGAGCATTCTTTTGCATCTGAAGGTATATTCCCAAGAGCAATTCTCATCTCTACCAGGATAACCGCCTTCCCAAAAGATTGTGCTTCAAAACGTACAGGCAGGCTATGCCTCAGAAAACAAGTATATGGATACATTTAACTACAAATTGTGGTAAGTGCCCTTAAGGAAATTAAACAGGGTCCCGTGACAAAGTACTCTTTCTGAACAAGGGGTATTGAAGCACTGGAATGGGTGCTAGAAGTGAGTAAGGCAGGACTGCATGAGACAGCGTGAAGAGGCCTCACCCGGGACAAAGCAGACTTCGTGCACAGCAGCTTGCAAGTTCTGCAGGTGCCAGGCACTGGCTCTGTGCACTCGGTGTCCCTCCTCACTTTGCTAGGTCCCCTAAATCCCTAGTCCCTGGCCCTGCTCCGCCCTCCCTGCATATTAGCCCTGTCTGGGAAAACGGAGATGGCACCCTTCTTCTTAAATGAAGGGTGTCTCATGTCTCTGGGAAGATCCTCTACGGAGAATAGATCCAGGCCCATGAGAGATTCAGCGTGTCTCATGCTCCCGGGCATCTGCTGAGAATGCAGCCCATCCCCGGGGGAACCCGGTCCCACCTGCCCATGAGCTGGGCGGAGGAGCCACACAAGGGCTCGTGTGTGTTCTCTTAGGACTCAGCTTTGACCCCCTCCCACTAAGTCCTCAGGGCAGGGAGGGATGGCCTGGTCCCCTCACAGAGCTTCTTAGGTCTGTCATCCTTGTTGGTGCCACTTTCATCTGCTTTAGAAATGGGGACACTGCCTACTCCTGGGGAGTGGTGAGCCGGAAAATACCTGGGAGCACGAGAATTGCTGGCTGTCCCTTGACCCCTGTTCTCTCCTTTCTGCACAAAGTCTTTCTAGCCCGGTTATCAGAGTCATCTGAACGGGGCCAGAGGCCTCATGAAGAAAGGTTGAGCAAGAAAGCAGGAAATTTCTCTCCACCCTCACAACGTCCAGCTGGACTTGCGGGAAAAGAACAGGTGTTTCCAGATTAAAGGTTTAAAACCTAAGAAGGAACTTTTCCACGTTCTCATTTAGAAGTGAATTAGAGGAGAAAAAAAAGAACCAAAGCATCCATCACGAAGTGAATTGGGCATACGTAGGGCTTGGTCTAGACTCCAGATGATTTCTGATATCCCTGCCAACGCTGACTCTCTAAAACCATGAGCCAACTATTCTTGCTTCCAACCTCTTCTCTCCCATCCCCAAGGAAAAGGTTCCTGCAGAAACACTCAGGAGGCTACTGCTAAGAAAGTCTGTGCGATTCCCTTTCCTCCTCGGTAATAATTGCCATTGCTCCCACTGCCGGAGTGCCCACCACACTCCAGAACGTGTGCTCCTTTGCAGACCCATGGCAACCTCACAGCAGGGATCACCGTCGCCACTGTCCAGATGGGGAAACTAACGCCCAGTGAACCGGGTGCCTTACTCAAGGCCACAGTTAGTAATAACTTCACTTGCCATTTATTAAACACTTACTGTGTGCCAGGCACTGGGCAAAGTGATGTGTGTGCATTATCTCATTTAGCTGTCAAAACCACTCTCTAGACCTCTCTCCAGATGCCGTGTGGCTCCTGTGACACTCACTGCTTCTCCTAAAGCCAGAGACGGGCTGCTGATGTTGGCCTCGTCATTTGCCTACAGCTTACCTGGGCATCAGATGACAAACTGTGTACAATGGGCCTGGCACAGGTAGATGCCAACAACCAGGTGCCTTTCTCTTTTGTAACTTCTTTTTCCCTCCGAGGCTGCCTTTGACATTACCCTGAGGTCACCTACATAGAAATGTTAGCAGCAGAGAAAAGAGCTGTCCCCGTCTACCTGCCACCTCAGCAATGAAGAGGGACCAATCTGGGTCAGAATATGGGATCAAGGAACAGCTAAGCCTGTGGGTCACTTCCTTGAAAGTAACCACATGAGTGTTATTATTATTACCATCTTCATCATCATTTGATAAAGCAATAAAACTAGTATGCACTAATGATGATAATTAACAATAGCATGGCCACACAATATAATACTCTAATCCATCAAGCTATGGAAATCGTACCTCCGACAAACCTTTAAAGTCTTTTCACAGAAGGAGATCTAGAGAAGAGAGTACACAGATAGTCTGGTCACATTTAATCAGTAAATTATGAAACTTCCTCGACATCTCTCAGGGGTCACTTCTCTGACTATGAGAACAGCTTCTTTCCTTTCTGTGTAGGTGTTGATAGATTGGTGCTCTAGTTTACGGAACCAGCGAGTCCTCTTTTCCCCAACCCAACTTTAATTGGAGCCCTGTCAGGTTCAGTAACGAATAGTGTCACACACACCCTGATCAAAGATGCTACCCATCCTCTGAACACAGGCTCCTACTGTCCCCCTAAGGCCCTGCTTTGGCAGAAAAAATGATGTCTCTTCTTAGACGCAAAGAAATGGGCGTTCCCAGACAAATTGCTTTTCTTCCAGACGCATTTGTTAGAACTGCCTGGGCTTCCCTGACAGGTGATGGAGTGACCAGGGTTCCTCAGGTAGATGAGATAGGAGCAGGGAGGTGAGAGGAAGAGACAGCCTGATGGATTTCTCCTGGGAAAAGAAATGCACAATTTTCTTGGCTAATCAAGAGCATTGGAAAGAGGACACGGGGGCAGGGATCACAGGGTCCCACAAACCAGGGGACTGAAGAAGAGATAGATGTTTCTGAGAATCCAGCAGCCTGCTTCTCAAGGGCAACAGCAATGATGGTGATACTTCATTACTTGCCATCTGGAATCCGGTGTCACAAAGGAAACAAATGTTTCCGAGAGAATCCACACTCTATTTCTCTCTGAGGTCCTGTGATTTCTCCCGATAGCCCACTCCCAGTCCACATTTATGCAGTGCTATCACCCACGGCAATATAGTCGTGTCTTAGCCCGGCTGTGAATCTGTAAACAGAACAAAGATGTCTTCAGAAAACTAAGAAAAGGACAAAGAAATGAGTTAACAACCATCTCAGCAAAAATGTTGTATTTGGTGAGGACTTGTTCAGGCCTAATTGGTGTGGTGCACAGGTTCCATCCAATGGCTGATTCCATCCTGTGTCTGGGAGACAGAGCAGATGACTGGCACTCGGGAGGAACCGACTTCATCAATGAGAATCACTGAGAGACGCATGTTCAAAATAACTGCACAGGCTTGATGTCTGTGACCAAGAGAGCCTGATTGACCTTTTGACCAACACTCCCGATGTTACTGATCCCAGAGACCTGAATGAAGCGGCAGCTTGGCAAACTGTTTTCTTGGAGACTCCGCCCCCTCCTTCTCGTATCTCCGGATACCTCTTGCCCTAGAGACAGTCCTTCTGGCTGTCCAAAGATCTTACTTTAGAACTCAGTTTTGCAGCTCTTTAAAGCAGCTCATGAATTTTCCCCCATCCCCCCGCCACGACTAATATCTCCTTTCTCGTTTTATTATAATGTGTTGGAGTTTTTTTGTCTGTCTTCTCCGCTAGACTATAAGACCCACAACGAAGGGACAGTATCCTTCCCACTCACCTTTAAATCTCTAAAATCTAACATAGAGGCATAGAGATAGAACCTTATAAATGTTGTGGATGAATGGATGAGTTGGAAAGCTCCTAGAACTGCATATCAGTATATGCACGGCTCTATCACTAATTGAAGGTGCAACGTCAGGTCTGGGGCTCAGTTGCATCAACCATCAAGGGAAAAGCCCTGATGAGCAGGTGACACGCACCCCCCACACTGCGTTCAGTGCGGCCCCGTGAGTCCACAGAGGAGGGTTGGCATTTTGGGAGGTATGGGATGAGGGGGATCCTGAGCAGACCAGCCTCAGGCTCCCCACCCCCTCCTTAAACAAAGCCACCTTGCTTTTACTTATTTATGTATGAGACTCTTAAAGAACACTTGTGTGTGAAGAGGTTTTTACAACCAAGACAAATCTTTAAAACGAGACAAGGAGATGATTGAACAGTTTTCTTCTTTCAGCTAGATTCCCCCAGTCTGTTAAGAAGATCCCACTCCTTCAATCACTTGATCCTCAGTTCACCTCTACGAGACTCATCCTCCTCAATCCACAAAGCAGCCCACGCGTGCCATCCAGCTACCCCCTTCCATCTGCCTGAGATCACCCTTTTCCATTTCATTCTGCCTGGAAAAGCCCAAGTCGCCCTTCAATATGAACTCAGAAGCCTCCCCTTCGTCACTACCTCCCCAGAAACCGAGGACCGTGTTCTCTAAGAGCCGCTCACCCCACTGGGTTCCCAGAGCACCTCATAAATACTGATAGTACTGAAACTGGCTGCATGGAATCATCTGTTTATTAAACTCTTTCCTAGTTGGAATCCAGATGCTTCAAGATCAGGATATTTATGCCTCTGGTATTCACTTCAGTGCCTGACATAGTAGGCACTTAACTGTGTGCATCACTTAAAGGAAAGACATTAGGAAGTCAGAAGTTATTGTGGGAAATCAGTAAGTTAGTTGATAGGTCAGTTAGGGCATCAGTCCATAAGTTAAACTGCATGTTAACGGAAAACCTCTCTGTATCTGAGTAGAGTAATTGGCATTCAAGTGTGAAAAACCTCTAGATTTAATCTTTCCAGGTGAAAGTATTTTAAAAAGTACTTATGTAGACAATGGTTTGTTTTGTTTTGTTTTGTTTTCTTAGCAGAATGTGGAGGGAATATAGTTCTTGAGTGGAGAAACCCTTCTCGAACTTTCACCTACGCCCAGCTGGATCTTTCTCTTCTACACCTCTTAGAATGGAGGAGAATCTTCGCCTCCTGGTTCTCGAGTGACAGGAAGCACATGTAGAGGTTATCTTGATGATTGGCAATAGCATATTAGGCAGTTTGGAAAGTTCGACATCCCATCTAGGCTCTCTGGGAGAATTTAATGTAAGGCCGGCTGATTATATCTATATGCGATAGAACCACAGATTATCTGAGTTGGAAAGAAATCCACTTCGAAAAGGACCAAATTTCTCTAAACTCCAAACCATGCATCATTTATAGGGTACACGAGAGATCAATAGAGAATATTTCAAATAAAGAATCCCCTTGGTATCTTATCCCAACCTTCGTTTCGATGTGTAAGTCCTAAGTTTGACTGCTATTTAGGCTGGCTGGTTGTCAACTTAACAAAAAAATAGTTCTGGGCGTAGAAATAAAAAGACTAGGGATATGACAAAATGAAAAGAAGGGCATGTTTACAATATACTTAAAGAGCTGATAAGTTGAAAAGGATACCTGAGTTTCAGGCTATGAAAAATCACTCTATTCCCTCTTGCCCTGCTCAAATGAACCCCTATATTTCTCAAGGACCTGGACTTGCCAACTCTGAACAACCCCATTGGGAAACTTTCACCCAGTGGTCTGCACCATCTGTACCCCGACGTTGTACTTCATGATTTTCTCCAGCCACACAGTTATACTTTTGAAATCAATATATCTCTCCCTCTCCAATCACTTGATGGTTAGCCAAGGAATGCAGAATCACTTTGACAATAGCATAAAGCAAATATGACTAGGAAGATAACCCTAGGGCAAGAAATTTCTTAATGCATTACTAAATTGAGTACAGATTGTTTATAAATGTTTCTCCCATAGTGATTCTCCCCCCTAGTACAAATCAACTTTAGGTAATGAATACTTTGAAATTCTTCCTTTGCTATCAAATAGTTCTAGAAATAAACTAGAGATCATGTTTACCTTCCTACACACTTATTTTTTTCTAGTGATTAAAATTATATATATTTTTTTAAGTTTTTATTTAAATTCCAGTTAACAGGGGCGCCTGGGTGGCTCAGTCCATTGAGCGTCCGGCTTCAGCTCAGGTCAGGATCTCGAGGTTCATGGGTTGAAGCCCCACATTGGACTCTGTGCTGACAGCTTGGAGCCTGGAGCCTGTTTCGGATTCTGTGTCTCCCTCTTTCTCTGCCCCTCCCCTGCTTACTCTCTCTCTCTCTCTCTCTCTCTCTCTCAAAAATAAATAAACATTACAAAAATATTATTAAATTCCAGTTAACATACAGTATAATATTAGCTTCAGTTATATAATTAGTGATTCAACACTCCATACAACATCTGGTGCTTATCACAACAAGTGCCAACTCCTTAATCCCAATCACCTATTTAACCCATACCTCCCCCCAACCTCCCTTCTGGTAACCATCAGTTTGTTCTCTAAAGGTAAGAGTCTGTTTCTTGGTTTGACTCCCTTTTCCCCCACTTAGTTCCTTTTTTTTGTTTCTTAAATTCCACATGTTAGTGAAATCATGTGGTATTTGTCTTTCTCTGACTAACTTATTTTATTTACCATTAATACTCTCTAGCTCCATCCTTGTTGTTATGAATTGCAAGATTTCATTCTTTTTTATGGCTCAGTAATATTCCATTGTGTGTGTGTGTGTGTGTGTGTGCGTGTGTGTGTGTGTGTGTGTGTATATATATATATATACACACACACCATACCTTCTTTATCCATCAGTCAATGGGTCTTTGGGCTGTTTCCATAATTTGGCTATTGTAGATAGTGCTGCTATAAATATTGGGGTGCCTGTATCCCTTTGAATTCGAGTTTTTGTAGTCTTTGGGTAAACACCTAGTAACGCAATAGCTGGATCATAAGGTAGTTCTATTTTTAACTTTTTGAGGAACCCTTACTATTTTCCAGAGCCACACACTTAATTTAAATATATATATATCTCCCCTGAGTATGGAAGGTAGAGCATAAGAATAATAGGAGACGTAACAAAGTCATCAGATGTCTGCTGTCACTTGTAGAACAACTGTGAACACAACTTGCATAGGTGTGCTATTGGATATTCAGAGACCATGACTTCTGCCGCTGTTGATGATGTGGTTTTCCAAAATAATGACCAACTCTTAGTTCCAAACAAAACAAATTGCAACTGTCCCTCAATTTACCCAGCTGTTGCAGCCCTGGAAAATTCGATGCATATAAAATCATGGAAAAAAAAAAAAAAACTTTGTGTTAATATGTAAAATGGAGATATGGGCACCTGGGTGGCTCAGTCAGTTAAGCATCCCACTCTTGATTTCGGCTCAGGTCATGATTTCACAGTTCATGAGATCAAGCCCCGCATCAGGCCCTGTGATGACAGCACAGAGCCTGCTTAGGATTGTCTGTGTCCCTCTCTCTCTGCTCCTCTCCCCAGCTCCTGTGCTCTCTCTCTCTCTCTCTCTCTCTCTCTCTCAAAATAAATAAATAAACTTTAAAATGTATTAAAATTGGGGCGCCTGGGTGGCTCAGTTCATTGAGCGTCCGACTTCGGCTCGGGTCATGATCTAGCAGTTTGTGAGTTCAAGCCCTGTGTCAGGCTCTGTGCTGACAGCTCAGGGCCTGGAGCCGGCTTCCGATTCTGTGCTTCCTTCTCTCTCTGCCCCTCCCCCAATTGTGCTCTGTCTCTTTCTGCCTATCAAAAAAAAATAAATGTAAAAAAGAGTGTTTTTTTAATGTATTAAAATGGAGATAGAGTCAGGCTCAGAAATTATAAAAAGGTTTTTATAATTTATAAACTTGTTTTCATAAACAGGTCCTTTGGGACCCTCAGAAGTTATGTAAGACACAGGAAAATGCTTCATTCTGTGGGACAGTCCCACACTGCAGAATGTCTAATGGCTCCCTACCCATTGAATGCCTCAAGTGTCCACTATCATGAAAACCTTGGACACCCCCACAGATTTCCAAAATTCCCCCTAGAGGGCAGTACTACTTTTGCTGAAAACTACTGGTTTCCAGTATTTTCTCCGGAGCTGCCCCCATTGACTCAAATGTTTGAAAGTTGATTCTGGCTGTGAAACCAAAGAATGGTAACACTAGAAGGGACCCTAAAGTTTATCTACCTGGCCCCTTCACTTTACCCATGTTAGGTAAGTAACTTGCTCTTCGACACTCAATTCTTATATAATCTAAGATAAAAACCGAGGTTTCCCTTTCTTTGGTTCTTGTTTCTTATTAAATTAGAAAGATACTTTTGAACATGTTTCTCTTACACACCATATATTTGAAAAAAGTGGAGTGATTGACAACATTTTCCAGATTGGTTTTTTTTTTTTTTTTTTTTTTTTTTCAGGACATTTGGGGTTGAGATCACTTACTCCTCACCACTGAGGTTCAGTGCCAGGCTGGATAGTCTCTAATGCCCACTAAAAGCCTGGATTCTTGCATACAAATAAATCAGAAAGATGCAAAAATAAAATCCTTTACAATGCATCCAAAAGAATGGTCTCTAGGAGCAGAAATTGTCTTACCTAGTTAGTGTCTCATTTAGTTTTCCTGCTGTTCTTCCCAAATTCCACCTATCAGAATACAAGCTGGACCTTGGGAAATAAACAACTGATGTCATATGCTCCTACACGGTGCACAGCTAAGGGCCTCTTCCTCTGCCTCAGGACAGCAGTGCATTGGCTCCTTCACAAGACCTAAGTAAGACGTGGCTATTTGCTAATTACCCTTGGCGAGTTGAGTTCTGATGGTGAATTGGGAATTTTTACATCTAATTTGGCAGATCAAATATTAAGGAGAGAACCACTGATTGCCCCAAGTTCAAAATATTGCCTCTCCAAATTAAATTTACAATCAAATCAATGCCAGTTTCAAAAGCGTTGGTTGAGATTTTTCCATTTATTAGCCGTGTGCATTATCAGGGGTAAAAAGGGTGAAAAGATGAAGTTCACAGGATGTAACAACTCTTGGGTAAAGCTATGGATCCTATACCCAAGAGCAGAATTAGGATTGCCTCCTAATCCTTTCCTCACACTGCACTAAAGGGCAACCTAATATGTATCCACAAACCCAACTGTCTTCAGGAGAGAGTGCTTATTCACTCCATACACTCCTCGGTCCTTCCTTCAGGGACCACTTCCTCTTAGTTTTAGACTCACTCTAACAATGTAAACATTAGGTGTTGGAAGTGGCAATTTAGAAAAGGAGGTGGTCAGCCTGTTCAAGGTAATCCCTGTGACAGCAACAAAAAGAAACAACTTACAGTCTGACCTCCAGGAGGAAGATGAAAAACTGTTTTACAAAGGTGGGGGGCAGGGGAGCGGGGCCAACACAGGAACTCAAAACAAACAGTGGCCTAGGTCATTCAGTGCAGGGACGGATGACCTTGCTAGGCCTGAGAATGTCTCCATATGTAGAACAGTATAGTAATTGATGTAAAAGAAAAGTGAACCATGCTCAATGCGTTTTGCAGCAAAATCCATAAAATTCAGTGTAACAGGTAGAATCCTAGAGTGTCACAGTTGGGAGGCCCTTAAGAGAGCATCCCTGTCTAATTCCTTTAGTTTACAAAGAAGGAAACTGAATATAAAGGGATGAACAGGTTCAAGGCAAAGTTGAGACAAGAGCACAATCCCCCTGGTCCAGCACTCCTTTCACATGGACACCCAGAGAGCCGGCACCACTAAGGGGTAGGAAAAGAGAAAGTGCATCACCTTTAACCACTCATTGTGCCGTGGCTTCTGACATCTCTGTGCTTCCTTGCACTGATATCACTCCCTTCAAAGGAGAAGAAATTTGCTCTCTTTATTCACAAAAGAGTGAACTGTTATCCCCTGATTTATGATGAGAGAACCTCAGGGTTGGCCCTTAACAAAATTGGGACTGAAGGTAAAGTTTACTTTGAAATCCCTCCTACAACCGATTCCTGTGTGTTTCCTCCAGGCTGTCCTAGGTTTGTCCTCCAACTTGGCATCCTACCTACTGGCCTCACATCCAGAGTCCCTAGCAAGATGTAAGAAACTCTCCCAGCTCCCAGAAACTTGGTGTATTCCCAGTCTCTTTCTAATTTAATCTATAATTCCATCAAAGATAGGCAATAGGGGCATCTGGGTGGCTCAGTAGATTAAGCATCCACTCTTGATTTTAGCTCAGGTCATGATCTTAGGGTTGTGAGATCAAGCCCCTCATCAGCTCCACCTAGTGTGGAGTCTGCTTAAGATTCTCTCAATCTGTCTCTCATTTTGTATCAATCCTGCCTCCCGTATATAGTACAGAATCTTCACAGATCACTTGAACTATCATTGTCAAATGAGGAGGACATCTGTAATATGTAAAAATGAAAGAGAGGAATGTTATACATAATGTAAACTTAGTGTCATCAAGTCATGAACTAGACCGTGCTCATTCTGACACCTAAGGACACCTAAAGAACATGACAGAGACACATACAACAAATAGGAATTTTTCTAAACAAAGAGCAGTTTCCAATAGTTCATTAAAATTAGTTCTGATTCTCTTCCCAAACATTCAGGTTAAAAGTTTTTCAGAACTGACGTTGAAAGACATTAGAATTGGCCTTGAATTTATTCATATGCATAAAATTTTGTGTATTTGTTCTAAGATCCCAGAGATTCCCAGTATTTTGTACCCAAGATAGTTGACCACCAAGAGGTTATCTCATCTCCTAAAGTCCCCCACCCATATATGCTTTTCCCACGCAGGTGTCTGCTATGCAGAGTTCGGAGTCCGTGTTCCCAAGACAACAGGGTCGGCCTACACCTACAGCTACGTCACTGTCGGCGAATTCGTGGCATTTTTCATTGGCTGGAACCTGATCCTGGAGTACCTGATTGGCACTGCAGCCGGCGCCAGTGCTCTGAGCAGCATGTTCGACTCCTTGGCAAACCACACCATCAGCCGCTGGATGGTGGACACTGTGGGAACCCTCAATGGCCTAGGTGAGACTGCCATATCCTCTTGCCCCAACGTGGAAAATTACCCCAACAAACAAATGGGTTCCTCCTTCAGGATTCAATTTGGCAAAATGTATCAGGACCCTTAAATATGTCTCTTTCTTCTTTGTTATTTTTTTTTTTTTTTGCAAAGTAATTCTTCTTCTGTGAATCTATGCTAAGGAAATCATTCTAATTTCCATAAAAGCTTTATATGAAAAGATATTTATCACAGCCTTATTTATATTAAAGATTAGAAACCGCCTAAATACTCTACAGTGGAGCAAACGATTAAGTAAATTGTGGAAGCATATTATGTAGCAATTAAAAGGATGATTAGGAGGACTGTTGTAATAATATGGAATATGTTTTTGATGCAATGTCATGTGACAAAGGATACAAATTGTATACGCGTTATGTTAATAACTATATAAAAACAAGATCAATGCAGGAAAAATAACAGTAAGGAACTTCTCTAGTAGTTTCGGCAGATTTTTTTTAATTTTTATAAATAAGCATGTATTAACTTTTAAATGAGAAAATATACTTTTAAAAGGGAAAAATGGATTCCAGTCTAGCAGAGGTCAAGGAAGGGGTTATACAACTGGGTGAACACTGAACAGTCAGAAGCTCACATAACAAATACCACTCACTCCATCCATCGCTTGCCTTGCTTCCCATCCTAATGTCTGACTTTAACCTCTCATATTCGTGGGAAGCCACACAATAGTTGGGGAAACTTGGGGGTCTTGTCCCAGAACTTCCAAGTATCGATTCTTGGCTGTGTGCTAGTCATGTGACTTTGGTGTGCCTATCTCAGAAGAATTGACAAAAATGCTAAGCAAGCAGATACCATAAGAAGATAAAAAGTATGAAGACCACATCTCCACAATGTACTGATTTCATGGAATTTTTAAGCTCAAAAGGGCCTCCAAAATCAGGTAGTCCAAACTCTTCACTTTACAAATGAGATCCAGGGAACTGAGGCATTTGCCCAAGGCCACACAACCGGTCATGGGCAAAAGTACAGCTGAAATTCAGGACCCTGACAGCTGAGGCAGTGCCTTTTCCATTCTGTAGAGAGCAGGAGTCCACTGGCCAACAGACAAGGCCAATCAGGTGGGGGTATGTTCACTGCTTATCTTCTCTGCAAACACATACACATAAATGCAAAGAATACTCTTCTTCCAATAGCGTTCAAAGATACACATTTTAAAACTTTCTAAAAATGAAAAGATTACTAGGATGGAAAAATTATGGACTCTATACTGAACAACTGTGAAGATAAACCAGCTTTCAAACGACATGTTAAACCCATGTTTTATACCATCGAT
The DNA here is from genome assembly GCF_014898765.1 of Herpailurus yagouaroundi. Lineage (NCBI taxonomy): Eukaryota > Metazoa > Chordata > Mammalia > Carnivora > Felidae > Herpailurus > Herpailurus yagouaroundi. The sequence continues at coordinate 63,795,414 of NW_024412400.1, read as the reverse complement.
ATGTCAGTACGGTTCTGACTTCAAATGTTCTGTGCCATGGTTCCCTAGGCTGGGTTGTCATTGTCATATCATGTATCCCAATTTTTGGTCCAGGATACCAGGTCATCTTACTTGTATTTCAAAATCTTCCCATTTGCAAATAGACACTTGTGGACCACAGTGTAGGTACATGCATTCACACATACACCCACTTACACGCAAGCCTCTCCTCCCTCCATGACAAACTGATTACCCTTGTCAGAGCTGAGTGCAAATGCTCTGAAGCGGTGCTGGGGGTTTGCATGGCCCTTTCTCCCCTCTGAACAACATTAACTCATATCTTTCCCCTCTAGGGAAAGGTGAAAAATCATACCCTGACCTTCTGGCTCTAGTAATTGCTGTGATTGTCACCATCATTGTTGCGCTGGGGGTGAAGAATTCCGTGGGCTTCAACAACGTCCTCAACGTGCTCAATCTGGCAGTATGGGCATTCATCATGATTGCAGGCCTCTTCTTCATCAATGGGAAATACTGGGCTGAGGGCCAGTTTTTGCCCCACGGCTGGTCAGGGGTGAGTTCACTTCTAAAGTCTAGTATGGTTATTGCACATTCTGCCTTCCATCTTGTGGCTAGTCTGAGACATATTTTTAAGAAAATGCTGCTCTGTCCTGTAATCTTCATGGCATCCATTTCATTACTTTTTATCTGAATTTAATTGGAATACTCTGAAAAAGTGGTTCCTATATAATTTTTTAATTTGTTTCACATTTATTGAGATCCTATTTTATACAAACAACAAGAAAAGATTTTATGTTTTGGCCACGTGAAATATGCCTAATCTTATGCTAAGTGCTCTGCATGTAATATTTAGGTGTCCTGAGAACCTTGCAAGGAAGATATTTACATTCTGGTCTTATAGATGAAAAACTCGCACTTGGAGAGGTCAGTGTGTGCTCACTATTAAGCATACAATGTAACTGGCAGAGTCAAGACCCAAAGGCAGGATGGTCTGACTCCAAAGCCTGTACAGCTTAGTCCTATAGAATCTCTGTTGAGTATTTTCCGAGAGACAGACAGCCCTAAACAGACAAGGCAGTAAAGGAGCCGGGAGAGTGGGTAGGTAGGTAAGGGATGAGTGTTGCCCAGGTACAGAACTAGAGAAAGAACGGTTTTTAAATTTAATCCCAATGTTTGGCCCAATATGGAGAGCCCCACTGAAGTCTAAGCGCAGCTGGGCCGGCCCAGTGAGGGCCGCTCATAAATCCCATTCCAGTGGTGTGGCTCACAGCACAAAAGTCCACCTGGAGTGGTCTGGGAGTTGACCAGAGAGCAGGCTGGACCAAAAGGACATTTTCCGATCTCATCCCCATGATCTGGGTGGTGAGGTTTATGCTAAAGAAAAATGGGAAGGTCAGAGTGGCAAGCCAACTACTTGGCTGATAAATAACTCTAAATTGTGTCTGGATCCTCTTTCTACTATGACTAAAAATGCCTACTTTATGAATTCATTGGTAAAATTCACCCACCTATCCCTTTTTCTTTTTTTTAATAATAGAACATAAATCAGAGAATTTTGAGCTGGGAGAGGTCTTAGAAATCACCCGGTCTTATCCCCTCACCTAGCAGGTGAAGAAATGGAGGCCGAGAAAGGCATGCCCGCCTAGCAGACTGCCATGCGACTGGCAGACGCATGTCCAGGACTCTCCCAGATTTGTTTGTGTAGCTTTTGCTTAGACTGGTTTTCCTCCAAGATGTCCAGGGACCAGAAATCTCTCTTGGAGAATACTCAAAATAACTCCTGTTTATTCTGAACCGTGCCACACTGTTCAATGCCAAGAAATAAGCAAAGGAGGAATCTGAGCCAAGATTTCTAGTCTTCTGCTTATCTGTAAGAATTCCACAGTACCGCAAAGTTCATCTCTCCTCCTTGAAGTGAATAAATCCCGAAACTGGTTAAAACCAGAAAAGACAAAGAAACACTGTTGACCTTATTCTGGATCCCTGAGTCTATATTCTCTTGCGATACAAATCGTTCCTTTCCTATCAAATAAGAGAAACAATATATTACAAGAGTGGCAAAGAAAAAAAGTGTTTTTCCGGAACACAACTGCATTCCCACTGTAGCGCACAAATTCCCACCATTTTTTTTCACAATCTAAGACATTTGGGGGTCATGGACTTACTGTTAGGACTTTGACCAACAGCTAACTTCTGTGCTCTCAGGTTTTCTCATCCACCAAATGGGAAAACTAATTGTATCAAATGTTTGCCAAAAAGAAGAACATCTTGGATAGTTTTTTTAGTACACATTGTGTGGTTAGCAATAGTGATAATTACAGGAGGAAGAAGCTAGAGTTTATTGACTACCAGTTAGGTACCCAGCATTGTGTTCTATGGATATTATTTCACTCTTATAACAAAACTTTAAAGAAGGTGCTGTTGTCCCCAACTTAACAGGTGGAGAATCCAAGGCTCAAAGAGGCTGGGGAGCTTACCTGAGGTCACTTAGCTAGTCAGTGCCAGGACTGAAATTCCTACTTGGGTCTATGTGACTACGACATGCTTTCTACTTCATGGACTACCTTGTGCATGATCAGCCCCTTCCATCTGAGCCTTCTTTAAAAAAATGCAATAAGGTAATTCATCCAACATGTTACATTTTCATTTCCCTTAAGCTTTTACAAAGTCATAAAGTCTTCGAGCTAGGAGGAGCATTAAGACGTGGTCTAGCTACTCTTCTTACCTACAGTTGGGCGTGTAAACCAACCTAGGCCAAAGTGCATTGTTTACCAAGACGACACAGCAAAACAATTTGAAAACCTTTCTTAATTACTCAGTTCATGTCTACTTTCCAAAATCCTCCTAAGAGTTCACCGAAATGGCATGCATTGTAGTCTAGGCCCCACGTAAAGACTAGAAACAATCTCTTCTGTGCCCGTGCCAAAAAAGATGAATGAATCTTTTACCCTTCCCCCTGTGCTTTGTGCTGGGGTATTTATTCTCTTCGGCGGTCTCCTCTTCCCACTCAAGGGCTCCATATCCCTCCTCAGGATAGTCAGGAGTCTACCTCATCAAGGAAGAAACTAAGTCAAACCAGCCTTAGGGGGTCCCCATTTATACATATCCCATGTTCTCACTAGCTTTTGTGGCCAGAAAAGAAGATCTGAAGTCAGGCATAAAAAAAGGAAAGGAAGGATTCTGTTCCTAACACGAACCATTTTCTTTGTGATGCACTCTTTCATGTACACTTTTCATTTCATCTTCACAGCAGCCTTACAAAATAAGGACAATGGTCTCTACTCGTACATCAAAATACCTTAAATTGAGAAAAGTTAAGGCTACAGATCTAGATGGCAATGGATCTGAAATTCAATCCCAGTTCTGCTTCAGTCAAAGCCCTATATACTCCACTATCTCCCAACCTGGTTTGGTCACACGGGACTGATTGCCTCTCTTTGCACCTTTGGCCTCGCAATCTCGCTGCAACCCAACCTTACGATCTTGAGTAGGCTTGTCACTGGCCACCAAAAAGGTCTAGCTGGAATTTTGTATTTTTCGCTGCAAATCCATTATCCCTGCAGGGAATTCAAATATGTGCTCTAGTGGCTGTGACTAAAAGCATCAGCTGAGCACAAAGGACAGCCCAGTTTGAGGATGTTGCTGACTCATCCTCTTTTCTATCTGCCCGGCCTTGGATTTCTGCATAGTACATTTCCTCCCTAGCAAACTGGCCTGGACCTGTTCTTTCTCAACTTTGTTTTCTGGTCACTTTTCTAGTCCATGAAGGCCACTTTGGGGTTTTTTTGTTTTGTTTTGTTTTTTTCTTTTTCTTTTTCCTTCTTTCTTTTTTTTTTTTTTTTTTTTTTTTTTTTTTTTTTTTTTTTTTAATGTAAACTCTTCACCCAACATGGGGCTTGAACTCATGACCTCAATATCAAGAGTTTTGTGCTCTACTGACTGAGCCAGCCAGATGGCCCCTAGCAAAGCCACTTTGAATATGGATCCTAATTTTTAAGGTCTGAAACCCTCTCACGAACATGACACCCACCAAGTGAATAAACACACTCCCTACTCCGTTACTTGGCAATTGTCAACAAAAGTGAGTTGACTACTCGACAGCTGCAGACTTCTCCTTAGGGAAAACCCAACCCTTATCCCTGACAAAGGGCCTAGTACAGAGCTCCAATCCACTTTACTCTTCAATCAGTTCTGGTAGGATGGGCTGGGGGAGATCATTGTGTTATGTGGGAGATGGTTTATAAGGATACCGGTACCTGACTTGACACACAATTCTCGAGTACGTTGAAAGGGTTAATAATAAACAATCTGTCCTCTGGCCGTAGACCCTCCACAAGCCTACTCTTTCCCTGCCCCAACCACATCCTTCCAAAGAAAATAGCTTAAGGAATGGTTTACTCACTTACAGGTTCTGGGTCAGATGCTGCTTTGGTCTTGAAGAGCCGAAGAACAACAAACATTTTTCTCTAGATCAAGTAACTGCTGGCCCTCAGCTGAACCCCTGCTTCCATCTGCAGTTCTTTAGCCCCTGGACACTGTTGGATGTGTATTGCCTGTATGTTATTTGTTCTTGATGTTATCTTATGGTTTCTCTTGAACCAAATGAGACACTCCACCACACAAACAGCTCCAAGGAAAATGGTCCTTAGCAAGTATGTGTGGGGAAGGCTGAACGCCTCCAAACAAAGGAAACGTTGGTTTTCGTGTTCTCCACAGTTTAATTCATTTGTTGGAACCTATTAACGCATTCCACTGTCACCATGGACAGGCTGCTAATAGATATCCGGAGCTTGAGGGTGGTAGAAAATGCTATTAAAGTTGGAGTTTTGTCTCGTTACCGTGGGAGTGAATTATATAAAGGTGCCCAATTATCTCCTAGACATCTGGCAGACTGGCCAAGGCAGAATATGGAGAGCTGCCTCATTCCTATGCCTCTTGAATATCAGCAAGACACAGAGGGCCAGCTTTTAGGGACCCCACACAACGAACAGCATGCCGCTAAAGGCATTGCTTTCGACAACCAAGTAAGCAGCAGCCTTCCAGCAACTGAGGCACGTGCTGCTTCCCCACGAAGGCTCTGTCGAGGGATGAGCTGATCTGGATCGCCTGGCTGAGCAGCTAACACCAGCTTTACCACGGAAAACTTTCCACTTACGTCGTCAAATTAAAAAGTCAATGCTATTTTTTATTCATGCGAAATACTTTTTTAAAGCTAGGTGAAAGCACCGACGAACCCAGAAACATGCACATACGCACACTTCACCCACCAATTTCATTCATAGATGTTCACTCCTAAGAACATACGCATTCTTTCAGGCTTGGAAGGGAATCCTAATCACAAATACCAATGGCCAGATCTGAGGGCTGGAGAGAGCGAATAATTTTAGTGGTTATTTGGGTAGAGACAGACCCATACCCAGTTTCATTTCCTGGCTCTTTTGCATTCATCAGTCGGGAATCATTTGCTTGCAAGGAAGAAAAATTCATTCAAGCTAACTTAGGTAAAACTAACTTAGGCAAAAAGGTGATCTTATTTGCTAATTTTATTACCTTCTCCTTGATAATGTGTTTATTTAATCTATAGCTTGTTAGGCCAGGGTCTGTTTGATCTTGACAGGTATGCTGGGTTTTTTCTATTTCTCCTCCCTCCCCAGATCCATTATCCATCTTTCATACTCTGTTCTGTGCTCCAGAAGGCCCCTTGCTGGTTGCTCCCTGATGGACTTAGCCAATGGGCCTTCACTGGAATCATTTCATTTAAACCATCTGAGTTCAATTCTGTTTCCTGCCTAATGCAGTAGAACCTCCAAATGTCCTACCTTTGATCTATCCAGTCTTCCTTCAACTATAATGGCTTTCTAGTTTTACATAGCAAATTCAGGCTAACAGACATTCTCTTTGCAAACTAATCCTCTCCATTCCCAACTTGACCATAGTCAATATTCTGGTAGCTCATCATTTTCAGCAGTTGCCATCTATTTTTTCGATTATTTGGAGAGCAGCAGAATTTGTGTTTCATAAATAATGTAGACACTTATCAATCTCATTCAGTTTATTACCACAGTCAATATTGTATTTTAGGTCTTGCAGTATCCTCTAGACTCCAAGCCCCAGGGGGTTAAGCTCACAGTATTTTTGTTCATGACTATATCCACATCCCCAAGCACAGTGCCTGGCACAAGGGAGCAGTTAATAAAATATATGCCTTTTAAAAAACAAAAAAGGAGGAGGAAGAATTTGTTTATGCCTTTGAGTTTCATCTGTTCTAGAAATTTTATAATAGTAATTAAAAAATACTGCTGGTAAGAGCTAATATTTACTAAGTACCTGCTGTAGTCTATGACTGCAGTTCACTGTATTATCTCATTTAATCCTTGCAACAACCCTATGCACTAAATACCACTTTCATCTCCATTTAAGAAAATGAGGTTCCAAGAGGTTAGGAACTTATTCTAGGTCACCAAGCCGGTATGTGACAGAACCACACTAAGTCTGACAATCTGTAAAATCTGTTCTCCTAATTAAATCCAATCCCCCCCCCCCACCCCCAACCTGTGGATGGCTGTGCATGGCGTTGGGATTCCCTCTGGAGCCTACAGTATATTTCTCCTCCAACTGCTTCATGATCAGCACTTCAAAATTGGAAGGTGTCCTCCAAGTCTTCCACTGAGTCTTCTTTTCTTCACATTTGACATCCCTGGGTCCCCAGTGATTCCTCACAAGGCGTGGCTTACAGACCTCTCATCTTTTTCTAGGGTAGATTGGCCCCCAAGTTCTTATTTTAAGATCCTTCCAACCCCCTTTCCTCAACAGTGAGCTCTTGCAATATCTGTGAACTTTCCATCCAGAACTGACCACAGCAAATAGGCATAGGGACTATGCATGGCACATCCTAACTGGGAGGGATACATCATCAACTGACTGTCCTGACAGGTCTGTATGATTTGCAGGAGCTGTGTGTGTGTGTGTGTGTGTGTGTGTGTGTGCACGCACACGTACGTATGTATGTACGTGTAAAGGAAGAAAAATGTTAAAGGAAGAGAAAGCAGAACCTGTTTTCTGGAAGCTATCTTAAAGCAAGGCTTTCCTTGATTGGGGAGGTTTAGGGAGCCTGCAATCGCAGTCTCTGTTCATCCTTAAAGACCAAAAACACTTGCTAGATAAGCGAAAACAAGCACATTTCCAGACCGGTAAACCTCCAGGTACAATGAAGTGAGATCTGTTTTCTCTCCTTGCCTGCAGGCCAAAACACTTTCCATTCCCTGAAATGAAGGAGTTTACTGGAGTAAATTTTGAGATATCTCCTGTCCCAGAAAGCAGTCATCTGATGACAATTCCTTGAGAAGTTCTTTCTACCTGAGTTATTAGGATAGACCAGCAGCTCTTATGGGGTGCTTGGGTGGCTCAGTCAGTTAAGCATCCGACTTCGGCTCAGGTCACGATCTCATGGTTTGTGGGTTCGAGCCCCGCATCGGGCTCTGTGCTGACACCTCAGAGGCTGAAGCCTGCTTTGGATTCTGTGTCTCCCTCTCTCTGCCCCTCCTCTGCTCATGCTATCTCTCTTTCTCTCTCTCTCAAAAAGAAATAAATGTTAAAAAAAAAAAAAAAGGAATTTGGAATAGACCAGCAGCTCTTAGATTATTTTGTGCCATGGACTCTTTGGCAGTTTGATGAAGCCTATGGACCCCTTCTGAGAATTGTGTTTATAAATGAATAACCTAATTACATAGGAATTCAAAAGAAAGCAAATATATTAAAACATAGTTATAAAAACATTTTTAATTGTGATATAATAACAATGTGCTTCTATATTAGTGTTTTAAATATTAATATCTGTGTCTAATAACTATCATAATTTGGAAGTAGCAATAAGCACAAGAAACATTTCAAGATCTCTGCAACTATCTACTAGTATAGAAAAAATACCTGATTGCTTTGGTGACAAAATCACAGGTGCTATTAGTTTGTCACTTACATTCATAATTAAAAGAAATGCTTATGTTTAGTCAGAGGTTACTAACAATAAAGAGGTAATCTTTTCTTAGCAAAGTTCATAGACTCCCACCCTGAGTTGAACGGACCCCAGGATAAGAATGCCCACTTAGGGACTTGGAACTTTAGAATCCTGGTGGGAAAGAGCACAGAAAGGGCCAAGTCATTTTACAGGTGAGCAAACTTGCTTCTGAGGTTTGAGAAGATATTCAGTTTGTCATGTACCTGGTCGATTCCAGTACTGAGTATTTTATCTGTTACTTACTGAGAAGCCAGTGAGAGAGGTAAGAGTGAAACTTTGGGCACAGGTATCTGCTTGGCACATGTTTTGAATTTCATCATTTGTAAGCTCTATGTGGATTAAAGGGGGAGAAATGATCCTTCTACAATGAAGCTCACCCCTGGGCCCCTGGCTAGAGCTTGCATGTTGCCAAGGCCCCTGGCCCATACACACAAGTCTAGAAAAAGCTCTCTCACCCTCCCCTGAAAGGACATTCCCCAAGCATTCAGAGAGGCACACTTCTTACTTTCAGCCGATAATGAGAATGCCAAGGTGGGGAAACTTCATCTAAAGTTCAGTCAATTCTTTGGAAGAAAGTAACCCACTCCTTAAGAGAAGATTCGCACTGACATCTTGACTTACAGTCCCACCCACCCTTGCAGCCGTGCAGGCTCAGTCCAACAGACATCCAGCAGGTGTCACTGGTTACCACCTCCCCAGCCCGACACTGCCTCTCACTGCATATCTTCTCCAGCCCTATGACCCAGCTAGGACACTCGAGCCCCAGAGGGACAGAAAAATCAGACTGTCTCTACCTGTCTCCCCACGGAAGACAGTAGGATATCTGAAGATCTGAAAATCTTTTCTATCATTTCAGATCTAGAGGGTACCACAGAGATGATCTATGAAGGGCACCAATGGTAATGTCAGTAGGACAATTCTTGGTGCAGAAGCGTTTAAGTCCTGTACCCTAAATGCTGAAAGCACACCTCACATCTCTGTGAAAGTCACAAGTAGCTCCTCACATTTCCAAACATCCCCTAAGGGAAGTCATAGGACCCCTGGTTGTGGTTGAGAACCATTGGAAGAAAATAAGGCACAGAGAGGTTAGTTAATGAGTTCCGCAAGACATAGGGATAGCCGGTTTATTGATTTCCCTTTAACCCCACTTATTTCCCGAAATGATTTGAATATGTCGAACAACCCAGTGTTTATGTGGCCATAAGTCTTCTTATCTCCATTTTACCCATGAGGGAATTGCCCAGGATCACACAGCTAGAAAGCACAGGAGATCAGAACTCAAGTGCTGAGCACGAGATCCACCATGTTATTCCCTCTGCTGCTCAGTGACGCGGCCGAGCGCTGGGCAGTTGTTGGTACCACATGTTGGGCCCTGGTGCTGCCCTGACACTCTGAGTCTGAAAAATGCTATTGTCCCACCAGGTGCTGCAAGGAGCAGCCACGTGTTTCTACGCTTTCATCGGCTTTGACATCATTGCCACCACTGGAGAGGAAGCCAAGAATCCCAACACGTCCATCCCTTATGCCATCACCGCCTCTTTGGTCATCTGCCTGACAGCATACGTATCTGTAAGTACTACATCCTTTTGGGACCATCTTGATGGCCTTTTCATATTTGACCTTAAAAAGTAGCTCTGGGACTGGGTCACCCTCTGTCAGGAAATGATCCCTTCCTTGTGTCGTCTCGGCGTTTGTATGCATGTGTCCATGCACCCTATATCCCCACCCACCAATGACAAGAAGAAAATCAGCACTCCGAACTGGAGACGGGGGCAGTCTTGACCTCTGAGTTTCCATCCCTGCTCCTCCGCACACACAGGCTCTGGGTGTCCACTACTGCCCAGGGGACGGTGTACAGGGAGTGGGCTGCTGTCCAAGGAGCTCAGATCATAGGCTGGCAGTAACGGGTGGGTGTGCAAGCAGAGGCATTGTGGACCTCTGTGCACCCTCCTCAATGCTCTTCTGTCTTCTGGGATCTTCCCGGCAGCGGGAGGCGAGGCTCCTCCAGAGTGGGGAGAGAGTACACCACCCTCCCAGAGACACTCTTAAATCTCAGGGGGAAATGCCATTTCTTTCTGCTGTTGCTCCCTCTTTTTATACCGGCCCAAGCTCATTTTTCAAGTTTTCCTGCCAAGGGGAATCCTTAGAAGGAAGCCTGCAGCTTCTTGTCATCTCAGGATCAGACGCTCCTCAAACTTGTGATGTGTCATTTCCCAGTTCCCATCCCAGAATTTCTATCACAGAAATAGCTCACTCGCAGCCAACGTCCTCCTCGGCCCCTGGCAATGGAGAGAACCAGCTAACAAGTCAATAGGTGTGTGGTCACAAAAATGCCCCAGGCCCTGGGGGTCCCACTCACCTCATTTATCACAAATAGGAAAGATCCACGGCTGTTACATGCACCCCTGCTGCAAAACACAGGAAAAGCACCTCCTCCCCAAAAAACAAACAAAACAGAAACAGCTTTAGCAACTACTTAAGGAAGCCAGACCAGCGGCTGGCTCGATCATTAGGGCAAGCTGCAAAATAAGATTGTCCTGGGCACCAAAGGAAAACACAAGAGCAGCCATGGATGTGGTTTATAGGAATTCACTTGTCCCTGGCAATTGTTTTATGGGTCAATTATCACCTCCCCTTGAGCACACACAGGCAAGTGGCTTCATCTTAACCATACTCTGATGATCCCTGCAGACAGTGTTCAGGCCATGAGGGTGGTGTGGGGCAGAGTATCTCAGGGCAGAGATGCTCTGCTTTGCATTTCCCCTCTTATTCCTCCCTCATATACCCACCCCCCTCCTCCAGGAGTCAACCCCTGCTGCACACATAATAAAGTTGGTCATCACAATTCCTTTCTTAGAATAGCGCCTTATAGACTACAGACTACTTCTATGCATCTGCCCACTTTTTGCCCATCCGGATCTAACATGAGCAGCCGACCCAACGCAAACTGCTGTAGGAATCAATCCCACTGTCTCCCAGCCCACCCCGTGTTGCAAGTGGTGAAGTTGCTGGGAAACATCCTCTTCTAGAACACACGGCCCTTAACCAGGCCTCAGGGGCTGTTTGGCCTTGCACCGGTCAGCAGGCTGCCATTCCACCGTCAGGAGAAGAGCCAAATTGCTGGACTGTGGTGGTCCATCCTGCTGTCCTCCCTAGCAGCCCATGGCTTCACTGGAGGATGTTGGCTCCCAAGGAATATGCAAAGAAGTGGTCTGGAAATGCACCACCCTCTCCCGTTCAGGCTCTGACCTCCATTCTTGATGCCAGCATTGGCCCCTGCAGGCCAGGGGGAGCCTGGACCTATAACTGGTGGTTTCATTGCCTGGGGCCATGGAGGGAGGGTTGTTATGGCCGATTTATGACACAAAGGAAGATGGGTCTTAGGAGCCAAGTGATTCCTGGCTAAGCAAAGCCACAGTAGTCTTACAACCCCAGAGTAGGACCGGGTTCCATCCTGATGCCTTCATTTGTGGGCTGCCTGGCTCCTGGCGCTGAGCTACAGAGAGGAAATGGAAATATAGGCCTCATATGAGTCCCCCCTGTTAACTGGCTATGGACCTCTGATCACTTATCTTTGGAGTTTTTATCTCTGATTTTCAGAGTGAACGGGAGAATCCATTTAAGACCATATAGGATCCTGAAAGTATAAAGGAAATGAGAGTCCTGCCCATGTGGGCAGGGTGCTCACGGCCACTGCCAGGTCCTGGCTCCAGCACCTTTGGCTCCAGTTCCTTCCATGTGATGGTATCTGCCCTTCACTGAACTGTCAGTGTAGTTCTGCTGTTGTGGGGCTTAGATACCTGCATACTTATTCCTCAGATATGAAAGCCTGAGAGAGATATTGAGGACCATCTTGTCAAGTCCACTAAATTCTAATATGAGGAGAAAATACTGAGACCAAGAGGTCCAGATGCAAAATGACTGGTCTAAATTGAGGGCACATGCCAAGAAGTGACAAATCCAAAGTCCAGGCCTCTTCGTTCTCCTATGGGACATCCATCCATGCTGTCAGTCCTCTCCACCTCCAGCCATGTTTTCTCTTGTTTCAACAGGTGAGCATAATCTTAACTCTGATGGTGCCATTCTATGCCATCGACACGGAATCCCCACTCATGGAGATGTTTGTGGCTCATGGGTTCTATGCTGCAAAATTCGTAGTAGCCATTGGGTCAGTTGCAGGACTGACAGTCAGTTTGCTGGGCTCTCTCTTCCCAATGCCAAGGGTCATTTATGCCATGGCTGGTGATGGGCTCCTTTTCAGGTAAGGACTATGCTTTATGAAATTAGTTCTGCTCTGCCATGCCTGTCCAGGGAGAATGTCACCCACTGTCAGCCTGACTATAATTTTGATGTGCGTGTATGTCACATAGACGATGGAATTTGTCATATATCCTAATGAAGAGTTTGAGCGAAAAGAACGTAAGCCCCATAACAGCCCCTCAGTTTGACTCTGGGTCTCCCAATCTAGCACAAACTGGTATACTCCCCCTAACTGCCCCTCCCCTCTTGTTTGACACTGTGTGTTGCTTTGTGAAGATTGTGGGTGTCAAACTGCTGCACTGAGTGACTTCCAGAAGGAAGGACCCCTCCCAGGGACATCTTAGGCCTGCCCTCACATTGAGGTGAGGTACTGACCATCTCTCCACAGCCCCTCTGAAGGTGAAAACATTAAAAGCTACCGTCACAGGGAGTATAAGACCATCTGAACAGAACCTGATAACAGTAACAACAATACCTACCATTCATTGAACATTTGTGTACCCTGGGTGCTTTGTATACAGATCCCATGTAGTTGTCACAATAACCCTGTTTTGCAGACAAATATAGTAGATGAGTATACTTAGAAAGGTGAAAACACTTACCCCAATCCTCCAGCTGCTGAGGGGAGTCCGGGATTTGAATCCATGACTGTCTGACTCCAAAGACAGGATTTTCAAGCACTCCAATATATTGGCTTCCAGCCCCCTACATTGGCCACGAAGTGGTCAATCTGCCCCAAGGAAATGTGGCCCATCTCTCGGTTCCCAGTGACCACTGTATGAGGGGCTTGCAGGGAAGGCATTCTTCAAGCATGGAGGTCAAGGAGCGCTCAGGGGTACGGGGGGAGGATCCAGCTCAGGGACTTCCTCTCTGCCGCCAGCTGTCATCTTCTGCTCGATTTCCCCTGCATACCCCCTGAAGTCATCACCAGGTCAGAGCTGCCATGTTTGGGGAGCTGGACAGATCAAGAAGAGGCTGAGTGTGGCAGAGATGTTACAACTTCACACACCCAAAAGGTTTTTCTGCTGTCAAAGGGGAAAGATGCTGGAGCTCAAAGGCAGCTGATAGTCAGTCATATGTGAAAGAGGAAAATAAAAGAGAAATGGAAGAGGTGGGAGGAGGGCAGATTAGGAGGAGAGTGAGGAGGAGAGCAGGAACCTGCTTAAGGCCCACAGGAACTGCTAAAGAGGCACCTGTCATTCATTCACCTTTGTTGGTCTTCTCCAGTTGGTAAGTGGCTGGATTTGGGCTGCATTTATGAGCACATGTTCTGAGTTATTGCGCTATTTTGCCAACTAAACTTCTGCACTTTTGTTGTACGGCAACGCTTCTCAAGCTTTGGTATAAATCAGAATCCTCTGGAGGTTTTTTAAAGCAAAGTTTGCTAGGCCCCATGCCCAGAGGTTCTGATGTAGGAGGTCTCTGGTGATACCTGAATATGTGCGTTTCCAATAAGCTCCAAGGTGATACTGATGCTGCTGGTCCACGGACTGACCATATTTTAGGTAACACAGGTTTAGGGGACCCCAAGGAGGTGTATGAATGTTCCACATATCACTCCTTCCCAGCAAAGCTTGCACTTCGATTCAGATTTCTAACATGCTTCCTAAATTCAGTCATCCCTTCACATCGCATAATGAAGTAGGAACTTTAATAAAGAAGTTTGCCTCAAAACCAAGGCATGAAAGTAAATTATTTTTAAATTGTATTCCAGAAACCAAATCCTGCAGTAGGGATAACTGTATTCAAAGCAGTGACTCCAGAAGGACACTGGAGGAGCAGGACCAGGTGGACTTAAGCCGTGTTAGAGTCAGTCACCATCTGTAGCTCACTGTTAACCCTCTGCTTGCCCGTCCCTCCAGGTTCCTGGCTCATGTGAGCACCTACACAGAGACACCAGTGGTGGCCTGCATTGTATCGGGGTTCCTAGCAGCTCTCCTCTCGTTATTAGTCAGCCTGAAAGACCTAATAGAGATGATGTCCATCGGCACACTCCTTGCCTACACCTTGGTCTCTGTCTGCGTCTTGCTCCTTCGATACCAACCAGAGAGTGACATTGATGGTTTTGTCAAGTTCTTGTCCCAGGAGCACACAAAGAAGAAGGAGGGCATCCTGGCGGACTGTGAGAAGGAAGTTTGTTCTCCTGTGAGTGAAGGGGAAGAGTTTTCCGGCCCAGCCACCAACACATGCGGGGCCAAGAACCTACCATCCCTGGGAGACAACGAGATGCTCATAGGCAAGTCGGACAAGTCCACCTACAATGTGAACCATCCCAACTACGGCACTGTGGACATGACCACAGGCATCGAAGCCGACGAATCTGAAAACATTTATCTCATCAAGTTAAAGAAGCTGATCGGGCCCCGCTACTACACCATGAGGATCCGGCTGGGCCTTCCAGGCAAAATGGACCGGCCCACAGCAGCTACAGGGCACACGGTGACCATCTGCGTGCTCCTGCTCTTCATCCTCATGTTCATCTTCTGCTCCTTCCTCATCTTTGGTTCCGACCACATCTCAGAGCGGAGCTGGTGGGCCATCCTGTTGGTCGTTCTGATGGTGCTGCTGATCGGCGCCCTGGTGTTCGTGATCCTGCAGCAACCAGAGAACCCCAAAAAGCTACCCTACATGGCTCCCTGCCTCCCCTTCGTGCCTGCCTTTGCCATGCTGGTGAACATTTATCTCATGCTAAAGCTCTCCACCATCACATGGATCCGGTTTGCAGTCTGGTGCTTTGTGGGTAAGCAATTTCCTTTGATGCCTGGAGAATTCCCTCTCAAGGCCTTAAACAGGCTTATCCCAAAATTACCTCCTAGCTGGACTAGGCGTCTCCGTTGCAAGAGAAGTCTGGCTTGTTCTATGCACCCTTGCTCTCTGCATTAGAGTCAATAAAGCCAGTTGTGCCCTTTCTGCCTATTATGGTCTTGGCCGTTGGTTCTGAAGAATGATGCTAATCAATCCATCACTTCATTGAATACTATTACTGGACATTCTTTTTATGGACAATTAATTCCATAAAAAGTCATCAATTAAAAATATAAATAAATTTTATAGAAATATAAACAGTCATTCAGTAAAATGAATCCACATAATAAAGGGACATAAATAACACAGTAAAAATTAGAGTGAAAAAGGTGACTGGAATTCTATTTTAGAAACTAAAAATTATGAAAGTGAAAGTTACGGAAGAATTACTTTTCTTATATTTGACAAAATTAAAGTAAAATACCAATCATGCCCTAATGTTTTAAACGAGCAAAGTATGAATTAAGTGTGGATTTTGGCATAATTTTTCCGACTAGATTATACCATTTACCATCCCTCACTTCATATTGACTTTTATAAGATATTCAAGAGATTTTCGTTTTCTCTCAAGATTCTTTCATCATCCTTCGATATTCTAGTCATTCTCTTGGAAAGCACACATCACGCCGTCAATCTTAACTGATTTTCTCTTTGTCTGTTGACAACTGATACAGTTCTGCCAGGACTTCAACTGTCCACAACTTTGGGCATAAATCAGAGGTTCTCTCTCTAAATTCACTTTTATTGCCTTCATAAAGCCCTGCCCCTGTCCCAAGATTTTTCATTTTCCTTTGCGATTGATTTATATTACATTCACATCACACGTTTATTATATCCAACAAGTACTGATGCTCATGAAATGGTTGGAGATCAGTGCTCATGGTAACTTGAGAGGGATGTTTAAGTGAAAACTGATTTTAAAGTTCCTTAGTCACTGCCTTTATTTCCCTATACAAATTGATAGTCCTGAGGTCCCATCCACTCCTTGATATAGGAATACGGGTGTTTAGCACTATGTCCTCTGTGCCTGGCACACAGCATGTGCTTAATAAACACTTCTCTATGACTACTCTTCCGATGAGAAAAAAAGAATAGCTGGAAAGGAACTTGAGGAGGTGGAATTTGAACCGTTAGCCTAAGGATGCTTGGGTGTCTTGGTTGGTTGAAGAGTCCAATTCTTGATTTCGACTCAGGTCATGATCCCCAGGCCATAGGATCAAGCCCCACATTGGGCTCTACACTGAGCATGGAGCCTGCTTTAAATTCTCTCTTTTTCCCTCTGCCCCTCTCCCCTCCTCGTGCTCTCTCTTTCTCTCTCTCTCTCAAATTATAAATAAATAAATAAACAAACAAACAAACAAAAACAAACAGAAACTGTAAGCCTATAAGATAAGATCTGCATAGAAGGAAGTGGAGCGGGGCGCCTGGGTGGCGCAGTCGGTTGAGCGTCCGACTTCAGCCAGGTCACGATCTCGCGGTCCGTGAGTTCGAGCCCCGCGTCAGGCTCTGGGCTGATGGCTCGGAGCCTGGAGCCTGTTTCCGATTCTGTGTCTCCCTCTCTCTCTGCCCCTCCCCCGTTCATGCTCTGTCTCTCTCTGTCCCAAAAATAAATTAAAAAAAAGTTGAAAAAAAATTAAAAAAAAAAAAAAAAAAAAAAAAGAAGGAAGTGGAGCAAAAACAGTACCCAAAGGAAAGGGTCCAGACCTTCCGGTAGATTCCTCACCTCTCAAGGCCATCCTGTGTCTTCTTAGAAGCATCCCGTCCCAATTTTCACAACTCTAGGTTTCATCCTTTGTTAGACTTTAGGGGGAGTTCTTGAGAGAACCCCACTAACCCCTCAAAGTTTAAACTACTTACATGATTTATTCACAATCTCTCTTCTCCATTTAAACATTTTTCCACTGAAACCTGTAGCCAACCAATGGAAAGATTCTACTGTGGGTAGAAGTGACTGAGGAGGGTAGAAATATTCCAGTCACGTATTTGTCAAATGACTGAAGGCATAGACACGAAGACACGTGCATTTGTTCATTCATTCCTAGAGTATTAAAGCTGGAAGGGACCTTCAATATCTAGCACAATGTTCCCCATGGTTTTGGTGACCATTCTGTCAGTAATATTTGGGCTGATTTTAGGGAGCATATGAATGGACTTTTTTTGAATTTTTAAAAGTATTATATAGGTATTATACATTTGCACACGTACGAGAAAAAATATACCTACTCACATGAATCTGGTGATTATTTTTAAATTTAACAAGTGAGTCCAATTAAAGAAAAAGCATTACTACTGGTACAGGTGCCATGATTCGTAGTGATAATTAACACTTAATGTAGCCCTTATCACATACCAACTATTACTCAAGGACTTTCCTCACATTAACTTATGTATTCCTCACAGCAATCTTCATTTTACAGATGAGGAAGTGGAAGCACTTGACCGAGGTCACAGAGCTAGAATTTAGGGGAGCCAAAATTAGAAGTCAGGTAGTATGGGTCCAGGGATCATGACCATGGCCACGATACAAAATATGTGGTATATAAATAACCAAAGTTTGAGGGGTGCTTGGGTAGCTCAGTCAGTCAAGTGTCCCACTTCAGCTCAGGTCATGATCTCACAGTTCGTGGGTTCGAGCCCCACCTAGGACTCTGTGCTGACAGCTCAGAGCCTGGAGCCTGCTTCGGAGTCTGTGTCTCCCTCTCTCTTTGCCCCTCCCTTGCTCATGCTCTGTCTCTCTCTCTAAAAAATAAATAAACATTACAAAACAACAACAACAACAAAGTTTGAGAAACAATGAAATCATCTACCCTTCCCCACCGCTCCCTCTCTCAATGTCACAGATGACTAACCTGAACCTCCAAAAGGTTAAACAACATACTCAAGGTCAACAGGAATAACTGGAGATTATTCACAGAGCTATTATTAAAAACTCAGTATCTCCACGCCCAGATCTGCAGCCCGTACCTCCCTGCCAGGGTGCCTCTGAGCACCTTCCCTATTGGATCAGGATGTTTGATATGTAGTTTGTGCGGATTAACACCTAACATCAGGGCTGGCTCCATGGGCGCATAGGACCCCACATTTGGCCTAATGCTCTGCAGCTGCTTTCTTGAATTCTTAACGACCTTTTTTTTCTTAACAACTTTTTAACAAGGGGCTCTATGGTTTCATTTCACACTGGGGCCCGTAAATTTCGTCACCAGTTCTGCACTAAATCTATGGTTTCTGGAGCACCAGAGGCACTCTGCAAACATGGTAAGGTGGCAGGGACCCTTGCCTTTGGAGTCAAACAGCCCAGGTTCAAATCACAGTTCTGCCACCTCTGTGTCTTGCGACCTTGGGAAGTTCACTTAGCTCCTTTGGGTCTCAGTTTACCCATCTGTAAAAATGCAGATTAATTCTACTCGTCTTCATCTGGTTGCTGTTTGGGGCTTAAATAAGAAAATATTGCAGAAAGTAATAAGAATCATTTCTTCCCTGCCTTTCTCTTTAAAATCTAAAATGATTCACTGTCGCCCAGACTAGCTATCACATGCCAAAGTACAGCATGAACCTGTTCTGACTCAGGCTGCCCTCCCAGTTATCAGGCAGAAGAAAACTCCCAGAGAGCCTTTTGTAATCTTGCTGATAGCATAAACTTCAAACTCGCTCCAGAAATTGATACTCCGTGACATGGGAGGGTGCCACTACGCAGCCTGGAGTTGGCCAGTCAGAGGGCACAGGAGCTCACAGCTCGCATCCAGCTGCTGGCTACTAACTGCTTTAGCATCGTGGTCTTTGAGAAATGGTCCCTGAATAATTTCTGCCTAGAACAAACATTCTCAGTCCTGACTACACATCAGAATCACCCGAGCTGCTCCTGAAATATTCTATACCCAGGATCTCAGAGATTTTCTGATTTAATTGGTCTGGTGCAGCCAAGCACTGGGTATTTTTTTTTTTTTAAGATCCCCAGGGAATTTTAATGTGCAGGCAGGTTTACAATGATCTAGAACAGTGGTTCTCCCAGTGTGGTCCCAGACCAGGAGCATCACACACGGAACAGGTTAAAAGCAAGATTTTAAACCCCATCCCAGACCTGCCAAGTCAAAATCTCTGAGAGCAATTTAGGTTTTAACAAACCCTACACATTGTTCTGATGCATGCTCAAATGTGACAAGGACTGGTCTATAGAGAAGAATAAGAAGATATTAGCAGGCAAGGCAAATGATTTAATTACAAAAACTCTCTGTTTTTCAAAAACAAATTTTTGCACATATAAAATATATCCATCGAACAACCCCAAATTGGCTTATACAATTTTCAGTGATCTCATAGAATAATTATCCCATCTCTAAACTTCTGAGTCTCCAAGATGTCAGATTTTTATTTTGTTATTCATAGTATAACTTTTCTGGGGAGAACAGTAGAGATATTTTTAAACGGAGCTTCTTATGAAACATTAGCTACTTTTTAAAAACGAGATTTACATGGTTAGGCTGAGTCATAACTCGATCATCTTCTCGGGCATATCTTTTTAACCAGCCCTCTCTAGATGAATCTTAATCACAGCATTTTTCTAACAATGTTTTGCTAAGCTCTGAACCTTCGGATGAGCACGACTCACTGAATAAAATAAGGCCCAAGTCCCAGCAAGATTACTCAGCACTTGTTTCTTTTCCTTCAGACAAGAGAAGTAACACGCACAGCAAATGTTTGATAATCCCCAGCAAAATGAGCACAGATCAGACTTCCTGTTCCTTTTCTCTCAGCTGATGCGGTTTTGTAAAAGAACACCTCGAAGTGTTGGGCAGAGTCTCAGGGAGCCCGAAACTAGCAGCTACCAGTGATGACACTATACGGCAGAACTTTCCAGGTCTACTGTTCCCTGTGGGACCTGAGTATAAAATAATCATCGGGTGAACCAGCTCGTGGGCCCCCTCACCGTGAGGGCTGCCAAGTTCTCACCTGGAATTTTTTCAGCCCCTCAGAGAAAAACCAAATTCTCATCTTTAGATTTAGAGAACAGACACTAATCTGGCAATGAGCTTCGTAAATCCTGTACCAAAACATGGTTTCCAAAGGGAAAACACAGCTGTGGTCTTTACCTGCAGTATCGTTTGAAAACCCTGTTGGAAATTGACTCAAAGCAGCCATTGTCGTGTAGGGAAGAGGAGAAGAGGGGGGCCTTGAATTGGGAGCAGAGAGGACACCAAGATAAATCCATTCCTGAGGATATGTCCCATAAATAAGCTTGAAATTCTCCTTGTAGGCAGAGGAGAAAACAATTGGCAACTTCGACAAATAAGTCATGCTCAAAAGGGCAAAATAAAACTCACGAAGGCCAGGGCGAGGACGGTAAGAGGAGCAGCGCAATTCCAAGAAGGAGGGGGGGGGTGGTCCCGCTACAGTCCAGGCTGCCTGCTGGCAGAGGGGCTATGCCGGGCAGGGCTATGCATGGAGAAAAGGGCCGGGTGATACCATGGCTCTGCACCCAGCAGCAGCCACAATATCGGCTGTC
The DNA here is from genome assembly GCF_014898765.1 of Herpailurus yagouaroundi. Lineage (NCBI taxonomy): Eukaryota > Metazoa > Chordata > Mammalia > Carnivora > Felidae > Herpailurus > Herpailurus yagouaroundi. Next base: position 63,774,838 of record NW_024412400.1, on the reverse strand, counting down.
CTTTGAGACAAAAGAAGGAAGGGAGAGATGGCCATGGCAGAGACGAAGGGCCCCGGAGCAGGTGTGAACAGGGCCCCTGGAACACACTTAGAGCCATGAAAGAGTAGCCACTGGGCATCTTTCCCTCAGCATTATATTTGTAAGACTCACCCATGTCGTTGCTTGTGATTTTAGTTCGTTCACTCTCCTTACCCGGCTGGCATTCCACTGTGATAATAATATGCCACAGTGCACTTATCCATTCTAGTGCCTGTGGACATTTAACTTGCTTCTAGTCTGGGGCTATTACAGATAGAGCTGCTGTGAACATTCTTGTACATGTTTTTGGTGGACACATGAACATATCTCCCTTGGGTTTCTGCTGAGTTAGAAGTGGTATTACTGCCTTGCATTACTGGATTTTTTTAAAATATTCTTTAATAAGATTGCATTCTGTTTCATGGCCATTATACCCCTCAAATAAAATAAGTCCCCAGTTCCATTTTGCAGGTGGGAAACTGAGGCATAAAGTAATGTGACTTTGTATTTGATCAGTAGCAGGGCCAGGAAGAGAATTTCTACCCCCCCCCCCCC
>NW_024412400.1:63724775-63773865 GCF_014898765.1 Herpailurus yagouaroundi | reverse complement strand
ATTCAATCCAAGCCTGCTCTTCCTGGCCACACCATCTTAAAAAACCTTACTGTTATTATAATCAATGGGCTTGCGGTGGTATTTTTTTTTTTTTTTGAGAGAGAGAGAGAGAGAGAGAGAGAGCTGGAGAGGGGCAGAGGGAGAGGGAGAGACAGAATCTTAAGCAGACTCCATGCCCAGCACAGTGCCTGATGCGGGGCTCGATCTCACGATTGTGAGATCACGACCTAAGCCAAAATCAGGAGTCAGATGCTTAACCATCTGAGCCACCCAGGCGCCCCTCTGGTGGTATTTTAAAAACTAACCAGCAAAGCAGGAGTTGGTAGGGATGGCAGTGGGTGGGGAGGCCACCTTCTCATTACCATTTAGTTTTCATTTCTGCCTTGGCAAATGTCTGTTTTGGGAAGTCGATCCCAGAGTAGTAAAAATAAAAAAGCCTCTGGGCATAACAAAGTGCCTCAGTTATCTGCCGCGGGCAGGGCTTCCTGCTGGAAAGTGCACCCCAGGAAGAGGTAGCTCCACCCAGCCTGAGGTCAGGTGGCCCACCTCACCTGGCCCTGAGCCCTGTTGCTGCCTACAGAGGACAGGAAGCCCCCAGGGGACTCTAGAGATCCAACATCTGCTCCTCAGCCAGACTTTGGGCCCGTGAGGTTAGAAATCTGCTGCTGCTGTCTATCTCCAGGTCACCCAGTCTCTTTTCAGACTTGAGGTTTTGTGCTAGGTTTTCCCCATATGATCCAGAGACACCCCCCTCCTCCTACCCCTTTCACTTGTAGGTTTGGTGTCATTTGCTTAGTTTGCACAAATGGAGCAACACAAGTAGAGTAAGTTGTTGTTTGTCCCAGCATCTGAAGGCAGGCTTGGCATTTCTAAACCTTCCCTGGAGGTGCCCGGGTGGGATGGGCACAGCCATCAGTTTAGACTCAACAGATGAAAGTTCCAGTGCCTTTTCAGTCACTGACTTATTAACCAGTTCTTAACCTCTCTGGGATGATAGACGAGGAAGTACTTTTCTACAAAGGGCTTTATGATCACAAAGTGTTCTACTACATAAAAAAAGCCCACTAAATTGCTGAAGGAGTGATTCCTCATCTTGTCTAGCGTGAACCTCTCCTGGGCACATTCTCCACCAGGGAATTTCTGTCTGAAAGAAAAGCCAATGCCTCCTTTTGAATGAATATTTCCCTTCGCTGCAAACAGCCTTTTGCGGGACTCGTGGCCATTACCTTTGACCGAGGCTGGCATTCAGCCCATGTGCCCGGTACAGCCATGTCTGTTTTTTAAAATACTGAAACGCTTCTGTGCCTGCTGCTAACTTGTTGCTGCCCTGAGCTTCTCCTGTCCCTAAAAAAATAACTCCAGCCCACCAGGGGGGCTTCCAAGACCCTACGGCAACAGAAGAGCTAACCTCCCTCTGATTTTTAACATCACCCCTGCCTTTCATTTATCACAGATATAAGACGTGTAACTACAAAGCAATGGATCTAAGTTTTTAAGACACAGCAGGATTAAATATGCAAATGTCAATTAGCCGTCTCATTCTTAAGGGTTCATTCCAAATGACTTCTGGCTTAGGCCAAAAGTGAATCCTCTCTCCAAAGATAAACTTTGCCATCTGTAACGGTTTGCAAAAGAATATGATGCCAGCCCCAGTGACGACTTGAATAACAGTGCCCCAAAACTCTATCGAGCAGTGATAGCATCATTGGAGTAAGTCTATAGCCTCATACGGTAAAGAGTATTTCCCCCACATGCACAATAATTCAGGGAAATTTTAATACTTCTGCATATCAGATAATCTTAGGGAATTATTATTAGTTTTTAGATGTGATAATGATAGTAAGTTAAGTATTTTTAAGAAGTCTATTTTAGGGGCACCTGGGTGGTTCAGTCAGTTGAGCATCCAACTCTTGATTTTGGCTCAGGTCGTGATCTCATGATCTCAATCTTGTGGGACCTAACCCTGCATTGGGCTCCATGCTGAGTGTGGAGCCTGCTTGGGATTCTGCCTCTCCCTCTCCCCTGCTTGCCCTCTCTCTCTTTCAAAACAAATAAATGAACATTTAAAAAAGAATGCTGTTTTAAATATACGTACTTATTTATTTACAGGTGAAGCATAGGATGGAAGGGATTTGTTTCAAAGTAACCTGAGAAGGGAGCGGTGGGTGGATGTCAGGAGCAAACTAGTGATGACTATATGGGGTTCTTTATACTATTCTCTCCACTTTGATATATGTTTGAAATTCTTCAAACTAAAAAGTTAAGCAAGCTTGATTGCAATCAGTCTATAGCCCTGGCAGGTGAGAGAAATAACAGAAGCACCCTGGATCAGGACACGGAGAGACCCTGAAGGATTCACAGTCCAACCACTAACCATGTTCCTGTGGAAAATCTCTTATTTTGTCCCGTGCCCAACTTTCCTGTCTGTGCGACGCACGTAATCGCAACCTTCCCACTCCCGGCCACACACACACACACACACACACATACTCACACACACTCCTGCACAGGCGAGGAGGGATCTGAACAGGATAACATATGTATAACATTTTGAGCTCCTTGGGGGAAAGGCGCAACATAACGAATGTATCATTAGGACCTCAGCACCCGGAGGTGTTGTGCGAAGTTCAGTTTAGATGATTCAGAATTCCCAGAATCCCCACAGACTTTTCAGAAACTACCTCATGCTTAGTTTTGTAAGCCAGCTGAAGAAAGGAGCAGAAACAAAACACCCTGCTTCTACACAGGAGGCTTTTAGCAGCTCTGTTTACTCCTCCGACACAAAGCCTTTGTTTATGTGTGACAGATGGTAGTACATGCTTCTCTCCTCTCTCTCTCTCTCTCTCTCTCTCTCTACCTCCCTTCTACCCTCCCTTCCTCACTTCATTTGTTCCTGTTTCTTTGTCCCCCTACATTTTTCCTTTTATTCAATCCTCAGTGCTTCACATCACTTTTCTTTTCTTCTTCTTATTTTTTTAGAGAGAGAGAGAGAGCTCACACAAGCGGGGAAGGGGCGGGGGGGGGGGGTGGGGGAGAGAGAGAATCCCAAGCAGGCTCCATGCTCAGTGCAAATCCTGACACAGGGCTCAATCCCATGACCTTGGGATCATGACCTAAGTCGAAATAAAGAGTCAGGCGCTCAACCTACTGAGCCACCCAGGCGTCCCTCACAACACTTTTCTTGAATTTACTCAAGAGCCAGCAAGAAGGATGAAGGCAGACAGAACACCAGGCCTTTGCCCAGGTTGACCATTTATTCCATCAGGCTGCATGCACAAGTCACTTCTTGGCTCAGAGCACTCACATTTGAAATATATTTTAGAAGACAAAATAATGCACCTTTGAAATTGTAGAGCAAACATTAAAAGGCCCATAAATATTTACATGGCAGATTTCCATAGGTTGCTTTCTCAAAGTAATCACAGTCAATGCATTCATGCACACACACATGTCCCTTCAGACTCAACCATTCCCAAACAACAAATGTAGACATAACCTCTTTTTTTTAATTTTTTAATTTTTATTTATTTTTGAGAGAGAGAGAGTGCGAGCAGGGGAAAAACAGAGAGAGAGGGAGACACAGAATCCGAAGCAGTCTCCAGGCTCTAAGCTGTCAGCGCAGAGCCAGACGCGGGGCTCGAACCCATGAACCGTGAGATCATGACCTGAGCTGAAGTCGGACGCCCAACCGACTGAGCCACCCAGGTGCCCCTTTTTGTTTTTTTAGACATAACCTCTCACTGAATATGTACTGTGATATGCATAGTCTATACACCAGCCTGCGGAGGAGAGATGTGAAGGACTGAGTATGCAAGAGCCTTCTCTCTATCCATATAGAATGCTGGTTCTGCCCTCAGCCTGTTTCTTTTTCTGTAAAGTGAAGGTATTGCATTCATTCACAGCCTCTTTCCCAGCTCTATATATCTAGGATTCTATGAGGCTCTTAGAGAATTTCCATAAATTCTGGTGGGGGCATGGGAAGGTCTGTCGGAATACATGTCAAACCAGCGCTTGAATGATGAGCCACGTAATGGCACAGCAGAGAACTTAGGGGCAAAGGGAAAAGGGGGAGAAATGGTATTAAGTTCAGTGGGGGAAATAATTTGCTTATAAATAGGGTCTGAGAAGGGGATGAGAGATGGAAAAAATTGATATAATAGATACCAAGCAGGAATAGGAGGCAAGATTTGACACTTGCCTTGATGTCTAAGACAAAAAATAACAAACAAGCAAAATTGGGCCAAAAAAAAATTTTAAAAAAGGTGTGTGCCTGTTGATCCCACCTAGTCTCCTGAAATTTACTCTCAGATCTCAAACATGCTTCCAAAACAGGCATTCTTCAAGCTGCAGCATAGTGGCCATTTTATTTTATTTTTTTTTAATTTTTTTTTCAACGTTTATTTATTTTTGGGACAGAGAGAGACAGAGCATGAACGGGCGAGGGGCAGAGAGAGAGGGAGACACAGAATCGGAAACAGGCTCCAGGCTCTGAGCCATCAGCCCAGAGCCGGACGCGGGGCTCGAACTCACGGACCGCGAGATCGTGACCTGGCTGAAGTCGGACGCCCAACCGACTGCGCCACCCAGGCGCCCCATAGTGGCCATTTTAGAGGAGGTCTGGATGCCTTGTGCTACACAAGGATGATAACTACTCCCGTGGCCACCCTCCGCCCCCAGACAAGAAAGAGTAAAGATCCGTGCTCAGAAAAATGAAGTTGCTATTTGAGAATAGCTACATCTGCAAATGATTAACTCCAGGATTTATTACCAATTAGGACTATAAATCTCTGCTTACTTTGGCTCCTGGAAAGTTGATTTCACTGGGGGGTGGGGGAAGGGGTGAGGAGAAAGTCATTTGAGACAGGGAGGCAGAAATCCAAGCTTAAAAAGACACACTTCAAATTCAAAAGGGAGAAGGATTTCTCAAGTACCAAAGAGGAAAGCACACTTGACCTTAAGGTTCTCTGCAAACAGCTCTACAGATGCCTGCTGTGTTAGCAAAGTCAAAGGTGCTAATGCCACTCAGAAGAGGGTGTCTGGGGTCTGGGGAAGGGGGTTGCATAACAGAGTGCCATCCACTGGCCAAGCCATAATGTGTCCAGAGTCGGCAATGGAGTATGTGCCTCAGGAGGTTTATACTCCTGAGCTAAGGGATTCCCAGCCTTGGCTGACCATTGGACTCACCTGTGAAGCCTTAAAACATACCTATGCTTCAATCATATTACAGGCCAATTAAATTGGAATCTCCAGGGGTGGTGTTTGGGTATAAGGGCGGTTCAAAAACTCCCCAGGTGACCCTCCAGGTGAAGCCAGGGTTGAAAGCCACTGCCTATCTCATTCCATCCTCATGGCAACCCCAAGTTATAAGTGTCTATCTTATGGTTTTCCAAAAGGGAAAACTGAGGCACAAAAAGGCTAAGTAACTGGTCCGGGGTTACTTAGACCCACTATTAGCTGTGAACAGCTAATAGTGATGGGAGGCAGGGTTTGAACCCATGGCTCACAGACTTAATCATCATGCCCTATGACCTCCCAGGGATATGGTTCTCACCCATTCCAGGCCCTGAGCCTTTATGAGCTTTTCAAGGTGGAAATGGGGGTTCTCAAACTACTTTGTTATTTCAAAAATATTATAATAGAAATGAAACATTAGCCCTTATTAATGCTACATATCAATTAGGAAGACACGTTTCCTTCCTTGGCTTGGAATGACATCAAAGTAAGGAGGTTGCACTGGAAAATTCATGCTCATCAGGAGTTCTCATTCTTTCATTCAACAAATATTAAGCGCCAGTTTTCTGCAGAGTCTATAAAACAGAACCACCCTGTGCAGGTAATCACACAATAGATGTTCTCAGGGCCATAACAGTGGCATGCTCCAGACACTCTGAGAGCCCACAGAAGAAAGTAAACAGCTCTGAGTGGCAGTAATAGAATAATACTCCTTTGGTGAGTGAAAAATGTCAAGGTAAACCATAGGGCAATATATGCGCATTGCTCAGTGGTAAGATAAAAGAGGGAGTCCCCTGGTGGAGGCGTGGGATAATAAAATACTGTAGGAAGGCTGGGGACGCACTGTGGGTGATCCATAAATATTTAAGCCAGGGTGGAAAATTCAAAGTCCTGGTTGGCACCTCCATGAGTGTAGTGGGCTGGATGTCAACAGGGACATGGGGACAGAGGCGACTAAAGAGCCCACATTCTGTCCGAAGAGGCAGCTGTTCTCACCTCCAGCTAAAAGTGTCATATAGAAATGTGGGGACAGGGTTGTCAGACCTTCGGAGTTTTTTAGGGAAAGGTGTGAATAAGGGTTGCTTAATGCAAGATATCCCACTTTGAGTCTTTTCCAGACACTGTGCAGACCAAAGAAAACACATCCACCCCCAGCCCTGCTTTCACCATTTGAGTGATCTCCCCGCTAGTCCCATGGATCCCCAAGCAACTGCTTATTCACCTGTGCCTTTCCCTCCCGGCAGGTATGCTCATTTATTTTGGGTATGGCATCTGGAACAGCACCCTGGAAATCAGTGCTCGAGAAGAAGCCTTGCACCAAAGCACATACCAGCGCTACGACGTGGATGACCCTTTCTCGGTGGAGGAGGGTTTCTCCTACGCCACCGAAGGCGAAAGCCAGGAGAACTGGGGCGGGCCCGCCGAGGACAAAGGCTTCTATTACCAACAGATGTCAGATGCTAAGGCAAACACCCGGACAAGTAGCAAAGCAAAGAGCAAAAGCAAACACAAACAGAACTCAGAGGCCCTGATTGCAAATGATGAGTTAGATTACTCTCCAGAGTAGGAGTAAACACACAAGAAACATGTAGACATGATGGTGATTTCTTTTCAGTAACTTAACCTGTGGGCTAGAGGGTGAAAACATTTTTTGGCTCTCATTTCAAAACTCCAGCCTTCCCCCAGAGTCAGTCCCCAGTCATAGCCCTTCATTTGCTACTTTTGCTCTTCAGGATAGTTCTGCTGAAGGGTCTAACCTGGGTTTCGTCACCGATTCCCTTGTAAAAAAAAAAAAAAAAAAAAAAAAAAAACTAAACAGGAGGCTACAAGAAATTCTGTCTTAGGTGCAACCATCAGAGCTGATGGCAGCAAATGTTTCCCAGGCCTTTGCTTTGCTGGTTGAATCCTTCTGCTTCTTACTGAGACCCCAGAAGCAAGGGGCTAACTTCTTGGGCCACACCGAGGCTGCAGCTCCTCCTGGAGATGTGCCAAAGCAGGCGGGTGCGGGCACAGGGCGGCTTTTCAGGCACCGGGATCACAAGGGCAAAGATCCTCTCAGCGCTGGTGGGCTGAGGACTGCTCCCCAGGGGGTGGGCAGGTGGGTGCTAGCACTTCCTCAGCCAGCAACACTTTGTCCTCAGATCTCACAAAAACGAATTCATGGGAGAAGACGCATGCTTCTTTTTATTCCCCAAGGTTCTCAGTCTCCACACTAGAACTTCAGGAACCAGCAAAGGTTAGGGACTCTGAGACCATTTCCCCAGAGGTTTCAGATTTACCATAAAGCAGTCGCACAGACCCCACAACATGGTGAGAAGCACCATCAAAGGCCTACTTACGTGCCCGGGAAAAAATTAAACAAGCATCTCTTGCAGCGAAGGCCAGAAGGGCATTGGCAGAAATTAACTCTCTGTCATACCTTTTCTTTTACCAGCCCCTAAGCTCCTGCTGATATAATGAAAGAGGGCAAAGTTGGAGCATGATTTCATGGCACTAATATGCCTTGAAGAAGTAGGCCGTTTGTTTTAAAATCGGATAAAAATCTTTACAAGGAGAAGTGACCCAGCCACTGAGATCACATTGCAAATTCTATTTCAGATTTCCAAAATTATAAATTGTGCAGTTTGTTGAGATTTGCAACCACTTGATTGGTGGGGGCTCCTCTGAAAACAAAGATGTGAAAGCACAGCTACTTAGTTAGGTCATCACATTCCAAGAGATCACATTTCACTTCTGAACCTTATTCTTCTGGAGTAGCTCCCTTTTAGACATGTATTTTGTCTGTTATTTCCCAGAGCAGGATTCACTGAAGCCCAGAGAAACACCTACCCAGTAAGGTCTAAATTGGGCCATGAGAGGGGCTCCTAAAAGAATTTTCTCAGAAATAACCTAGGTGAGAGAACGTGCCGCAGGAAGAAAGCACATGGCCTCTAATCTCTCCTCTTGGGTTCCAGGGATTCCCACGGCTGCACTGAGATGTGCATGCGAAAACATGAAGGCACAGTCTCAGTCAAGCTAAAATCTTCTTGGGAGTTTCCTGAAAGGGGGACAAAATAGCAAATTTTGTGCCCTCTCTCTCCCGGATCTAGCATTATGCCAAAAGTTTTCCAGAATACATCGACTAATGTGAAGTGTATTCTTTCTTAACTGTTGAGGTTCCTGCCATCTTGGCATGCTTTAGGATTCTGGAGAAGAGGCAAATTCCATTTTTTCACTCAGTGAACACTGATTGAGAAAGTACCAAGGGCTAAGCGATGAGAAGGGAAAGAAGTGTAACATTGTGCCCTTGGGGTTCCCAGTTCAGGGAAGACACAGCTCTGACGCCTGCCAAACGCAGACAAAACCACCAAGCCTGAGTCCTTGTGGATGGCGCACTGGGCTTAAAATTAAAGGTCAACTGAAACTAGTTTTTTAACACGCTTTTAAGTCAATTGCATATCACACCCATAGCCAATGTACGCCAATAAATTCAAGCAACTCCTATTTTCTAGATCTTCTTTTTCTGTATCAATTGTTCAGATTTCTGGTTCCCTGAGGTCATTCTGTCATTTTAACGTGATGCATGGCAATGCCGTGTCTTCTCTCCCCTACGCTTGACCATAAAGACACGGTAGCTGGTCTGTGAAATATAGTCATGGGAATGAACCGTAAGCTAATTATCAGGAATGTTTTGTGAATACAAAGGTTCTGAACTAGTTTTGAGATTCAACAAATCTGCCTAAATCAAATAATAACGTGCTAAGCCTGAGATATCCAGATAGATGGGATGGGGCTGTATTCATTAAAAATTTCCCAAAAGAAATATAAATGCAAAATAACAAAATCTTAACATGGTGAAAGAGCTTCCTTTTACTATGAGGGTTGAGTGTTAAGGTTACAATAGTCTGGTGGCAGATGTACGAAATTTCTGTAGCATGAGGAGAGAGAACGCACGCTTCGGTAAACACCACTGGCATATAGATTTTGTGAAGATCCTATGAGCTGCTCTTTTTTCTGGAGCCATTTCTCCCAAATGGTATCTCCTTCTTTTCTTAATCCTGGCCTCTTCATTTCTCTAAAGTTAGTCAGCTCCCTAGCAATCTTGGTTTTGAAAAAAAATAAGTAAAAAAACTTAGTATGATAGAAAAAGATTTCTTATGGTAAGTTGACATGTTTTGTTCATGTTTCCCAGCCTCTGTGCAATGGTCCCAGATTTCAGAATGCAGTTTCAAATACCGTCAATTACTAGAATGATTCTATTAGTGTTTCCTAACAATTTCCGCAAGACCACTTTCTGGGATCATGTTAAAAGTGAGATCACCTTATAATTACTGAAGAAACTTAGCCTTCTTGAATGGAGTTCAAGGAAGACCTACATTTTATTGAATTCTTCTCTGCTGCAAAAGCTCCTCCAGGGAAGTTTCATTGTGTGAATTAGTAGTTGGAACCAATTACTTGATTTTTTTTTTTTTTTGTAATTGTATTCTATTTATCGGTACTCTACTTCATTTCAAAAGGATTTTGAGGTGGCCATTAAAATACATATAATACCGAAAAAAAAGTGAGGAGTTTGGATAAATTAAAAATAGAGATAGAAACGATAAGACAAATCTAGAAGTGTGCTTAGTGCACAAACGCAAAATCTTTGTGTGCATTGCTAGATTTGCCAGTGAGGGGCAACTTGAAAAATAATGGAATTGTTAGTAATGACAAGAAGAAATACTTCTGCATGATAACAACAAATCTTTCCCCATGAGGGTAGAGAATAGCATAGACTGTTGAAACCCACATATAAGCTTCAGACTTAGATTTTGTCAGAAACACGTGCCTGGCATATAGTGAATGCTCAATAAATATCTGATGATGAGATGGATGGATGAATAGATGGATGAAAGGAAAATGAAATGTCATGTATTCAACAATTTTTTGTGGAGTCCTTATTCTGTGCTATGGCATAAGAAATGAGGGGAATCGGGATATATAAGATACATAAATAAAAACTATAGTGAAGGTTACAGGTGAGATGAGGGAATTGCAATGCGAAATTGGAGTTCAAGTATGGAAAAGACCTCCTTCCATTGGAGAAAAAAAAAATGATAGGAAATGCAGCCCTTGTGTTGAGCCTTGTGGAATGGGCAGAATTCTGCCAGGTAGAAATGGGGGAGAGGCTTGCCAAGTGGAGAAACAGCATGCATAAGGTGGAGACTGGCTGGTAATCTGTACTGTGACTAATAATCTGTACTGTGCCTCCTTCAAGGGAAGGCAAGAAGCTAGTTTGACAGGAGCTTATGCTGTCCGCACGATTTATATATGGAACAGTAAGCAGTAATGCTGAGAAGGTGGTCAGGGCTTACTCACTGATAGACTGGAACAGCGAACTAAACTGGCTGGCTCTCTCTGGGTGGGGAGGCACTGGGGATATGAGGAAGGTATGAGTCAGGTTGGACTTTAAGAAGCTGGGGCAGTGGCCTCATCCGCCTGTGGAAGGAGCTAACAGATCACATACACATTTCAAATTGACTGAATACATTAAAGGGGAAAATATATCCAAATTAAAGCAATGTATGGTTGATTCTTCTTTTGAATCCTGATTTCATCGTTAACCTAGGAAAAGTATAGCCATTTAACGTGTAGACAGACAATACGAAGTTATTCACAGCCACTTTATAATTTTCAACAATAAGCTTAAACGACCAAACCTAACAACTTTTTATATCTAACTAATCTAAACGGTAAAACCTCAGCTCCAGATTTTACTCAGCTTGAGTGCAAGGCCACGTTGAACTGGAGAAAGGAACTGGATGATAGAATTAGGCTAAGGGACACCTGGGTGGCTCAGTTGGTTAAGCCTCAGACTCCTGGTTTCAGCTCAGGTCATGATCTCACTGTTTGTAGGTTTGAGACCTGCAGCCGGCTCTGTGCTGGGCGTGGGAGGGGTGGGGGCGGAAGTTGTTGAATTTAACGATCCATTTGTCTAGATATAAAGCCAGCGATTATTGGGAAACAAAACATGAACTCCTTCAAAGAAATGTCTTTCCCCTATTCTCCCAAAAAGAATTGATCAACTTGACCTCCTTCACATCACACTTGTTGGAAGTCTACAAGGGGCTACCTTTTCTCTGTATTATAAACAGAGGCTACAGGAGTTTGAGACTCAGCCTAAAAGACCAAAGGAAGTAGCTTTCCCCTCACCCCAGCTTTCACCAGGGGCTGAGATGTCAGTGGAAGCCCATGGCGGGTCAGCCACAGGTTGACCTAATTTTGTATCAAAGAGTGGAAAAGTCAGAAGTCAGGAACCACATCTGAAGGCAGGGAAGGGACCAGCTCACTGAATCCAGGTGGAGTTAATGGCCCCTCTTGGATGTAAGCTTCCAGGTTAGTGACCAATCCAGAGATGGCCTTAATTTCTTATGCTGGTGGGAGAGGGGGCACGAATGAGACACACACTCCAAAGTTTGCCACTAGGGCTTCATGGCAGTACTCCATTTTTACGCCATTTGAAACAAGACTAGTCAAGGAAGGTGTTTCCAACCAAAATGTCCATAGAGCCTCCATTACTTCCATATGCTTGCACCTCCCTGACACTGAGGACCCGTTTATCTGCAAGGGCCCTTTGAAGTCCCTAAGAGAGAGAGTTACCAGCTGGTAACCACTGAGGCCTGGCCGTGAAAAGAGCCAATAGTTGTAATTAAACAGCAGGCAAACGCAGAAACGGCATCCCAAACCACAGGCTCCTTGGCGAGCAGGAACCCGGATGTTGTTTCATCAAAGAGCTGACTTTGTATTTCTCAGTTAGAGTGGTGATGGGTGGCAAAAAGCCCCTTTCATGTACACAACTGTTAGCCCTGTGTCTATTTTTTTTTTATCTAAGACTTTCGAGGAGAAGCTATTGTAATTTCCTTTCCTCCTCAGGAGCTACTGCTTTCTAAAATGCTTTCCTTTTCTGGCTTGGCTTGAGTGACACATGCATCATTCTGAAATACCTAGGCCATTGTCCTTTCTCAAAATTATTGCTCTAAAATAATGTTCTTTTTTTTCTTTTAGGGCTTAAAGCCCAAAAGGGATTGGTGAGAGTTTTGAAGCCCATCAAAAGTGAATATATATTCTGCAGTGTCAACTAAAAGAGTGCTAGAGGGGCACCTGGGTGGTTCAGTCTGTTGAGCATCCAACTCTTGATTTGGGCTCAGGTCGTGATCTCACAGGTTCGTGGGATCAAGCCCCGGGTCAGGCTCTGCACTGTCAGTGCAGAGTCTCTCTCTCTCATCCCAGTGCTTGGGATTCTCTCCCTCTCTCTCTGCCCCTCCCCTGCTCATGCTTGCGCACTCTCATTCTCTCTCTTTCTCTCACTCTCTCAAAAATAAATAAACATTTAAAAATAAATAATAAAATAAAATAGTGTTCGAAGTCGTTAAACAGCGTTCTACGTGCATGGCATTACCAAATTCATACAGGACTTCCGCAAAGTCAGCTTTGGGCTTGAAGTCTTCTGAAAACAGGTAGCTTTTATTTTTTACCCCAGGAGACCATTCAGTACATTTTGGTACAATAAGGAGAGAAAATGGCTCTGTATTAGAATTTGGAAACAAGAGCAGCCTGGATTTTTTTCATTAGGGACTCACCCTGTGCTTTTTTTTTTTTTTTCTATTACACTTTCCTAACATTGACATTAGCAACATTGACTAAAGAGAATTGTGGGTCACGTAAATTTCCCAGGCAGTGCGGACTTTGAAGGATTGTGCTCATTCCAATATCCAGAGGAGGAGAGAGCTCCTTGCACATCTCCGACTGATTGGTGTTGGCAATTGCCAGTTCACTGGTCTCACTCATGCTCCCGAAGGCGAGAATCTACGGCAGAAATCATACGTTCCCACTTTCCAAAGCAAAGACATGCCATGTTAGTGCTATGATGGCGCATAAATACCTCAACTGTCTGGGCTGATAGAGGGGCTGCGGGTCTTTAAGAGAGCAGCTATTTCTTCTTTCTTCATCCCATGTAGTTATACCATCTAAGGACAGAACTCACTCGACATTCTAGCTTTTCTCACTGTGGAAAAGAAACATTACTGTTCAATTCATGTCCAAAGTTATAAATACAGCTTGTAAATCTTACTAACTTGTTTCATTTTTGTTTGGTCCTTGAGAAGTACAACTTGCTTTTTGCCGGTGGTAATTTCTAGTGTCTTTCTCTGCTATTTTTCTTTTGGGGGGGGGAGTATGAAATTGCCGTATTTGCTAAAGTTTGTTCGTTTTGTGGTTTTTAATTCCCATTGGTGCACTGTACAATGGGGTGTTGTAGTGTATCATGAAGAAAGAAATAATTTGCAGATATGTTATGGGGTGTGTTTTATTTTCAAATGACTGTGGTGTTGATAATATATTGGTTTATCAAGATACTAAGGGAAAATTCTAAATTTACCAAAATGTGTATATTTTAATAAATGCATAAAGCTTTATTGTGTGCCTTTAAATTTAAAAATGGGTGATAAAGTCAGAAACAAAAATGTCTTACTATAAAATACGCACAGTAATGTAAAGCTTTTACACAGAAGACTACCAAAAGAAAAAAAAAGAAAAGAAAAAGGAACTTCCCCCTATTTTGTTCACCTTAATCAGTACCTGAAGTCTGATACTTTCTTTCCCTTCTAAAATGGAGACGAATAAGTGAATCTTGCCTTAAATGTTTCAGTTGTCCTTTGTAGAAAAGCCAGATAAATGAGCTCATTTTTTTTTTTTTGGAACTAATTGCATTACTGTGGAAAAATTCATTTTCAGAATAAAAATATTTTAAAAATTACAGCTAATCGACTATGAAAATTGAAATTTGAAGAAAGTCAGTGTCATCCTACCTTTCAAATTCACTTTATTTCCATGAAGAGAACTACAAGTTCTTCTTCAGTGGACTCTCGGGAGGACAGGAAGTGACCCAATCTCCCTCTGGTCATTTTCTTCTAACTTGGTACCAGGCTCCATCTGGGACCCCCCACTACACTGTTTCCAGAATTACCCCATCCCCAGTACCACAAGACATAACCACACACCTGCCCTCCATCCTCAGCACCAAGGAGCATTCCGACTCGTTGCCCCCATTCATTTTAGGGACAAACTGGAGGCGGACCATTACCTGCCTACAGACAGCATTTCTGGTGGTTTAATTTATTTTTACTGCTTGACAGTACAGTGGTGACGTCTGGAGAAAAGGTAAAGTGGTGTGGTAGGGTCACATAATGCCACACCGCATGAGATGCAAAGAACCTGCCATGTCTCTATTTTCTGCAATGCGTTGATCTCCCTTGCCAGGGTCTACCTGCATGGATAGCAGGGAGAGAAAAACAAATTTTAAATGTATTCATTTGCAGAATCACGGCTGTCTTCCACTTGAGTCTCTTTTTCGATGATTGAGTCTCTTTGGGATGCAGGCTCAGTCTTTTGGATTTCCTCCCCTCCCCCTTGCTTCTCTCCAAAATGACATCTGGGAGCAGAACCTATAGGATCTCACAGAAGTTGGGGGGGGGGTGGTTGGGGGAGGCTAGGCGAGCAGATGAGAACTAAGGTGTTCTGGACCCTCTGCTGCTGCAGAATGGCTACCTGGACTGCTCCCTGCACAGGTGACCATGGAAAAAGAACTGGCCCGTCTAGCCATATGGATTTCATGATGACATTCACTTCCAAAGTCCACACTGAATCCCAGTTGTGAAGTTCCTGCACACAGATGCTCCTTGGTATGATTCCAGGCCTCTACTGGTCCACCAAGCCCTCAGCACTTCCACTTTAAAACCCACTGCATCCCCTCCGAGACCTGGGGCAGGACCACCACCACGGGCCAAAGTATCCAGTCACTTCTGTCACTAATGACACACTATTATTTCTGGGCTCTGCTCATTGATGCTTATAGCCCATGATTGCAGCTTCTAGCTTGTGGTGTGCTGCAGCCTGATCCTGAGAACAATTGTTACCTTTTCATAACTTTTGTGAGTCAGTTGCTAAAGACAACTATTATTAAAACTCGGGGCGCCTGGGTGGCTCAGTCGGTTGAGCGTCCGACTTTGGCTCAGGTCATGATCTACCGTTCGTGGGTTCGAGCCCTGCATCTGGCTCTGTGCTGACAGCTCAGAGCCTGCAGCCTGCTTCGGATTCTGTGTCTCCCTCTCTTTCTGCCCCTCCCCTGGTTGTGCTCTGTCTCTTTCTCTCTCAAAAATAAATGTTAATCAAAAAAAATTTTTTTAACTTAACTTCTATAACCTTATAATCAATTGTATTGAAAGCAAAGGTAATAAATACTCAAAACTAATTACTACATTTAACTGTTATCTACTACATTTGACTCTTCTTGAGGTTATTTACAACCGTTATATCTGTCTGGGGAACACTCTACAATCATGTGCTGTCAACATCTTTTCCCAACTTCGTGCTCAGTGAGTCCACACTGGTTGCTTGAAATCGGCCATGGTGGGAGTATTCACACCGTGCAAATTGACACATGCTACAAAATCAGGGTCTGTTTGTTTGTTCCCAGAGAGCTGTCTGTTAGACATTGATAAGCACACCACCGCTTATATCCCTGCCAGCTAAGTATACCACTAATCCGTCCAGTGTTTTCAGACGTTATCACTCCTAACACAACCCTGCCCACAGAGAGGGGAAAAGCCTGGACAAGTATTTTTCCCTTTCCATCCTACCTCTGTTTCTCTTCTTCTCCCCACCATCCAGCCGGACCAGCAGGGGTTGGCTCTCCACTCTTCTCTCAGTCTGAAAAAGGATTTTCCCTACATATTACCTCCCTCCTGATGTCTATACGCCTTGGAATTCTGTC
Organism: Herpailurus yagouaroundi; assembly: GCF_014898765.1. Classification (NCBI taxonomy): domain Eukaryota; kingdom Metazoa; phylum Chordata; class Mammalia; order Carnivora; family Felidae; genus Herpailurus; species Herpailurus yagouaroundi. The sequence goes on along the minus strand of NW_024412400.1, from coordinate 63,757,844 downwards.
TTACTGGTGAAAGAGTTGCCCGTTTGTTTACTTGTAAATAGTAGCCAAGGAAACTCACAGGACAACCTGGAACTGGGGATCACCAGGATCAAAAGAATTGGATACATATTCCAAAATACAGCCTCATTACATTGGTCTTAATGTTGAAAGGTTATTTAATACCAAGCGTTAGTGAAGATGTGAAGAAGTTGGAACCCTTCAACTTGCCCTGGTGGGAAGGTGAAATGATGCAGCCACTGTGGAAAACAGTGTGGCTATTCCTCAAAAAAAAAAAAAAAAAAAAAAAAAATAGATTACCATATGATCCAAAAACTCCACTTCTGGATATATATCCAAAAGCATTGAAAGCAGGGTCTCAAAGGTACTTGTTCACAGCAGCATTACTCACAGTGGCTAAAACAGGAAAGCAACCCAAGTGTCCATCGATGACTGAATAGATATGTATATATACATATATGTGTATATATGTATATGTATATATAAATGATGGAATATTATTCAACCTTAAAAAGGAAGGAAATCGTGGGCACCTGGATGGCTCAGTTGGTTAAGCATCCAAATCTTGATTTTGGCTCAGGTCATGATCTCATGGTCCTTGAGATCGAGCCCTGTGTCGGGCTCCATGCTGGGTGTGGAGCCTGCTTAAGATTCTCTCTTTCCCTCTCGCTCTGCCCCCCCCCCCCGTTCACTTGCTCCCTCTCTCTCAAAAAAAAGAAAGGAAAAAGAAAGAAAAAGGAAGGAAATCCTGACATACACTACATCATGGATGAACTTTGAGGACATTATGCTGAGTAAGCCAATGACAAAAAGATAAATACCATCTGACTCTACTTATATGGGGTACCTAGAGTAATCCAAATCATAGAAACAGTAACAAGGGCTGAGGGGAGGGGAGAACGGAGACTTATTGTTTAATGGGTGCAGAGTTTCAGTTTTGCAAGATGAAAGAGTTCACGAGAGGATGCAGTGATGGCTGTGCAACAATATGAATGTGGTTAATAGCACTGAACTGTATGCTTACAAATGGCCAAGATGATACGTGTCGGGTTATGTACATTTTCCACAATTTTTAAAAGTGAAAAAGATTCAAAGGTTGTTCAGAGTATCAAAGCTGCTTTATAGGCATTTTCTCCTTAGGCCATAACTGAAAACCTTTGTTTTATTCAAATGTCAGTTAACACACAGTGTAGTCTTGGTTTCAGGAGTGGAACTCAGTGATTCATCTCTTACATTACACCCAGTGCCCATTCCTAAAAGCACCCTCCTTAATACCCATGACCCATTTAACCCACCCCCCACCCACCTCCCCTCCAGCAGCCCTCAGTTTGTTCTCTGTATTTAAGAGTCTCTTATGGTTTGCCTCCTTCTCTGTTTTTATCTCATTTTTCCTTCCCTTCTCCTATATCAAAACCATTTTAAAACTTAAATGCCCCATTCGAAATTTAAGGGACCCCCCATATCCCAAACACTAAACATTTTATTTCCAACTACTAAGAGTTCAGTGCCTGGCAGTGAGAGTCCTTTCTGTGTCAAGGTCCCCTCCTCTCTTTTGCCCACATGCACCTCTTCCCCCACCTGAGGATAGGTTTTTTTTCCATTCTCACACTGGCCTGAATCAAATCAAGAAAAACTCTAAGCTATGAGGCTCAGAGAGAAAACCACACACACACATCCCATTTCTATGACCTAGAAAATTTGAATTCTCCAAGCTTTTATTACATATATGTGTAATCCTGATGCTTACCCATCAGAACCATTTAGAGTGTTTTCGGGAAGGGATGAGCCAGCCCCCTATAAGTCAATTAACTGGCTGAGATAAGTGCAGTGGCAGGCTTTCCTTCAGAGGAGGGAAATACAAATGATTTGTGACTCTAATTAACTTCAAACACAGCAACAGGAATACAATTTGGCACAAATCCGAAGAGGAAATAGTCCATCTAAATTCAATTCTGGTGGCTGGAAGACAGTAATTGAATTTCCTTCCTAACAGAGACACTCCTCACAGGGCAGGGTGGGGAGGAGAAAGGGGGTTTCCTAGCAATGGGGTTTCCCTGTTCTATGAAGCTCCGTGTCCAAAGCAACCCCTTTAATGTGCTGGAAACTATTCAAGGTGTGGATACAATGTCCTCCACTTTCTCACCCAGCCTTGTCAGTCTTATAAAGGAAGGTGGAGGAGACTGGGCTGATCAACCCACTGGAAAGGGCATGGGAAGGAGGTAGGCTGTGAGCCTTGAAGACCAGCAGAGAGAGGACACCTCTGCCCTATCTGCTCCCTGAGGCCCAAATGCCTCCATTGGAAACAAAGTCTGGCATTCCTCAATAAGAAAGAGATCTTTAAATGCCTTCACAGTTAACTCCCCTTGGAAGAAGGAACACAGTGTCTTAATTCAATCATGTTGAGATATGAATGACTGATATTAGTTCCTTCTCAGAAAGTTGATTTTCTCTGGTCATGGGAACAGAGTATGAGGGCCCTGGGTGCCTGACAGGGGTTTGGGAGCCTCCCAGAGGTGAAAATGGCACAGAAGGAAGAGGCCAGGGTCCCAAAGACACACTTAGCCCCATTCACTTCACAATCTTGCTGAGAGCTAAATCTAAAATACAGCAAGGGTTTAGGTACCATAAATCTGCCTTGACCTGATGCCCCCAAGATCACTCTCAGGGGAGAGCTGGCAGGTGAGGTGCAAAGAGGTTTGGACTGCTAGAGAGAGACGGTATTCCAGTCCTGGCTCTCCATAGCTGGTTCTGTAAACCTTGTTTCCTCATCTATAAACAATAAGTTGACCTGTGATTTCTCACTTTCCAGATCGCTGCCATGAGGGCAGTGAACACAACTCTCTTGCTTCCTACTGCACCTTGGCACCTAGTGCAGAGCCTGGGATGCAGGAGGCCTTCAAAGAATATTTGTTAAACGGATGAATGACTGGAAGTTGAGTTTTCCTTCACCATCCAGAGGCCCTCCCTACACTTTTGCCAAAGAGGAGAACAATGTCAATCACACTATTAAATGTTGGGCAGTTCACCTCTCTGACAGATTTCAGATCCTTTAACTCAACTCTTTAGAAATTGATCCTAAGAAAATAAATAATCAGAGATATGGCCAAAGGTTTATGCCAAAGACTATATCTATAATTACAGGGGGAAAATACCAAAACATGGAAGTCAACCTAATGTCCCAAACAGGAGGTTGTTTAAGTAAATTACAATGTAACTGTAGAACTCAGTAATGTACAGCCAACCAAAACTGTCTTCAAGGGCCACCTGGGTGCCCACGTTTTTCACCATGGAAAATGTGTACCGATACAACTTTGCGTTGCCTTGGGGATATGGCATGTCACACAGAAAATGATCAATAATTTTTTCTTAAATTGGATCAAACAGAGTTTCATCCACACCTGCCAAAAATACATTTTCAAAATGTACATGTTGTTCATGATTTATAAAGGAAATATATCCTTCTCTAAGGTCATTCCTCTATTTAAAATCTCCACTGGCTCCCATTTGCCAGTAGAATCAGCCCTCCATATCATATATCCCACCAGTGTCTCCAGTCTCATGCCTAACCCTCCCCCAAGCGTCCTATATTCTGACCCCATCAGACTCCTGAATGTGTTCTAAGCCCATTCTCTTGCCTCTTCTTGAATGTCCTTCACCCCTCATCCACTCAACAAACTCCCATTCATCCTTCAAGTTCCTCTCAAATGCATCCCTTTTTTGAATTTCTGGAATTTAACCTCTGCCCTACTGACTCCTCTCCCAACTACATGTTTGTATAGCATTCTTTTTTCCTTAATGTATCTAGCATTTTCCATGTTGAATACAGTTATTTGTTTATATGTCTCTTCCCTGCACTAGATCAGGTGCATCCAAAAAAAACATAACAAAGAAAATATTAGAACTACTTTTCCAAAATTTAAAATCTAAAAAATGAGAACAAAACTAAGCCTTATGTTCAATACGTTATTATATAAAATTAACATATTACAATATGCTTATTATAATACATTAATATATATTATAATATACTTATAATCTGTATTAACATACAACAATAACATATTCAATGGATGAAGTATAAGACTTAATTTTATTTGTGTTATATTGTATTAAGTAGCTTACTATGGATTACTCAGAGCCACATATTCATCAGATCATCACTGCGAGGATCTAATGGTCATATGGGTCCCTAAGAGCTTCTGAGGACTGAGAAGAGGTAGATAGCACCACCCTCACCACCCTCACCATTTCATTCAAGTTATGATATTTTGTATATTACAAATACCCATTTAAGTGGATTTATGGATTGCATTGTCTGTTTTTATTAAACTGACCCCACACAAAGAGCTGTCATTTACAAAACTTCCTACAAAGCATAAACTAACAAATTGTGGCAGAAACCGTGAAGCCAAAAGTACAAAAGTTTGTTATCTAAGAATTTTAAAAACAAACATTGTTAGTCTGTGATCTTATAACAATTCATGAAAAACAATTGCTTTTGGGGGCCCCTGGGTGGCTCAATCGGTTAAGCGTCCAACTCTTGATTTCGGCTCAGGTCATGATCTCACAGCTCCTGAGATTCAGCAGCCCCCTTCACCCCTACTCCTCCCAGCCCCGAGTGGGGCTCTGTGCTGGCAACTGGAGGCCTGCTTGGGATTCTGTCTCTGCCCCTCCCCCTGCACACTCGCGCTGTCTCGCTCTCTCTGTCAAAATAAATATTAAAAAAAATTGCTTTTGTGGGGTGCCTGGATGGCTCAGCTGGTTACGTGTCCAACTTCAGCTCAGGTCATGATCTCACAGTTCATGAGTCCGAGCCCTGCGTCCAGCTCTGTGCTGACAGCTCGGAGCCTGGAGCCTGCTTCGGATCCTGTGTCTCCCTCTCTCTGCCCCCTCCCCCACCCCCCCAGCTCACGCTCTGTCTCTCAAAAATAAATAAAACGTTAAACAAGAAAGAAATTCCAAATCCTAACACACAGAGGGAGCCTTTGACAGCCTCCTGGTCTTGACACTGTCCACCCTCCTTGGGCTAGGAGGAGAAGTACAAGACTAAAGAATCAGAACCCTGACCCTCTCTGACATCCTGAGGCCAATCTTTAACCAAAGCGAGGCCCTACTTCCCTTTTCGGGGTCTGGCTGGATTGAAAGTAGCTCAGAAAGACCTTCTGACCTGGAGTGCTCTCTTCTTTTATTTTCACATTTTAAACACAAACTGGTTAACTTCAAGAGGGCTCTGTACAAAAATCTTATTGTTTTTCTAAAGAGGTCTTATTGAGTGATTGATATTTTGAGGGTTTTCCAGCACAATGATTTCTTTGCTAAAAACAGTGCACTCACTCGTTTTGGTATTTGTTTGCAAACCAAACCCATAGTCTGAACATTGGCCATGTCCCCTTCCTCCCCTCTCCCATCCCCCCGCTAACAAGTGGTAACCACAGTGGCCCATACCTAGCATACAGATTATGTATGATCTGTCATTCATTAGGACTTCAAAGCCTACAAAAGAGTTCACTCCCTTCAGTAGCTAATTCCCCTTATTTCCTGAAAATCCATTTGTGGCCTGGTGGAGAATATGAGTCTGCCTTTCCTCTTTCCAGAGATACAAATATCCAATAGCTCTTATGCCACAGAGAAGCTTGAGTTCCCTTTATTTTCCAATTGACCACAGATAAATCATCCCTTTCTAAGAATAATTGTTTTGAAAATAGGTCCAGAATTTAACTCTATTTCTAAACTAACATTTTTAAGAAGGAGAGGATTTATGTTAAAGACTCTTACACTAATTTTGTATCTGTCCTTTTATTAAATGGCTTTCCATAGTAATTCACTCCACTTTCTTAGGAGGCAGATTCCGTTTGAAGGCTAGAGTAGCATTTAATACTTCAGGCTTTCTAGTCAGAATGCAAAGGTTATAATCTTGGCTATGGAACCTGCAATTTACTTAATCTCTCTGCGCCTCTATTTTCTCATCTGTAAAAATGACTATGTGATAGTCCCCAACTCATGGAATGGTTGTAAGAATTAAATAAACAAACCTGTGTGATGAACTCTGTTACTATTTTAGGTAAGATCAATACTTCTCTTTAAAGTCCTATGTGAAAGATGCATATTTTTGATATTGTAATCCTGCTCTAGTTTGTGAAACATAATTTGTGAAAGTGAAAGCTCTCTTGGGATTAACGCTTTGATAAATGAAGCCCCAGGGAGGTCCCTCACCCCTTCTGCTGCATAAGATACAGTGAGAGGGCACTGTCTGTGAACCAGGAGGAGGGCAAATGCCACCATGCTGGTGCCTTCATGTTGGGCTTCCAGCCTCTCAAACTGTGAGAATAAATTTCTGTTGTTTATAAGCCACCCAGTCTGTGGTGTTTTGTTATAGCAGCAGAAACAAACTAAGACACTGAGTAAGCAAGTGCACTGACAGTCTCCAGAGGCCACACCTACCATTCAAACCACGGCTCACTTCAAACAGAAAGAAGGCAATGGAATCCTAAGAAACACGAATGACCAAGGAACCCTATCATATCCTTGTATTAATTCCCTGTATTCGCCAACTACTTTATACTGAAAAGGATGACAGAGAAGGAAAGGGAAAAATAGGGCAACTTACAGTTCCTTTTCATTTCAACCTTTCCTTACTCATCAGGAAGCTGAAACTAGAGAGAATTGGTAGACTGGGTGCATGTCAAGAAGTAAAATAAAAAACAATTTAGTTAGCTTGGTGCAATGTTTCCACAGTTCTAATAAGAATTAAGTGCTAATAGATGCATGAGCGACCAAATACAAATTGTGGGATTTTTAAGTTTCTGCATAAAAGTAAAATGTTCTTATATTTACATTTAAAACAGACATTCCAGGGGTGCCTGGGAGGCTTAGTGGGTTAAGTGTCCAACTCGTGATTTTGTGTCAGGTCATGATCTCACAGTTTTTGAGTTCGAACCCCACATTGGGCTTTGCTAACAGTGCAGAGTCTGCTTAGGATTCTCTCCCTCTTTCTCTCTCTATCACTGTCCCTCTCAAAAGGAAATAAATAAACATTTAAAAAATAATAAAACAGGGGCGCCTGGGTGGCTCAGTCGGTTAAGCGTCCGACATCAGCTCAGGTCATGATCTTGCGGTTTGTGAGTTCGAGCCCAGCGCCGGGCTCTGTGCTGACAGCTTGGAGGCTGGAGCCTGCTTCGGATTCTGTGTCTCCTCCTCTCTCTGCCCCTCCCATACTCATGCTATGTCTCTCTCTGTCTCTCAATAATAAATAAACATTTAAAAAAATTAAATAATAAAACATTCCGGAATATAAAGAATAGTAAAATTCATGCTAGTAATTTAAAATTTTAATTTTTCTTTACCTAGAACAACATTAAATGGCAAAACAAAACAAAACAAAGTGAAAGATCATGACAAGTCAGAAGAAAGACCACAGGAAAAGGAAAAAACTTTACATTTTTGTTATCTTTAACACTTTTTTCCTGCTTTTTCTAAAAAGAGCTCCACATTTTCATTTTACACTGGGCATTGCAGATTACGTAGCCAGCCCTGATGAAGATTGTATTTCCCAACCTCTCCTGCAGCTAGATGTGGCCATGTGACTTACTACAATCAGATTCCTGTGACAGCTTGAGGGAACTATCCCAGGACATAGTGGGCATGGGTCTTTGCCTCTTTTCTTCGATCCTTTTTCCACCTGCAATGTAGATGCTGCCATCTTGGAGCATGAGTTCAAGAGCCACTTCTAGGACTGATGAAGCAGTGTGTTGGAAGGAGCCAGGGGTCCCTGAGCGCTTTGTGAAGAAGAATCACCATATCAGGCCAAGACTATGGATTGCCAAATTTTACAGTTTGTGAAATGCATTTCATGAAATGACTCGTGTGGTAGCATATTGCCTATGTTAGTTATTCGATAGATGCCTAGATTTTTGTTTTGATTGGTTTTTTTTTTAATCGACTATGAAAAGAAACATTACTCCTCATATTTGTTTTTAATTTTTTTTTCAACGTTTATTTATTTTTGGGACAGAGAGAGACAGAGCATGAACGGGGGAGGGGCAGAGAGAGAGGGAGACACAGAATCGGAAACAGGCTCCAGGCTCTGAGCCATCAGCCCAGAGCCTGACGCGGGGCTCGAACTCACGGACCGCGAGATCGTGACCTGGCTGAAGTCGGACGCTTAACCGACTGCGCCACCCAGGCGCCCCAACTCCTCATATTTTTAGAGGAGGAACAGTTCAGCAGCCTCAGACCACCTACAGTTTCCAGCATGAAGGTCACTGTCTCTACTGTACTGTGCCCATTGTACCTGGTCGTGTCTTTTACATGCATGTCAGTGCCAGGTGACTCAGCTGTTTTTGTTGCCCTTATCACAATAAAAACTGAGTCCCAACCCCTGGAGAGAAAGTTTTTAAATCACTCAGAAAAGAAAAGATTGACACCTTCCACTAAATTCCAGCCCTAAGGAGAAGCAACATGCTTCTCTGCAGAAGGTCTCAACAGGACATTGTGCAAAAGCCTTGGGAAGGCCCTTTCTGCCAATTCCTCGGTGTTCGGCTCATAATTAAATCAATAGGTTTTATGTAGTTTAGGGATTGGCTGACTTTCAGCCAAAAAGGTGCCAGGTTGAGAGATGACCTAGTCAATACGCCTTTATATATCAGATAGTCTGTGAACTCCTATCTTTAATCTGCACTAACGTGCTTCTGTTGGCATTTTATTTTCCCCTCTCAGTCAGGGTATAATTTTCCGACGTAGATTAAGGATGGCAATAATAAGAAGCTACAGCATCCTTATTCATGATGTGCCTGACTATGCCACTAGCCTGTGCATTATCTGAGGGCTGCCTTCCTGTTTATTTTTATACCTGGTGGCTAATGCATGGCTGGCACATAGCAAGCACTCATTAAATGTTTAATCAATTAACTAGTCAAATGACTCAATGAGTGAATAAATGAATAATGTAATTAGCAGATGCTCTTTAAATCTATTTTATTTTATATTTTATTTTATTTTATTTTAACTCAAGTTAGATAACATACAGTGTAGTCTTGGCTTCAGGAGTAGAGCCCATTGATTCATCTCTTACATATGACACCCAGTGCTCATCCCGAAAAGTGCCCTCCTTAATGCCCATCACCCACTTAACCCCTCTCTCCCCCACCCTCCTCCAGCACTCCTCAGTTTTTTCAATCTATTTTAAATGACCAAAAGTCTAAGAGCTTGTGAATTTTTAAATAATAAGCTAGATTTCAAATCTTAATGTCAATAAGCTTTAGGGAAGCCCAGACCTAAAAACATGTGAATTATGTAGCTGGCACCATACCCTGAAGGCCAGCTTATTCAGAATTCTGTTCTATTCTGAACACAATTAAGGAAAATATTTTAATTAATAACAGGTTTTTAAATTTACCAAAAATATAAATACCCCTAGGGAATAAGTTTAAAATTTATAATAATTAATCCACCAGGAGATTGTTCCTATAAAATATCCCTTGTTTGGTGGTAAGTGATTCTTTCCAAAAGACTCTCTAGATGAGATCACAGGGCAATAAGGCAGAGCAGGCCAACGTAAAAGATTGTTGATTGAATTAAACTTTCAGGTATTGGTAAGTGTAATGGACATATATTATTTTGGGTCCTCTCAGCATCATTGTGCCCTTTTCTGGTAAAAGCACTGTAACTTCCATTGGGGAAGCCATGCTCTTTCTCATCCAACAGGAAAAGAAATCTACATGGCGTATATGACCCAGGCCTGCCCCAATTTCCCTAGCTTCAGAGACTGGCTCAGGAGCAGGAACATCACCCTTGTACTTGATCAGATGCTCTCTTCCTGGTACTCGAATCTTAAGCTGAGTGACAAAACACTAAACATAATTGTTGTTCCTTCATCCTAGCAGTAGAGCCCTTACAAAATTGTCCTGTGCTTGCCCTTCTCGGAGTTTAGTTTTCCTGAAAAATTAAGTTTTGTTCTCCAAAAATCCTTTTCTCCTCCCCACCATCTTTTGTGTGTTAATTTCATCTATCCAGAGTCTGTTTCTCTTACTCCTAACCAAATCGTTTTAATAAGAGCCAGGTATCTTAGGGGCATATTGTGAAGCCTTGCATGCTAAGCTAAGGCATTTGCACTTTATCCAGTGGGCAAAGGGAACATATCAAAGGATGTCAAGACAGAGAAACACATGTTGTCGAGATTTGTGTATGGATGCGAAGGCAGAAGATGGAGAGAAGGAAGAGAGGGAAGAGTCATCCAGGAAGGAGATGATGTACTCTTGAGGCAATAAAGAGACAGTGAGAATAGACAGGTGAAAGGGCCCCCCGGGGTACAGCTTATGTAGCAACAATGGGAAAGGAAGTGGTCCAGAACTCAAGTTCTGGTTTTGGTTCTAGGGAACACAGTAAGAGAAGCATTCTCATCTCTGAACCTGAGCAATAGAACTGCAGGGCAATGCTGAGCACTATTAGGAGCATCACTGATTCCAGTGGGGAAGGTAGATTTGGAAATCTGTTTTGAATCAATACCTTAAACAAGCCTAGAAGTACCTATCTGTGAGGTACTTACAGGCAGCCTCTCAGAAAATGCCTACCCACCCACCCCCGGGACCCCCTCTGCCCTCAGCGACTTCCAGATTTTGTGACTCCCTAATCTTTGCACCTGCTCTGCCATATTCAGACTTAACTGCCCATGTGCTCTGAGAACCATTCCCTGCCCTTCTCTTACTCTTCCCTCTATATTTCCCAGGTTCCCTTGACCTCTGCTGACTTCTGGCAAGCTCTGCCAAAAAGAGGCACTGTCAGAACACTAGAGGGTAGGAGAAGGGGAGACACCAGGGTATTTCTCTTTCTCTCACTCTGCTTCGGTGGCTTCTTGAGCAGGGGCTGAGTCTCCTCCATAGTCCCAGATCCCACAGGACAGCCTCTCCCTCTGTGCTCTCAGCCGTTACCAGATACCCACCGTGGTCCCAGCCCTGAACAGATGGCCCCAGCTGTTGGGTTCTGGTCACATGGCCCCATCCCATTGCTTCTCCATCCCCTGCTAGTGGCTTCCTGCTCCTGTCGACTTGGTGTTACCTCATCACCCTGTTTGGCTTTTCAGCTGTTCCATATCTGGAACCAATCCCCTGTACTAAAATCTCTGCTTGTAACCCTAAGTCGGTTTCTGTTTTCCGGAAATATGACTCAGCAGCTAGTATATGGGGGGCAAGGAAGGGGACAGTGGTGTGAGGAGGTGTCCGTGAGTTTCAGTTAGGATCAACACTAGTGATGAAATCCCAGCCCTCCGCCCTGCATAAACATACCACAGCAGCAGCCCAAACACGAGACAGCCTCAGGCTCCGGGTCTAAGTCGAACCGTTCGCAGGGCCCTCTATGACAGACGACTTTTTTAATTACAAGTGACAGCACACCAGGTCAGATTAGCTTTAAGCACAAATGATGGTGCTGGTTCCCAGGTCACCTAGAACTAGAAACCTGAATATTGTTGGGCTCTCCGCCCTCCCTACCCCATTTCTTCTCTTTCCCTCCATTCCTAGAGATAAGCTGCTTCACAAAGTTGATGGACGCCATGGAGACTGGAAAACTCTCCCGGCTGGAGAAGAAAGGTCACCTCTTTTAGAAATTCCAGGAGAGAACTTGATTGGCCTGACTTGAGTCACACATCCATCTTCTGGGCCTTTCATTGTGGCAAAGGAGGAGGGTCACAGTCCCACTCAGACCACGCAGCTAATGAAAAAAGGCACAACGCCCAGAGGAAGAGGAGAAGACTGTCATGGACAGTGTAGGAACTGTGCCTATAAGTACAGCCTCTTCCTAGTCAGAATTCTTTTGGTTGCAAGAGACAGAATTCAATTAAGAAAAGTAAAGGGGTAGGGGTGCCTGGGTGGCGCAGTCGGTTAAGCGTCCGACTTCAGCTAGGTCACGATCTCGCGGTCCGTGAGTTCGAGCCCCGCGTCAGGCTCTGGGCTGATGGCTCAGAGCCTGGAGCCTGTTTCCGATTCTGTGTCTCCCTCTCTCTCTGCCCCTCCCCCGTTCATGCTCTGTCTCTCTCTGTCCCAAAAATAAATAAACGTTGGGAAAAAAAATTAAAAAAAAAAAAGAAAAGTAAAGGGGTAAATGGAGGTACTGGTTTGTGTAACCAAAGAGCTTTTGTAAAGGTGGCCTCAGAAATGATGGAACCAGGTCCCCTTATACTCTCTGCTCTTTTATCCCTACTTCCTCTGCATTTGGCCTCATATGCCCCAGGCTCCCTTTTTCCACAAGGCCATAAGTGCAGCTCTAAGAACTTCCAATTTCACATCTTCCCAGCCTGGCTCTCAGAGAGGAACGTGCTCTGACCCACAGCTCCAATAAAGGATGGGCTCCAGTTTTGGATGGGCCACCCCTGTCCTCTCAGGGAGAACCTGAGTCAGGTGCTTGCTCCAGGACCAGGGAGGAAGGGTCAGGTAAGACAAAGGAAGTCCTCATTCTGATGGATTGGCTAGTTCAAAGAAGGAGAAGGTCCCCCAAACCATGACCTCATAATTTTACAGTCCTAGGAAATGAAGAATGACTCCCTAGAATATGGCCTTGGCAAAACAGCAAACTTTCCGGCTTCTAGTTTCTTCATTTGACCAGATACTCTTTCTGTAATGTTCTCTTCCAGTACCTACATTCACTGAAACTTTTTCAATGGTTCTCAAACTTTGGGGTGTGTCAGAATCACCTGAGGAGTCATTTAAAATGCAGATTCCCAGGCTCCATCCAGATACCGTCTCCATAAGTCTGGGGCAGAACCCACAAATCTGCATTCACTGAATAAATCTTATGTTGGTGACCTCCTGTGCCATGCTTTAGAAATAATGAATGGAATGGTTTGAGATCCTTGCTTAGACAGTCTACGACAGAGGCACATAGGAACTGTGTTCTGGCCCAGGGAAGGCCAAGGTGGAGGAGGAAGGGTTTGCCATAGCCTAGAATCGAAGGGAAGAGCAGCACCCCCAGGTCAGCCTGTGGGCTGGAATGCACGAGTGAGGTCTCCTGACTGGATGCTGAGAAGGTTCTGTTCTGCTCATGGGAACCAAAGCAGGACCAAAGGAAACACCCAAAGGTCCCTGGCTGCCCTCATCCCCAACAGTCCTAGGCCTTTTCATGCCTCTAGAAGAACTCCTTTATGCGTATTTTTTTTCTGACCCTTTGTTGAAACAGAAACAAAAGCAGTCAGCAAGAGAAGCCAGGTAAATTCTCTTTCCACCATATGCACAGGATTAACATTTAGAAGGTTTGAGGCAAGGGCAAGTGACTCGTTTTTACCATACTCCGTTTTTATCTCAAGTTTAATAAATTATTGGGGGGAGGGGCAAATAAAATAAAGAATGATTCAGCTGGCAATGCTCGCAGAGCTTCCCACTCCTAACCAGGGCTATTGGGATCAGAGTGTTCCCAGCACAAGGTCTCCTGGAGATAAATGCTCATGTTTGGATCCCCTATAGACCAGAGTCAACTGAAGCAGAATTGTAATGTAGAGCAGGCTGAACTCCAGACCCCCACCTCCCCTCTCCACACATTTTCTCCTATTGTGAATACGTCTGGAATTTTCCATTGACTATTTATTACAAGTATTGTTTTTATATAATTCCCTATCAGCACAACTGAAATTTTAAAGATTTCAAATAATTAAAAAAAAAAAAAAAACCAGCCTATTAGGGACACCTGGGTGGCTCAGTTGGTTCAGTGTATGACTCTTGGTTTTGGCTCAGGTCAAGATCCCAGGGTCATGGAATCAAGCCCCGAGTCGGGCTCTGTGCTGAGCATGGAACCTGATTAAAAATTCTCTCTCTCTCTCCCTCTGCTCTTCTCTCCCCAATAAAAAAATAAAAAGTTTAAAAATGTGAAAAACAGCATACTACATTGATACACCCTATCCTATTGGGGGAAGCTAAGCACACCCTTATCAAAAAAATAAACTGTTCTTGGGGCGCCTGGGTGGCGCAGTCGGTTAAGCGTCCGACTTCAGCTAGGTCACGATCTCGCGGTCCATGAGTTCGAGCCCCGCATCAGGCTCTGGGCTGATGGCTCAGGGCCTGGAGCCTGTTTCCGATTCTGTGTCTCCCTCTCTCTCTGCCCCTCCACCGTTCATGCTCTGTCTCTCTCTGTCCCAAAAATAAATAAAAAACGTTGAAAAAAAAATTTAAAAAAATAAAAATAAAAAATAAAAAATAAATAAATAAACTGTTCTTAAAACTCCGTCTGGAATATGTGATCCAGCAACTCCTTTCTAGGAATTTACATTAAAGGGATCATCATGTGTATGGGCAAGACTTGTGAGGATGTTCATGGCAAAATTACTTAGAAGAAATTAGAAAGGAAGTAAGGTAACCAAGATATTCTTGGGAGCTCCTTGTGTAACTTATGGTACATCCAAACAATGGGAGATTATGGAAATATTAAAATTTTTGTTTTAGAAAAACACCTAATGATAAAAGAAAATGTGCTCTACACATTAAGGTTTTTTTACGTAGATTACAAACTATATGTATAGTATATTAGAAGTTTTTGTTTTACAAAAGTAGTTGCTCTAGCGATGAAATGATGGGTAATTTTTTTATTTTATTTCAGTTTTCTACAGTGTTCAAATTTTCTTTAATGAGTACATACTACTCCAAGTGTGAATCTATACCAACAGCATCAGCATCTCCTGAGACCTTGTTAGAAATGCAGAATGCTCCCCCCAACTCCATGATCTGTATGCACATTATACTTTGAAAAGCAAAGCTGTATATAACTCAACATAGGAGAAGTAACTGTTGTTGTTGTTGTCCTTGTTGTTGTTTTAAATAGGCTTCTCACCCAGTATGGAGCCCAAACACAGGACTTGAACTCACAACCCTGAAATCAAGACCCTGAGTTCAAAACCTGAGCTGAGATCAAGAGTCAGACATTTAACCAACTAAGCCACCCAAGTGCCCCTAGAAATAACAGTTTTAAATAAAGAAAGCCCCAGGCTGTGACAACTGGGTGCCCTTTACTATTTGGAAGGTCATTCTGATGTACAGTGTAAGCAATTCTTACTTCCAAAATCCAAAATCCTCTAGAAATGGCTTAACATTTCCACATTTTTCATTTCAACAATGGGGCATGGAACAGTGACAAGTCCCTCCATCTCCGTCCCCTCCCCCGGCCACAGGGCCACAAAGCCTGAGCTCTGAGACTCCGCGTGAGGTAGAGAAATATAGATTCCTCAAGAGCTGCTATTCAAGCCATTAAGCAGCATGTGCCAATGTTCCACCCACAATTCTGGTTCAGTCTCCATTAAGCTGCACATCTGGCCGTCACACACTCTTTTGTGGGGACATCTCAATGGCAGCACTGATGCTGCCTCTCCCCAGGGCCAGCCCTACAGTGGCCTCCCTGTCCTCCCAGCATGTGATGTCATGAGCATGAATGTCCTGCCAAACATTTAAGATGTTGTAGTTCACATTGTGTACATTGTATAGAGAAACACTGACAGGCAGATTTGAAATTTAAAAAAACCACACACACACAGGGCAAGACACAACCAAACCTTGTTCTATTGTTATTCCAAACCACCACTTCAGCACAAATATGTATCTTGTATTCTTTAGCTACATAATCTTCTCCTCTTTGTTGCTATTGTTCTAACTAGCATCCCCAGATTCAGAGATTTCCTTGAAACATTCTTTCTCTAATTTGGTTGCTGTCAAATTCGTGGAAAGCATGAACACAATTGGTTCATTTCAAACCAAAGATCCCCTGCGTGGGGTCTCTTTCGAAAAGGCCAAAGGAGGGAAAGCTGGATGTTACGTCTCAAAGTCATCTCGCCCTCAGAGAGGGATGGGACGTGGTTAGCTGCACACAGAAGACATGAGAAAGAGGCCCCTCCCTTCACTGTTCCTCAAAGTGTGGCATGGGGACCATCTCATCAAAATCACCGGGGTGCGCAATGAAAATGCAGATTCCTGGGTACGAGCCCGGAACTACTGAATGGCCTCTGGAGGTGAGGAGAACGAATCTGCATTTTACCTGACTTCCTAGCAGTGATTCATATATGAGAGTACAAGGGCTTTAAAATTAGATGGACTTAAACCCCATTTTTCTCCTGTATAGTGGCTATCTGACCTTGACAAATAACCTAAACTCTCTCATTTTCCTCTCTATACACCGGGGACTGTGGGGAGGATTAAAAGTCTGAAGTTCCTGACACAAACAGGTCCCAAGAGCATGAATTCCCTTTTCCCAGTTGTTCAGGTAGAGCACTTTGGGTCTGCTATTTTACCTGTGATTGGGGCGGGGGGTCATTGTTTTCCCCTGGCTAACAATTGCTGTCACTGTATTGCCAGGTTCCAATGGGGCTCTAATGAGACAAAATCATCAAGTCTGAATTCCACTGGATGATTACGGAAGCAGAACACGTAGTTGTACAGCTGTGCTGTCCAATCCAATAGCCAATAGTCCGTGTGGCCATTGAGCACTTAAGGTGTGACTAGTACAGGGGCGCCTGAGTGACTCAGTCGGTTGAGGGTTCAACTTCGGCTCAGGTCATGATCTAGAGGCTCTTGAGTTTGAGCCCCGCATTGGGCTCTGTGCTGACAGCTCGGAGCCTGGAGCCTGCTTCAGATTCTGTGTCTCCCTCTCTTTCTGCCCCTCCCCCACTCAGAGTCTGTCACTGTCTCTCAAAAATGAATGAATACAAAAAAGTGTTTTTAAAAAGGTGTGATTAGTACAGAGACATGTTATAAGTGTAAAATATACATTGGAACCCAAAAACAATACAAAAGGGCATAAAATATCCCATTAATTGATTACATATTGAAATGATAATATTTTAGATATGTCAGATTAAATAGAATAAATTAAAATTAATTTCACTTGTTTATTTTCAGCTTTTTTTTTCAACGTTTTTTATTTATTTTTGGGACAGAGAAAGACAGAGCATGAACGGGGGAGGGGCAGAGAGAGAGGGAGACACAGAATCGGAAACAGGCTCCAGGCTCCGAGCCATCAGCCCAGAGCCTGACGCGGGGCTCGAGCTCACGGACCGCGAGATCGTGACCTGGCTGAAGTCGGACGCTTAACCGACTGCGCCACCCAGGCGCCCCTATTTTCAGCTTTTTAATGTGACTTTTAGAAAATTTTAAATCACATATGTGGCTATATTGTATTTCTATTGGACACTACTGTTCTGGAGGAACAGTTACCCTCCTCTCCCTCCCTAGCACTGATAATAAAACCCAACCCTGTAATTATGACATACAAAATGGGGTTTCCTGGGCACCTGAGTGGCTCAGTCGGTTAAGCGTCCCATTTCGGCTCAGGTCATGATCTCAAGGTTTAGGTGTTTGAGCCCCACGCCAGGCCCTGTGCTGACAGCTCAGAGCCTGGAACCTGCTTCAGATTCTGTGTCTCCCTCTCTCTCTGCCCCTCCCCTGATCATGCTCTGTCTCCCACTCTCTCTCAAAAATAAACACTTAAAAAATAATAAATAAATAAAATTTCTAAGTGGGATTTCCTAACTAGACAGGCAACGATCAGCTAGGAGAGATTTAGGGTGTCTGTTCTCCCACTGCAGGGAAAAGTGGGCTCATGTAGCATGACCCCTCTTGTGAGAAAGCAAGCAGCAATGTCAACGAAGGAGGTGGCTGAGTGAGGAGATCAGTCTTTAAGAGCATAGGTTTATCAGTTGAAACACCTTGAATTCAAGCCAGCAGTGCTAAGGAGAGGGTATGTGGGGGTCTTACTTGTCTTGTCCCCACCCCCTGGATGCCTTTTGCTCTGTTAGTGCTTACAGTCATTACACCTGACAAGTTTTATTAGTTAAAGAGAGTCCTCCAACACAATTACACGACTTACGTCCTTACAAAAGCTGCACCATAACTAAGCAAATATTTTGGTCAACAGGAAGACTGTCTCTTCTGCACAAGTAATTTAGAAATAGTTATAATCTCCTAACATACACAGATATCTACCAAAATGACTAGCCCAAATGGATATTTCCAAAGAGGAAATGTCTGTCTATTATATTATCAGCTAATGAAATTAGTATTTTTGGAAAAATACTGCCAAAATAGATTGTAATCTGTGTGTTTTATAACAGATTCATAACCTGACACAGTTTCTGGAATAAAAAACAAATAAAAATCAACTCAATGCATCTGTCTTTGTCCAAAATTTCCAAATTTTCAAAACAATTTTGAAAAAAAAATGCATTTTAGATACTATTACCAAAATACCCTATACTGTGTGTGGTTTATACTTCCTTTTATACCTAGCCAATTTCTTCACTCAGTGTTCAAAGTAGATAAAGAGTTTAACTGTGTAATGCTTGGAACTTGGTTTCTAATTGTTGACCATTTACGTATGACTTAAAGATGCTATAACATCATTCCACTAAAGAAATCTAACAGAGCACCTAGGTTGCATTTTTATGACCACACACGACCACCATGATACAGTAAATAATACAGAACATCTTAATTATTCGGGGCCGGGCAGAATAACTTGTTCTTGGGTCACTGACCAGGTTCCTATAAATTATTAGTAGAGATTAATGACATTTTTGAAAATTTTTTGAAAATAAGAGAATATTAAAGGCCATTTTTGCAGACAGTCTGTTATTTTATTGCACAGATTTCACTTAAAGAACAAAATGCACCATCAATGTTTGGAGAGTTTGGGGTCTCAGATACTGATACACTATCAGTGTTTACACCCGTAAAGCCAAATTCAACAGCACAATTTATGTTAAACAATATCACTTCAAGATGGCTAACAAAATGAAAATAGAGAATGGGGGAAAAGCTTTAAAAATGTGTTAATTTGAAGCACATGCAAGTGTAGGATTAAAAACTACATCGTACAAACCTGGAAACCAAAAACGTTTTGTGGAATGTCAGTCACAGTTATATTCACTTGTACTGTTATTTGTCATATAATTAAAGTCTATTCGGTTCATTTCCTTCATACTGATGAATTGAGAATTTCAGGAAAACCATGGTTATAAAAATGATCAATCTTGAAAAAGTATGTACAGATAAATGTAAAATCACAAACTAAAAAATATCCCCACCCCTTGCCCTCGACTTACAAAAGGGAAAGTTTCCCATAGAGGAAAGTTCCACAGTCCCCTCCCTCCCCACCCCATGTCCCCAGTTCTATTTTTTTCTGTCGCTTATAACTAAATGACCTTGGAGCTGAAGAGGAGGGAGCGAACAGAGAGGCATCTTTATGAAGCTCCCATTGTCATCTGTAACGGTTTGAAAAGTGTCTTTTATTTCTCTCCCCACACCCAACTCAGCAATGTTTGCAAGATATTTAAAATTTAAAGAGAGAGAGGAAAATACATATACATATACATATACACATACATATATGTATATATCCTGGTGAACAATAAAGTTAATGCCCAAGAAAAGAGCTAATAATGGGCAAAACCATGAGAAAAGTGTGTGGGCATTTTCTGAGCTAAAGATTTCTTTTAAGGCAATAAATGGGGAGCAGGGTGTTAAGACTAAAAAATGCCAGACAGGATGCTTTTCTGGACCTTTGGCGTTGGAGCCTGGCAGCGGAGTGGGCTTCCCCCGCCTGTGGCAAGCAAACCGAGGGCCGTGGCCCCAGTATCTGCAGCACCTCCGTGGGCAGGCTAGCAGCCCTCTTATACGTGGGCACTCTTGGCATGGGTTGGGGAGCTGGAGCCCGAAGAGTAGTAGAAACGGTTTTCACCAAACGCCTGGGCATCTCCAGCGCAGCAGACGATGACACAGCCACCCACGAGGCACAGGACAGCACCGATCCAGCCTGCATACAGGGAGTAGCCAAAGCTCACGATGGTGGTCTCGCGGTGGGCGCACACAGGAAACCAGATGGTGGCAACCATGGCACAGAGAGCTGGGGAGACATGAGAGGGCTATGACTGGGCACACCCATCACACACCCCGAGCAGCAGACAGGCTTCCCTTCACTCCACATGCACACTCCTCTGGCCTCCAACTAACTCCAGAAAGCTTGATATGCACAGCTCTGCTCCCGTGGCAACCTGAACCTACAAGTTTGCATCTATAGAATCAACTGATCGAAAGCTGTGTCAAACTGCTAGATGCTTATTTTTTCAACTGGTGGCAGAGATGAAAGAACTCCAGTGTAAAAGCCCAGAAATAAATCATTGAGGCCGAAAAATATGTACTTGTATTTACTTATGTATCTTTACTTCGTATATCTATACTTATGATTCTTTTATTATGCTTACCTAATTGTATTATAATTATCTCTTTACATGTCTATTTCCCATTCCAAGTTCTGGGTTCCTTGACGGCAGTGGCCATGTCCTACTTATGTTTGTAAAGTCAGTATTTAACCCACTATGAGGCCCATAGTATGTGCTCGGCGTCTACCAGCTGAATGACTGCATCGCCTGAGGTATTCCGAAACACAGTGGTGCCCATTCCATTTATCCACTCTATTTTTTCAATTTGGTCAATTCACATTACAAAGACCTGAAGAAGCCATGTGAGTTCTCTTGCTGTGATGAATGTTGTTAGACACCAGTGGAATATCAGCTAAGAGTTTGAGTTTGTGTGATGCTGTTCGCAATCACAAAATCTCAACATACCATAAACAGCACTCAAGGTAAAAGAATTAACCCATCCGAGGATTTTATGGTGTTGGAATTTGTGATGGGTCGCAATGGTAGAATTTTATGGTCTTCCACCAACCAGCCTTTCAGACTTGGTGTAGATTTGAAAGAATAAACTAAGAAATAGCTTCTATATCATTTAGTTCTTCTCCTCCTAAGCAAAGCAGCTAAACTAGGCAGGCAGGAGCCCATAAGAAAGTTGAAAAAATAAATAAATTTAAACCTCTACACCAGCACTGCCAAATATGGCACTCACTAGCTACATGGGCTTTTAAACGTTTTTCATGAGGCCAGTGAGATCAAAAAACAGAGTTTTGAATTTTAATTAATTAAAAGTTAAATAGTCATATGTGGCTGGTGGCTCATGTGTTGAACAGCACAACTCTAGACAAAGTAACTCCATAACCTCCTTTGGTATCATCTGATTTCTCACAACTATAAGCAGGACAGAAATTTTAGTTGAAGCTTTAAATTGGGAGGATACATTAAAGTCGGCAGATCAAGAAAACAGTAACAATGAGGTTTCCAATCATAAGCCATAAAGTTTTCAATAAATTCAAGGCAGGGCACTGCAATGTTTGCTGCCTGCAGTATCCTTGTTACTTTCAACTCAGCAAGCATTTTTGATTTCTACTCACACTGAGTGACTTTCTGACTTACCTCTAGGCCCAAATAGAAGAAATATAATTTCTCTGTACACATAAGCACTCAATTCTAACAGCCTCGTACATTAGTTCTAAACTGAACTAAAGATTGAAGCCTTACCCATTTTGAAAGATCTCTTAAACTAGCTCACTGCATTTGTGTAACTTGTAACATAACCTCACTCCCCCAAGCTGGGTATAGATACACATAAATAGATGTGATTCCTATCATAAAAATACATAGATCCCAAGTGGAAGTCAGAAGGAAGAAAGTTAATTTGGGGGCTTTGATTGCTCAAATTGACTTTCTAACAGCCTGAATTCACTCCATTAATTGTGTACTATTCACATATTTAAGGAGTTGTTATAGATCATCTAAGAAGCTATTATCTGTCTATATATTAATGTCTTCATTTTTTTCTTGAAAGAGTAAAATCAATCATGCCAGCTTCTGTAATGTTTGTATGAGACACCATGAGATTATGTATTTTCCTTCTGTGAATAAAATGTTCTCAAAATGACCAGTGCTGGGACTCCTGGGTGGCTCAGTTGGTTGAGCATCCAACTCTTGATTTTGGCTCAGGTCATGATCTCACAGCTTGTGAGATGGAGCTTCGCATTGGGCTCTGTGTTGACAGCATTGACCTACTTGGGATTCTCTGTCTCCCACGCTCTCCTCTCCTCCCCCACTCATGCTCTCTTTCAAAATAAATAGATAAACTTATTAAAGTAAATTAAAGTAAATTAAATTAAATTAAATTAAATTAAATTAAATTAAAAAAGAAGAAGACCGGTGTTAATTGTAGCTTCCCTTTCCAGCTCAGGACCTCAAACACCTGGTGGGGGTGGGGGTGGGGGAGTCTTTTTCTCTCCTCCTCCAGCCGCACATTCCAAGTGTGGCACTCACGGAGAACAGCTTGGCTACTGTCCTCAGCAAGGCACAGAGAAAGAGAGAAGTCTTCTTCTCTGTCAGGACAAGAAACAGAAACTCTTCTAGAGCATTTCAGCCAGAGAGAACTGCCCTTGATTCTTCGTGTCAACACATAACCTAGCTACACACCCCTAGACCCCCAAAGGGGGCACTCTCTGCTTGAGCAAAACAGCACCCTAGCAAGTGCTTCCAAACACCCAAGCTTGATTAGAGGGAGAAGGTGGAGAATGAAAAGATGAATTCCATAGGAAAAAAAATATTTGATTGCCAAACTACTGGTTTGAAAACAGCTTATGGTTCAAATTAGGTATAATATTTTTTAATTCATATTTATACATAAACACACACACACACACACACTCACAAGTATTCCCCACATTTCCCCACGGGGAAAGAAATCAGGCTCAATATTCCAAAAATAACCATCAGTCTTGATTTTGATTGCTTTAGGGATTTTGTTAGATTTTATTCCAGTGTAATTCACTAGAAAAAGGAAAAATCAGGAACATGTCTAAACATTTAAATAATGAGCCTATAAGGACTGAATGGGTGGGTGAGTGGATGAGAGGTGATCTCATTTCAAGTCTACTTTCCACTTCAAACACTTCAAAACTGACTTCCAAAATCATAAAACCTTAATGTGACTTTAACACACTTAAAGTTACAAACTCATGATTTACCTCATTAAAAATTTCCTCCTTTTATAATCCATGCAAAACAAGGCAGACCAGTGCTAGCGGGGTCTTTATTTCCTAGCAGATAAATGAACTCTGGGTCGGATTCCTGTGGCTCTCAGAGACGAACCACATCAAAACCACTGAAAGATGACAGGCCGCCACACAACACGAAGGGAAATGAGAGGTTCAATACAAACAGTGACCTTCAACTGAACTCAGAATGAAGAATGTTTAGAAACTAAAAAAGGAGAATTTACTCAATTTCAGCATCGTTTGAAGGGAAAGGGGAATGTTTTCAGCAGTAAAGTTAAAATGCAAGTCAAATCATTACTTAACCAAAAGATGTAAAATATTAATAAAACTGGCAATAATTTGGGGCTGTCTTAATGACACAGAAGGCCTGCTGGATTTATTTCTGTTTGTGTGCACGTGTGCACACACACACAGACACACACACACATACACACACACACACAGAGTTTATAATGGCTCTCCCAATTATTTGGAGAAAAGAAAGTGCTTTTCCAAAAAGTCACAGTTTCCCATAAGGTAAAGAAAAGTGAAGAAAGATAAAGAGAATTTTCATTGCTTTTCTTTTCATGTCATCAGAATGTATTTTTAAAGTAAGTCTCTAACAGAAGAATTTTAACACTCAGATTTTTCAATCTGTTTCTCCTCTTCTACCTTCAAAAGATGCAATAGTTAACTGTACAAGGGGGGCAGGAATAAGTCATTTGGGAGGGAGCAGAAAGTAAAAATTGGGGACGTACTTAGCTAAAATAAAAATTAAAAAAAAAAAAAGAAGGAGGAGGGGGAAGTGGAGGAGAAGGAGAGCAGGGGAGAAGAAAGCTTCACTGTGTAGATTATAGATTCATCCAGACTTGGTCCTCTCACCAGTAGAACTCCTGCTCTTTATAGAATAAGTTGTTTGCCTCTTTTGGTAAGTTTCAAATAATGTAATACAATGTGTTCTTTAGTTGACAGAATACAGCCTTATTAAAAGTTAACAATGATCTTGATAGAGCCAAACACAGAAAATAGTTGGAAAAGCAATTTTAGAGCAATGAAATAGAAACACAGCTTTTAATTTCTTTAGGGATTAAATGACACACAGTAATATACAGAGTTAAATAAATGTGAAATTAAATAATATTAGTACATGTGTGTTTGACTTTGAAGGTAACAATTTAGAGACAGAGGGAAAGACTGACAAGGGGGCCCAAAAAGGCAGAAGGGCACCAGATTCATTTCTTCCTTCCTCCAATGAACATCTCTGTTTTCAGGCTTTGTCACTTTCAGAACTAAAAACTGATAGTACTTTTAAGAGCATTATTTCTAGCACCAAGCAATATTTCCATTAAAATCACATAAATTACTCTGAATGATATAAGTAATACTGGAAAAATTCTTCCTTGACATTATATCTGAGATTTGCTTCAAAAAAAAAAATTCTGGGGACTAGAAGAAAAGAAGTACATGGATGAAGCAGATTGGCTGTGACTGAGAATGAGTTTGGGCTCATGGGGGTTCATTATACTATTTTTTCTACTTCTGTGTATGTATGAAATTTTCCACAATAAAAACTATTTCTTAAACTTTCTCCTTTTAAACGTTTTACAATGCAAAGAATGCTGCCTTCTACAATTGATGCTATTATAACATATGATCTACATAGCAACAAACTTTAGCTTTGTGCCAGTTAACTTAAGGCAACTAGTAATGAGATTTCTAATGAGCTATTGGGTGGAGTCATATTTATTTGTTGTTTCCTTATAATTTGAATCTAGAAAAATTTTACTTTTTATTTTTATCATTTGTCATTCTCTAAATTTTGACATAAGAAAACATAGTTGCCAAAAGACATACTCCTCTTATACAATGGCTTTTATGAAGATTTAATATTTAAAACAATCAAGTCAAAGGAATGTTTGACTATATTATTTTTCCTGGCCTGCTTTCAACATTTTTTCCTTTATTTTTCTATTTCACACATCATTATCTTTTTTTTTCCCATAACCTTTTTTAAAAGCCAGTCTCATGGTTATTTAATATTTTTTTAATCACAGAATTTAGAGATAGGAGAGACCTCATAAACCAGTTAACTCCTCCAATTTTACCAGTAAGTTCATTTTAAGCCACAACCGTACTAAAGATACCGCAGCCTTCCCACTACCCACATAAAATTTGACTGACATTACGGACTTGTTTGTAGAAAGCTAATGACTTTAGACGAAGACTTTTTCCATCTACTTGCTTAAGACCCCGGGATTAAGAGCATCACTGTTTACTACACACCCAAGGGAGACCTTTCCTAGGACATCTGATTCTGTGTGCCGGACAAACTCAACCTGTCCCACATTTGCACATGCCTTTTATTTTACAGCAATTCCATTATTAACCTGTAAGTTTCAAGTTAAAACAACTTTTTTCCAATACAAATAGGATTCTTGGGGCCATATTTTTAAAAAGGAGAGAAGTTGAGAGGGTCCCACTTAGGGAGGAATATACACTTTCTTTCTGTCCATTCCCTACCTCATCTCCCCAAGAAACACTCAAATCAAGGACTTTCTAAGTTACAATGAGGTGAGAATGAGACCAAATCAGAACTAAGCTTGAGCATTTTCAGTTGGGTAGCTTAACATGGCTTCCTATAATGGAATAAGCAAAAAAACTCCAACTATTTATTGATCCCTACACTCCAGTTTCTACAAAGTAAACAATGCAAATGTTTCCATTAGACCAGGATGCAACCAACCTAGTGTTTCCAGGAACAGCTCACTGTCTCTCTTGACCAGTGCCATGTGTGAAGATTACCCCACAGAAATGAGACATCAACAAAAGAATACCCACTTCCCTCTGGTTTAGGTCTCTATTTCCTCTAACCAACAACAGCAATTATAATAACAACCATTTGTTGAGCACTTTTTATGTGCCAGACGCCAGGCTAAATAACTTGCATACCTCCTTTCACTATTCTTACCAATCTCAGATGAAAGCATTAATTATGGTGTCATTTCATAGAAAGGCTCAGAGACATTAAGTAACTGCCCCAGTTCACACAGCTGGAAAGTGGTAGATTGGAGATTCAGTACCATTGGTCTGGCTCCCAGTGATGAGATAAAGCAGCTCAGGGCATAGGCACTTCCTGCCTTGGCAGGGGCTCTTGAAAAGCTGCAGACTAGGGTCGCCTGGGTGGCTCAGTAGGTTAAGCTACCAACTTCGGCTCAGGTCATGATCTCATGGTTCATGAGTCCTAGCCCCACATCAGGCTCTGTGCTGACAGCTCGGAGCCTGGAGCCTGCTTCAGATTCTGTCTCTGTCTCTCTCTGCTCCTTCCCCACTCATGCTCTGCCTCTCTCTCTCTCTCTCTCTCCCTCTCAAAAATAAATAAACATTAAAAAGAAAAAAGAAAAGAAAAGAAAACTACAGACTATGTCCGCCTGGATCCACCCTAGATCTAAGGAGCCTGCTACATCTGGCTCCCATGCCTTCCCCCAAAGCAGGGCTGAATCCTCACAAACTTAAGACAGTTGAGAAGATAAAGCTATTGTACAACAGACATATAATTTTTTTAAGCTTTTGGAAAAATAAAAATTTGCAGGGTCAGGAAGAACTGATTTTAATTAATAGTCCTTACAGTTTCCATACCAAGATTAGCTTTGGTATTGTTTCCAGTTCCCAGGCCCCAAAACCCCGGTGCTGCCTAGTCCCCTTTGGTCAGTGACCACACCTCAGCGGGAACACCACTGGTGACCTCTAGGATCCAGCAGGAGCCCAGCACTGGCTTCTCCGGGGAGAGCAGAGCGTCAGAAGCCAATCCAGAGCAACACAAAGGGAGCCTTCACTCACTCTAGCTCCTCCCACCCACTGCCAACAGGGGAACCGAGGCACCGGGCTCCAAAGAAGACCCAGAGGAGACCAGCCGGTGCCACAGCTGAGACAATGAGCATTACATTTCCAGAGCTAGCTTGTTCCTGTCAAAACAACATCCAACCTGAAGGCAAATCGCCACGCACTGAGAAATAAATCCGGCAGGAGCCATGAAAGAGGCGGCAGGTAACACTGGAAATTAAACGCTACAAGAGGGCACAGGGAGGTGTCCTCACCCCAAACTAATAGCGAGTGGCTGGAAAGGTACAGCCGCTCTGAGAGGGCCAGATCACTCAATGCCCCTCCATCTTTTCACTCAGACAGGAGTCAGGGACTGAGGGACCCACACCACTCCCCACCCCACCTCACGCTCCTCTCTGTGATTCTGTCCACACACACCAACCAACCCACTTGAAAAACGTAAAGAAAAGCTTTAATTCAGCTAGGAAGTCTCAAACAACTGGTTGCCTTTGGTTTTTTAATAACCCTTGCTATTCAGCTGGACGATTCAGTTGGTTTTAGAGTTTATTTAAATACCAGTTTGTCTGTATGTACTTGCTTTTATACCTTTATTTTCCAACAAGGCTGGGTTTTGTTTGTTTGTTTGTCTATCTGTTTGTTTGTTTTCAGTGCCTCCTTCTTGAAAACTCCACATTCCTGCATTATCTGAAAGCCCTGGGAAATTTCACAGCCAAAAATATCTTAGTGGATACTCAGTGACTCTCAGATGGAAGGCCAGAATTTCTAAAAATGAACACCTAATACAATAGGCCCACCTTTTGGCTCTGGCACCCTCAGAGATAGAGAGAGCCCTGTGGGACTTCTGTAAGAATATGCGGAAAGCAATCATGGTGCCTGCCTAAAATGACAAGGGTTTCCACCTGGATTCTGCAAACCAATTTACCTGTAGAGTTTTGGTCTAACTGTTGGAAAGAGAATTCGAATGTAAAGATCTGACTTCCAAAAAGCACTGTAAAGAGGACCTTGTGAGTTAGATGAGTCACATGATACTGACTGTGTGTTCCATGGGGCACTCCATCACAAATTCTTTGTGGCTGGACCCAAAATGTCCATGCCCAGATTCTTCTCTGGAAATGACAGTGGCCCTTTGGCCTTTTTGCTCCTGTTACCCACCCCTCACCCCTACACACACACACACACACACACACACACACACACACACACACACTTGTGTGTACAAGCCCCTCCTCTGAATTCTCTGTGGCTTCACAAGCCCCTGAAAACCTCCATCCCTTTGCAATCTTGGGAAATGGCATCCCTACCTCTCATGTCCCCTTACCTCACCAATATCACTGTGTGTGACCATTACTAAGTGGCATTGACCCGCATAGAACCCTGACCCTTACCTTTAAGCACATGGTCTGATACCAGTTTGGGGATGGGAATTCCTTGTCCCAGGAATACCTGACTTCGTGTATAACCCATATGCAGACCAGTTGCTGCTCACCGATGTATCAGTGCACTCTGCAACAAGAGCTGCTGTTCTTAAAATTCATGTCTTCTATTAGGATTTAGAATGTGCTGATGGAATTAGCACTCAAGAAAAAAGTAGAGAGAAACGAAATCACTCAAGAGAGAAGAGCTAGAAGGATCCTCCCTAGGTTGTTAAATCAAGCCCTCTGTGGGCAAGCACAACAAGGAAAACTGAATGGGCACGTGCCATTTCCTTGGCCTGGGCTGTCCCCCCTCCCCATCCTCCACCCCCCGCAATCTAGGATCTCACTACCTTCTCTTCAACTCTCATCACTGGGATCCTCTGCTCTGGGAAACTCCTCCAGTCTTGCTTAGGTTCCCTCCTATGTGTGTGCACAATCTGTGTACCTTCTTTAGATGAGCACATGCCACACTCCATGGAACTATCCAAGTGCACTCCAAGCAGAGACTACCTTCTTCCCCAGGGTCCCCAATGCCAACCGTGATGCCTGGCACTCCGCAGATGCCCAGTGAATCTTTACTGTATAAAAGACTGAATCATCACTAGTGATCTACCACCCTCAACATCTTGCTTTTCCCTTGCCCTCCTTTCTCTACTCTTTCCTTATAGGTTAACTGAAGTTTTCGATCGTGGCTACAAGTAAGAATCACCTGGGGCGCCTGGGTGACTCAGTCGGATAAGCGTCCGACTTCGGCTCAGGTCATGATCTCGCGGTCCATGAGTTCGAGCCCCTCGTCAGGCTCTGTGCTGACAGCTCAGAGCCTGGAGCCTGTTTCCGATTCTGTGTCTCCCTCTCTCTCTGGCCCTCCCCCATTCATGCTCTGTCTCTCTCTGTCTCAAAAATAAATAAACGTTAAAAAAATTTTTTTTTTAAAAAGAATCACCTGGAAGCTTTCCAAAAATATCTTTGCTTGGTCTGATGCCAAGTAATTCTGACTCAGTTGACCTGCTATGGGATCCGGGCAAAGGTATTCCCAAAGAAAAGATTCCACTGTGTTACTCTTCTGTCGCTTGGTCTCTCTCTTAAGTATACCCTCAAAATCCTTTTTACCTTTTGTTTTTAAATTTATTTTCATGCCTAGTGACCCCCACAGACATTACTCATCCGTCTGCATAAACGACGCAGGAAACATAAAGGGATACACATTGTGGGGATCTTTTCCTGGGTGGATTCACTTGGCTTCCTTTTACATGCTCTTGAACTCAATGAAGCAGCAGCAGGATCTGAGATTCATCAGACTCACTTGGAGTTGGGGTGCTATATAGAAAGCTGTCTTACCTAGCAGAATGAGCATAACGCCAGCCAGCTGGGCTCGCCTGTACTTGGCCACACCAGGCTCATGGCCCATTCGGATGCAGGGGAGAACCGTCAGCAGCAGGAGAATGGCCGGCAGACCCAGGACTGAAGCTGCGATCATCAGGGCTCGGCAAGCCTGCACATAGCCTGGACACAAGAGAGCACACAGAGGGGTTAGCCCGTGGGTCTCCCTGACCCCTGAACCCTGGCTCAAGGGAATTCAGCACCATCTGCCTTCCTCTCGTCCCATTCCAGGACTTAGAATATGGTAAATTTTATCTAAGATCACTTCACATGTTCAGTTTTTAAAGTGACTCCATGACACGAAAGGGAGGTTGGAGGCTGGAGATACTGGATGGAGAGCTCTAGGCTAGACCACTTGTCTAAGCCTTCAGGATGAAGAGGCCAAGAGTCCAACTACACTGTTGCATCACCTTATGAAAAATTCAGATTAAAACTCAAATCTTCCAAGATGCCTTCTGTGAGGGTCTATGTTGACTCCAGCCTGCTGCTGATACACTCTACCTGTGTGACCTTGGGCAAGTTACTGAACTGTTATGTCTTGACACTCTCCGCATCTATAAAGTAAAAATATAGTAATAGTACCTATATCTCTCTAAAAGAATTCAACCAAGATGAAATTAGTTAATTCATACAGTGCTTACAATAGTGCCTAGCGCATACTAAGTATTCCAAAAAGATTAGCTATTATTACCAGTGTTATTACTCTGTGTCAGTGCAATCATTTTATACTAGGTATACTTGGCGATTTTGTCTTAACCATGTGCTTTTTTTTTTTTTTTAATTTTTTTTTCAACGTTTATTTATTTTTGGGACAGAGAGAGACAGAGCATGAACGGGGGAGGGGCAGAGAGAGGGAGACACAGAATCGGAAACAGGCTCCAGGCTCTGAGCCATCAGCCCAGAGCCCGACGCGGGGCTCGAACTCACGGACCGCGAGATCGTGACCTGGCTGAAGTCGGACGCTTAACCGACTGCGCCACCCAGGCGCCCCTAACCAGACCGCGAGATCGTGACCTGGCTGAAGTCGGACGCTTAACCGACTGCGCCACCCAGGCGCCCCTAACCATGTGCTTTTAATTCACGTTGTATATAGCATGTGGCCCTAACTAAACTAAGACTCAGGCTTCCTCTCTTGACATCTCCCCAGAGACTGCTGTGCTCACGAATCCTGACCCTATTGACTGATGGTCAGACTCCATCTCCTGCCTCACCCACAGTCTCCTGGGCATGCTTCCACAATGGTCTGGTATCCGTTCTAAAGGCATCTCTCTGGCCCCAAAGATTTCTAGAGGGCACACTCCTGCTTTGGTCTTCATGGAGTTAACACAGTGCCCCCAGCAGATGATGTAAACATACAATTATGAATTAAGGAATAAGAAGTTGAATGATAGGGGAGCCTGGGTAGCTCAGTCAGTTAAGCGTCCGACTTCAGCTCAGGTCATGATCTTGCAGTTCAAGAGTTCGAGCCCCCCATCGGGCTCTATGCTGACAGCTCAGTGCCTGAAGCCTGCTTTGGATTCCGTGTCTCCCTCTCTCTCTACCCCTCCCCCACTCATGTTCTCTCTCTCCCTCCCTCTCTCTCTCTCTCTCCAAATAAAAATAAACATTAAAAATTTAAAAAAAAAAAAAGAAGTTGAGTAAGAGTGGAGCAAACCCAATTGAACATTATGCTGTCAAATAAAATGCCAGGTAACAATTTCATTAAGAAACAGATTACAATATGTGCAAATTTATGTAAAATAAATCTGACAAGATACTAGCAGAATATGGCAGACTTCAATGTATTGTTTCTCATTAAAACACTCTCCCTTCTCCAAAAATAAAGGAGGGGGTTGTACTTATTACTTTTCCTTTTTCACTCAGAGGAAATTAAGCTAGTGGCTGGGGGTGGGAGGGTGGGTAGAGTTAAAGGCAAAGCCAAAAATGAGCCCTGATTTCTGCCTCCACACACTCCACACGACTCTCATACCAAGACGCAACTGCAACACTGTCTCTTAGCAAGACCTAGCTATTTTATCAGAATTCAGACTCCACAAGGGTACTCTTCCAGTCATTACCCACCTCAGCTTCTTCAAAATTAAGGGTAAACACTCAACTATTGACTTTATTGACTTGAAGACCCCCCCAAAGAGGAGCCACAGGATTCTGAAACAGGATCTCTGACGGAAGTCCTATGCCCCTGAAGCTTATAGGAGAGCAGGGTGAACGCAACGGAGACGGTCAACTAGCAACTGAGGTTCTGAAATTCATAGTGCAGGCTATCCATGTGCTAGATGCCAAGGCCATGTCTAAAAAAACAAAAGATGGACACTGAGGTCTGTTCCTGTCCCCACCCAGGTGTGAGGGAGGGGGACAGCAGGAAGGATTAGGCACTCCCTAAAATGTACTCCATCTGTAGGATGGAACATGGTCTGTTCTCCGAAAATAAACCACTTGGCTCTGAGTGCTCAGTAAACTTAATTTCAGGGGAAGGAAGGAAAGAGTGATTTTATGCTTCAATCAGATTCCTACAAATACCATGCCCAGCTTTTTGAAAAAAAATTATAGCTACAATTTATGAAGCCTACTCTACATCAAAGGAGGTTTACATTTCTCATATCTAATCCCCAAAACAACTCTGTAAGATAGGTGGTTGGTTTGATTTTACTTTTTAAAGGAAGACATTTGGGATTCACAGACATTAGTGAATTGTCCTAAATTACCCAGGTTATGAGCACTGGATCCCAGAGTCTGACCCAGGTCTACCAAGGCCACCATTAAGTGAAGGTAAGTGAAGATCTGGGTTCCCCCCATCTCTGTCATTCTGAAAGTTCAAAATGGAAAAGAAGAAAGTACATTGTGTGCACCAGCCCTGTTCCCCGGATTTCCTGATGCAGGAGAGGATGGAAAGAGAGTAGGAAGCCATCTTTATCTTTGAGGAATTTAAAATGTGTAGGAAAACTTGATTCGCAATGAACAAAAATGTCAAACTGTGCCCTGATGGAAACAAGAGTCAAATACCAGGACAGCAAGGAGGAAGGGGGGATTGATTCCAACCACAAGGACTGGGAAATAGGAGGCACTTTGGGGTAGGTTTAAAGGGGGAGCAGAGTCTCTAGGGAGCTAAAGGCTCACCCAGGAGATGGCACAAAGCCAAAGGCTCCCAAACTGGTCTTGAGACCAAGTTGCCCCGCTGGTTAAGGATAGGCCTTTAAATGGGCACCATCCTCAAAGACTAGCGGGGACAGAAGGCAATCCTTAAGGGGAGCCCACGACCTCACCAATCACCCAACCACCCACTGGCTCGAGGTTTACATCTGAATTGAAACTGTTGCCCACCTTTTGGGATGAGCACTGGGTGTTGTATGGAAACCAATTTGACAATAAACTTCATATATTGGGAAAAAAAAAAAAAAAGAAAAGAAAAAAAAAAAAGAAACTGTTGCCCAGAATTTTTCAATGCCACCACCCCCTCCAACCCCGACCCGGGCTGGCGTGGAAGGAGTTGGGAGGCTAGATAATTCTTCCCTTGTCTCCCGCAGCTGGAGGGGAGCGAGCGACCAGTGGTGGCGCGCCTTAACAGGTGAGC
>NW_024412400.1:63681169-63724375 GCF_014898765.1 Herpailurus yagouaroundi | reverse complement strand
GGAACCGACCTGGCAGAGCTAGGAGGTCCGGGACTTGTGGCCAGTCTCACAAAGACGAAAGACCGGTTAACTCGGCCTACTCCTGTTGGGATCGCTGGAATGCTAGGGTTTCTCTCCTCCTGGCCTCTGCAGGTGCGGGTGGAGTCTAACGCCCGAGGGAAGAGGCCCCGGGGGGGGGAGGCCCCGCAGGCAAGTACAGTACTTCTGAACCACTGACGGTGGGAGCCTGAGGCAGGTGGGTGACCATCAGTCGTTAACATGGACAGAGTTCCTACTAGGTGTCTGCGTCTCAGTTTATTAACTTCTCAGGGTGACTCGGCCAGTGGCTGCCACTATCATCCCAAACTCCGGATAAGAAAACTGAGGCTGAGAGAGGCTAAATTCAGGACTGCCTAATCTCTCTACAAGGTGGGACTGAAGGTATCAAAATGTGCGCTAAGGTCTTCAAGGCCTTGAAACGTTTCTGTGAACGCCATCTAATGCGCCCATCCCGGGTCTGCCCCGAAGATAAGGGCTAGGA
Organism: Herpailurus yagouaroundi; assembly: GCF_014898765.1. Taxonomy (NCBI): domain Eukaryota; kingdom Metazoa; phylum Chordata; class Mammalia; order Carnivora; family Felidae; genus Herpailurus; species Herpailurus yagouaroundi. Next base: position 63,723,855 of record NW_024412400.1, on the reverse strand, counting down.
GCAGCCGCTCGAGAGGTGGGGTCCTTACCCGGCAGGATGAGGATGTCCACCAGGGGCTTGCAGTGGTACAGCCCCGTGGCCATGACGCAGTCTGCCCACAGCCCCTTGGAGCCCAGTTCGTCCAGCTTGCGGCAGGTGGGGATGGTGTAGCCGCAGGTCACCACCCAGTCGTTGGTGGACGTGGTGACGATGATGCCGATCCAACCCACGAAGCTCGTGACGAAGCCCACTACCTGCAGGCACGTGGCCACCATGGTGGCCACCTTGGCGTCTGCGGGCCTCGCCCCTCACCAGCTGTGCCTGCGCCTGGGACTGGACGGCACCTGCCGCGGTCCTCTCGCGCGCGCCCTCGAGAGCCGCTGACCGGCGACGGGCGGACGTGCGACGCTGGAAGCGGCGGCAGGCAAAGAGAGGCCGCGAGCCCAGCTCCGACGGCGCGACGGGCGCACGGCGGCGGGGACAGCGGCGCGGCTGGGCAGTGCGCCCCCGCCCCCCTCTTTAAGCCCCGTAGACCCGGCTGGCGAGCGCCAATCGGCGACGGCCCGGGTGGAGCCAGCCAATCGCGGGGCGGGGCCCGGAGTTGGGGGGTGGGGAGGGGGAGCAGGGTCAGAGAGGGGGCGATGTGGCCTCTGCGCCCAGCGCGGCGTCGCGGGTCCAGGTTAGAAAGTAAAATAATCCGTTGCAGGTCCAAGAAGTGGAGAGCGATGAGAGGGCCCGCGTCAGGCTCCAGTTCTGTTTCTCTGCAAATTATGTCTCTTCTTGCTGCCCCTCTGTCACCTCTGTCTCTGGGTCTCCGCTTCGCTCCCTCCCTCCTCATTCTCCCCACCCGCTCTTTCTTCCCAGCTGAGAGCTGGGACAGTTCCTCCACCGCCCACGAGGGTAACAACGGAGGAGCTGAGAATTGCCCTGAGGAACAGAGGAGAAGCATCCGGCATACCACAGTTACTAGTGGAAAGAAAATGATCCTTTCTTGTGCTTGAAAATCATCAGAGGTGGACATGGCCATATTAATGGTGACAACAGCAATAGCAACTCGCATTTATCCAACTGTACTGTCATGTACTATATGCACGTGTTTATATTTATGTATTATTTAATTCTCATAACAACCCTCTGTGATAGGAACCATTGTTTACGCATAATACGTATGAAGAAATAGCACGAGAGGTTCCATTGCCCAATGTCACACAGCCAGGTGGGAAGAGAGCCCGTGGGCCCCTTAACCCTTCCTGGGAACCTCTCCTGATAATCACTTTCTGAAAAGTCTTGAAGGGCTCAAACTCCGTGTTTTGGCACATTGAAAGCTAGGCTGACTGCTCTGGCTGAGGCTAAGTTAGTATCTGTACTCCAGTGAGAACTCTAGGTAGCCTGAAGTGAGTGCTCTACAAGTGCTTACTACCATCATCATCATTAAGCTGCCTTCTCTCTTTGCATTCAAATGAGACCCATTATATGCACTTTTTTATCAAGTAGAGAAGTCCTCCTTGGACTATATTTACATTAAACAATTTCAATTCCCTTTGATACCTTTGGCTTATCTTATTATATCCCTCTATCAACAACCATGAGATTTAAAGATGAGGAGGATTTCAGCAAACACAAAACTTCCTACTCAATACTCTAAATCTAAGATATGGATCATGAATCACAGCTACTAAGCCTTCCCATATCTATTCTGGGTGTCAGGGCAAATCACCACATCTCCTAGGGAAGACTAGGCTTGAGGAAACCCCAAAGAATCCAAGTGCACAAACAAAAAAGGCTCCACAAATAGATGACAGAGTGTCAAGGACAAGAGCCCACAACAATCACTGGGGAGAGCTCGGTGGTGGTGAACAACGCATCGGGGCTGACTTCAAATCCTGGCTCCACCACTAACTAGCTTGGGACCAAGTTGCTTCATCTCTCTGGGCCTCAGTTTTCTTATTTGTAAGATGGGGATGAAAATAGTGCCTACTTCGTAGGTTTCTTGATTGTTACATGAGTTAATATACATATAGACCTTAAAACAATGTCTGGTACAAAGCACTCAGTAAACCTGAATAACGATTCAGAACTCTTGCTTTTCACCCTTACATTCTCTCTGCATTCATACAGGTTTGGTTTGTAGAAACTGCTGTAGGAATATGTCCCTTTTTTGAAGGAGCCATGTGTTTGGGACATTTCATCACCAGGATCTATTGACCTGGATGTTTTCAGATGTTTCCTTCATAACCTTTTTTTTTTTTTTTTTTTTTACAAAAGAGCTTTTGTTTTAAGTACAGTATAGACTATAAAATCCAGGTTGCCTGGCTGGCTCAGTCAGTAGAGCATGTGACCCTTGATCTCAGGATTGTAAGTTCAAGACCCACATTGGGTATGGAGCCTACTTAAACTAAAACTTAAAACATAGATAGATAGATAGATAGATGATAGATAGATAGATAGATAGATAGATAGATAGATAGATAGATAGATATAGATAGATACACATATGTATATATTAAAAACTATAAAACCCAACATCAATTCATTGAAAAAGCAATTATGAAATCTGCATTCTTATGACTCCATTAGCATTTGACATTCCAACAATAAAAATTCAACCAATCAGAATTCAACAATGCTCAGGTCACCCACAGGTGACACACACAGAGGTATTTGTAAAGCCAGATTTTAGAACTCAGACACTAAATGGTAAAAGGTTGTCAGGTTGTTAAGTTCTTGGAATGGAACCTCCTGAGGTTATATTCCAACTTTATCACTTGGGCTGTCCCTTAACCTATGTAACTCTCAGGTTCTTGATCTATAAAGTGAGAATTGTCGATGCCCCATAGGGTTATTGTTCGGATTAAGTGAGATAACGTATGCAAAGTTGAATATTTATATATGTGCTTTATTTACATATACATACACACATATATATTACAAATGGATGCTCATAATGTTAGCTACTGTTAGCATTATCCATAGGCAAAATGGATTAATTGAAAATATGAGCTGCTTTTGATAGAAACTAAAGATAAAATAATTAGGTTATACAGAAGAGAAATCCTAAGATGAATATTGAAACAATCACAACACAGATGTACACAAGTCCACTGGAGGAAAAGCTGCAAACTGTAACCTGTTTGAATTAATTAGCCATAACAGAGCATGTCCCTCGGAAAGGAAGTTGGGCAGCCATGGAAGCACAAGGAACTGGAAGCCAAGAGGCCATGAGAATCCTCTACTATCCACGGGAGATGGTATAGTGACCCACCAACACCAAGAACACTGTCCCTTTGGTAAGGTTCCCTGTATACTGGGGAAGTCCCGGAAGCTATTTTAGCTGAGGGACCTACCCTAAAATCATCCACATTCCTGTGGTGACTCTACTCCCCAAGGCTTCCTTGTGATTAGAAAATGACTTCCCACATGGCATGACTTAATAAACTGACGTTCCAGGTCTACCACAGTCCCGGGTACCGTTTCAGCAGTGAAAGTCAGTTTCTCAGGGTCCAGTCACCCCAGTCAACGGTGGGCTCCCAGTCCTCCCAGACAATGTCTTTCCAGTTAATTTTCTCTCAGAAAACTGTGCCTTGCCATCTCTTCACATTTCTGTGTAACAGAACTAGTAAGGTAAAGCTGAAATCTGATCGCAGCTCTTCCAACCCTAAGTCCAATATCCTTTCCATTACAAAAAATGTAAGAAGGTCTTTCCTTCCTTAATCTTGTTCAAAAATGTATAATGGAGAGCATTAGAAAGGCAGTTGATGACCTTAACCCCAGATATGTACTGAACAAAGGAGTCGGCGTGGTTAACTGTTCTACCATTCACACTGAAACATAGTCACATAGCCTGTGATTCAGTTAGAGCACTAATGCACTAGGCACTGACAAGTGTGTTTGCTTACAAGCAGCAAAAGCCCACACAGAAAGCAAAACTTGGGCCAAAGGAGTGGGCTTACAGCGACTACTAATGGTTGTCTTTTATCATTGCATAGCTGGTGAAAACATTTTCTGTGTCAAGGGGCCTATGATTTGCAGAGAAACATGATTAACAGCAACTTCCCACATTCTACATGTGTGATCATTAGCCCCTAATGGAATGTACACTTCTCTGTAGAAAGCTTTCCTCCCAGGGGCGCCTGACTGGCTCAGTCAGTAGAGCAGGTGACTCTCGATCTCAGGGTTGTAAGCTTAAGCCCCACGCTGGATGTAGAGATTACTTAAAAACAAAATCTTAAAAAAAAAAAAAAAAGGCTTTCCTCATATATTAAGAAACATGCATTTCTTTAGAAAATGTGAAAGCATAGGACATATATGATACTACTTGGGTGAGATCATTCATTTAAAAATTAAAATACTTTTGGGGTTCCTGGCAGGCTCAGTCAGTAGAGCAAGCGACTCTTGTTCTTGGGGTAGTGAGTTCAAGCCCTGCATAGAGCTTACTTAAAAAAATAATTAAAATACTTTTAATAAGGCTTCTTTTAAAGGATAAATTCCTCTTGTGGATTTTAATATTTGGTAATACAAAATTCCAAATACACATACATTTTTAGAAATATTGTAGTATATGGGCGCTTGGAGGGCTCAGTCCATTAAGCATCTGACTTCAGCTCAGGTCATGATCTCACAGTTCGTGAGTTTGAGCCCTGCATCTGGCTCTGTCCTGACAGCTCAGAGCCTGGAGCCTGCATTGGATTCTGGGTCTCCCTCTCTCTCTGCCCCACCCCTGTTTACGCTCTGTCTCTGTCTCTCAAAAGTGAATAAACGTTAAAAAAAATTAAGAAATATTGGAGTATAGGGGCACCTGGGTGGCTCGGTTGGCTAAGCGTCCAACTTCAGCTCAGGTCATGATCTCATGGCTCGTGGGTTCAAACCCCATGTCAGACTCTATGCTGAAAGCCTGGAGCCTGGAGCCTGCTTCATATTCTGTGTCTCCCTCTCTCTCTGCACCCCACCCCCAACACACACTCTGACCCTCTCTCTTTCAAAAATAAATAAACATTAAAAAAAAAAAGAAATATTGTAGTATAAACTCACAGTGTAATATAAACTCGTAGTGTAAGCAAATGTGAAATGCCCTGTGAGTTTGGGGGTTTTGTCTATTTTATTGATCACTGAAATCTGAGTGTGGCACAGTGTCTGAAAGACTTAAAGGCACTCTGTACCTATCTGTTGAATGGAGTTGAATTGAAATGTTCCCCCCCCAAAAAAGAGACTGCATTTGCAAGCCTCCAAGTTTCACTAAGATGCTGTCTCAGTCTATCTGGACTTCCAAAAGAGAATGCCATAGACTGGGTAGTTTATAGAGAACAGAAACTTACTTCTACAATTCTGGGGTTAGAAGTGTAAGGTCAAGGAACTGACTAGCAGATTCTGTGTCTGCTGAGAATCCTCCTCTAGGTTGATAGACAGTAGTCTTTTTGCTGTGTCCTGACATGATAGAAAGGATAAGGGAGTTTTCTGGGGGCTCGCTCTCTCTTTTTTTTTTTAATTTTTTTAAATGTCTATTCATTTTTGAGAGAGAGAGAGAGAGACTGTGAGTAAGGAAGAGTCAGAGAGAAGGAGACACAGAATCCCAAGAAGGATCCAGGCTCCGTGCTGACAGCACAGAGCCCAACGCAGGACTCGAACTCTTGGACCACAAAATGATGACCTGAGCCAAAGTCCAATGCTTAACCTACTGAGCCAGCCAGGCGCCCCGGGGTCTCTTTTATAAAGGCACTAATTTCATGCACGAGGCCTACACTCTTAAGACCTAATCACCTCCCAAAGGTTTAGGTTTCAACCAGCGATCGTGGGAGGACACAAATATTTAGTCCATAGCAGATGGGAATCTGAAGAAGAAGAAATCAGGAGGTAGGGATTAGAACTGGTCTGAGAGCAGGCAAGAGGCAGTAATGAAGGCCCTATGTGGTCTCTGTACCCACCTGCTGTCCTTGGTAAGGAAGAGACTTCTCCAGTAAGGAATGTGTGCTGCTCAGGTCTCGAGCAGGAAAGTCTCTGATTACCTAGAGATACTGGCCTCAGTCGAGGTGACTCCATCGAGAGTAAAGCAGCACTTTCACATATTACTTCCATCTAGAATTTCGACTTCAGCTACTGGGAAAAAAAAAAAAAAACAACTGTCTTTTCAGGGTCCCAGTTCTTGGCCTGCATCATGCAATTAAAAAAACATTCCTAGGGCACCTGGGTGGCTCAGTCAGTTAAGTGTAGGACTCTTGGTTTCAGCTCAAGCCCCACATCGGGCTCTGCGCTGACAGTGAGGAGCCTGCATGGGATTCTCTGTCTCCCTCTCTCTCTGCCCCTCCCCCACTCACTCTCTATCTCTCTCTCTTAAATAAATAAATAAACATTTTTTAAAAATCCTTCAGGGGTCCCTGGGTGGCTCAGTTGGTTGAGTGTCTGACTTCTGCTCAGGTCATGATCTCATAGTGACTTCGAGCCCCGCCTCAGGCTCTGTGCCATTTGCTCAGAGCTTCAGATCCTCTCTGGCCCTCGCACACATGCGCTCTCATTCTCTCTCAAAAATAAATACACATTTTTAAAAAAAATTCCTTCAGGAGCCATTTTATTCCAAATTTCTCCTCCTTCCACTCAGAGATAAAGCAAAATAATAAAAAGCTGTACCTGGATTGTTAGGTTTGAGTCCCTTCCAGAATGTGTTTTCTCCTCTGCTTTCAAATAGCCATTTATCTGCTTCTCTACCAGAAGTTTCAGAATACATTAGATAATAGGCCTCATTCAACCTATAAGATTATACATCCTAGGGGCACCTGGGTGGCGCAGTCAGTTAAGCATCTGACTCATGATCATGGCTTAGGTCATGAGTTCCTTAGGTCACGGTTCATGAGTTCCAACCCCGCATCGGGCTTTGTGCTGATGGTGCAGAGCCTGCTTGGGATTCTGTCTCTCCTTCTCTCTGCCCTTCCCCAACATGGGCATGTGCTGTCTCTCTCTTTCTCTCCCTCAAAATAAATAAATAAACATAAAAATAAATAAAAATTTTAAAAAAGATCATACATCCTGAAGAACAGTAGAAGTCTTTATTTTTAGTTCAAACAGGAGATCACATTTTCTAAAAATAGAATAGTAGCAAAGTATGTAAGTACTGAAAGGAAAATAAGACAATTAACTAGAAAGCAACACCATTAAATTCACTTAGAAATTAAGAGCAGGTATTTCTACTTACCCACCTAGGACGTCAAAATACAGAGCAATCTGTCAAACTTTAAGTCTTTCACTGAAAAATGTATGAATTATAAAATAATCAAAACTATCATGTGTCCCCTTGTTATTCATTCAACACATGATATAAAATCATAAATTATGTTATCAACACTATACTGTTCCTAAAGAACTACTAGAAGGGAAGCCAATGTCTCAACTGTACCGATTGTTTTCTTTGTTCATTCATTTGTTACATAAATAAAGATTCTACTTTATGAATTGTCCTGAATGAGAACATTCTTGGACACCAAGATCCAAAGGAGACATTAGAGCAGGTGGTTAAGAGCACTGGGTTGGAATTCTAACTCCATCACTTATGATTTGTGTGACTGTGGGCAAGTTATTTAACCTTTCTGTTAAGCTATTCTATTTAATAACGAAAATTCTATTTCCTGCCAGTAAAATGGTATTGAAAAATAGTAATTATGTTATAATAACCATGAGATTTAAATTCATTACCATATGTGAAATGCTTGAAACAGTGCCTGACACATATAAGTACTCAATAAACATTAGCTTTTATAAGCAATCAGTTGGTTTTAAACCTGTTTGAAACCAGCATAATCTTCATATTACATAGCAATGAAATTCAAAACATTTCATAATCTGGTAGCAGATGAGCAAGAATTTGAAAAGAAAGCAAATGGCATCCCTACTCTAACTAAAGGATAAGCCCTTTTCAACAGGCAAGATATTTCTAGCACTTCCCTCTTTTTGCCGTTAAGATTCAGCAACTAGATACAATTCCTTTTTAATTCCACTCATAATAATATTTTTGCAGAAATTAGCTTGGCCACTGGAGGGCTCTCACAGCCTCTCATTAACCCTCTATCAAAGTGATTTAATAAAAATAACCAACACAAAGAATGAACATTACAAAATACCAATAACACAAATGATATGCTCTTTTTCAAAATAATTCAGCAATATATAAAGGACTTACATATGTATATTCTTTGATCCAGCTTCTAAAAGTCTACCTAAGAAAATCATTATAAAAGTATTCAATTAAGTTTTTCAACTTACATTTCAACTAAGTGTTCAGTTAAGAAGCAAATATGCTGGGGCACTTTCCTGGCTCACTCAGCAGAGTATGCGACTCTTGATGTCAGGGTCATGTGCATCTGTGTTTGGCTGCATGGTTGGTGGAGGTATCAAGAGGGGAAAGAAGTTAGATAAAACTCTTCTCGAAAGAAAGGGGGTGTTGGGCACCTGGGTGGGTCAGTTGGTCAAGCATCCAACTCTTGATTTTGGATCAGGTCTTGATCTCAGGCTTGTGAATTCAAGTCCCACACTGGGCTCCACACTAGGTGTGAAGCCTACTTAAACAAAACAAAAAAAACAAACAAACAAAAAAAAAAAAAAAACAAGCAAACAAACAAAAAAAAGAAAAAACCAAAAAAAAAAAACCAAACAATAAAACCGCAGAAAAAAAAAAAAAAAAAAAAAAAAAAAAAAAAGTAGGGGCCCCTGGCTGTCTCATTCAGTAGAGCATATGACTCTTGATCTCAGGGCTGTGAGTTCTAACCCCATGCTGGGTGTAGAGATTACTTAAAAATAAAATCTTAAGGGATGCCTGGATTGCTCAGTCGGATTTTGGCTCAAGTCATGATCTCACAGTTCATGAGTTCAAGCCCTGCGTCAGGCTCTGTACTGACAGCTCAGAGCCTGGAGCCTGCTTCAGATTCTGTGTCTCCCTCTCTCTCTGCCCCTCCCCTGCTCATGTTTGCTCTCTCTCTCACACACAAAAAATAAACATTAAAAAAAGGAAAAAAAAACTTAAAAAAATAAAATAAAATAAATTTAAAAATAAAAAAAAGAAGGGTAAACTAAACTCAAGTTCAGTAGAAGGAAAAAATAAAGATAAGAGTGGACATAGAGAAGAAAAAACAGTGGAGAAAATCAGTAAAATCAAAAGCTGGTTCTTTGAAAAGATCACAAAATTGACGAAACTTTAGCTAGACTGACTAAGGAAAAAGAAGACTCAAACTCCTAAAATCAGAAATGAAAATAGGAATATTTCTACTTATTTTACAAAAATAAAACGGATTTTTAAGAGAGTACTATCAACAATTATGTGCCATCAAAAAAGATAACCTGGATGAAATGAACAAATTCCTACAAACACACCATCCACCAAAAATAACTCATGAAGAAATAAAAAATTTGAATAAACCTGTAACTAGTAAGATTAAATCACTAATCAAAAGCCTCTCAACAATGCAAAGTGGTGCAGCTTCTCTGGAAAACAGTGTGGAGGTCCCTCAAAAAATTTAAAATAGGACTACCCTAAGACCCAGCAATAGCACTGCTAGGAATTTACCCCAGGGATACAGGAATGCTGATTCATAGGGGCACATGTACCCCAATGTTTATAGCAGGGCTTTCAACAATAGCCAAATTATGGAAAGAGTCCAAATGTCCATCAACTGATGAATGGATAAAGAAGATGTGGTTTATATATACAATGGAATACTACTTGGCAATGAGAAAGAATGAAATCTGGCCATTTGAAGCAACGTGGATGGAACTGGAGGGTATTATGCTAAGTGAAACAAGTCAGAGAAAAACAGGTATCATATGTTTTCACTCATATGTGGATCTTTAGAAACTTAACAGAAGACCATGGGGAAGGGGAGGGGGGGAAATAGTTACAAACAGAGAGGAGGGAGGCAAACTCTTAAATATGGAGAACAAACTGAGGGTTGATGGGGGGTGGGGGAGAGGGGAAAGTGGATGATGGACACTGAGGAGGTTGCTTGTTGGGATGAGCACTGGGTGTTGTATGTAAGCCAATTTGACAATAAATTATATTAAAAAAACAAAAACAAATGAAAAAAAACAAAAACAAAAAAACTCCCAACAAAGAAAAGTGCAGAACCAGATGGCTTCAGTGGGGAGTTCTACAAAACACTGAAGAAAGAACTAACACCAGTATTTCTCAAACTCTTCCAAAAAATCAAAGCACAGGGGTGCCTGGGTGACTCAGTCAGTTAAATGTCCCACTCTTGATTTGGGCTCAGGTCATGATATCAGGGTTTGTGGATTTGAGCCCCACATTGGGCTCTGCACAGGCAATGCAGAGCCTGCTTGGGATCCTCACGCTTCTCTCTCTGCCCTTCCCCAGCTCGTGCTCTCTCTCAAAATAAATAAACAATAAACAAACAAACATTTTTTAAGAAAGATTCTTGAGGCACGTGAGTGGCTCAGTCAGTTAAGCGTCAGAGTCTTGATTTTGGCTCAGGTCATGATCTCAGCGTTCGTGAATTCAAGCCCTGCATCCAGCCCTACACTGACAGTGCGGAGCCTGCTTGGGATTCTCTCTCTCCGTCTGTCTCTCTCCCTCTCTCTCTGCCATTCTCCCGTGCATTCTCTCTCTCTCTCTCTCTCTCTCTCTCTCTCTCTCTCTCTCAGAATAAACTTCAAAAAAAATTTTTTAAAGATTCTCCCTCTGCCCCTCCTCCATGTTCTTGCACTTTCACTCTTTCCCTTTCTCTTAAAAAAATAAATAAAAATAAAATGAATCTTATGAAAAAAAAAATCAAAGCACAGAGAACACTTCCTAAGTCATTCTGTGAGGCTAGGATTATCCCAATACTAGGACCAATGACACTACAGAAAACAAACAAAACCTACAGACCAATATCTTTTATGAGTATTGATGCAAAAGCCCTCAACAAAATGCTAAATTCAACATATTAAAAACTAAATAAATGTATCAAATTAACATAGTGTACACCTTAAATTTACACATTGTATGTCAAATATATTTCATTTAAATAAATAACAGCATATTAAACAGATCATTCACCATGAGCAATGGAATTTATTCTTGGAATGCAAAAGATAGTTCACCTTATAAAAACCAAGCAATGTAACACATCACAAAAACAGAAGGGGAAAAAAAAAAAAACACATGATCATCTTAAGTGTTGCAGAAAAAGTATTTGACAAAATTCAACACCTTTCCATGATAAAAACACTCAATAAGCTAGATAGATATAGATGGAATTTTTTCAACACAAGTAGGCCGTATATGAAAAATCCACAGCTGACATTACACACAATGATGAAAGACTAAAAGCTTTCCCTCCAAGATCAAGAACTAAACAAAGATGCCTGCTTTCACCACTTCTATTCAATATAGTATTGGAGGTTCTAGCTGGAATAATTAGGCAAGAAAAATGAATAAAAAGCATCCAAATTAAAAAGGAAGAAGTAAAATTGTTTGCAGATGATTCGATCTTACATGTTAAAAATTCCACACATGATAAAACTGTTACACCTAATAAACAAATTCAGCAAAGTTCCAGGATACAAAATTAATACACAAAAACTAATTGCATTTTCTACAAACTAGCAATGAACAATCTTAATGGAAATTAATAAAATCCCATTTACAATGCATCGAAAAGAACAAAATATGTAAGAATAAATCTGAGGGGGAAATCTTGTACATTGAAAACTATAAAACATTGCTGAAAGAAATTAAAGACCTAAATAAATGCAAAGATATCCCATGGTCATAGACTGGAAGACCTAATATCATTAAGATGACAATACCATCTAACGTGATCCAGATTCAGTGAAATGCCTAACAAAATTTCAATGGTGTTTTTTGTAAAAATAGAAGAACCCACCCTAAATTCACATGGAATATCAAGGGACCCAAAATAGGCAAAACAATCTTGAAAAAGAACAAATTTGGAAGACTCTCACTTCCTCATTTCAAAACTTACTACAAAGCTACAGTAACCAAAAGAGTGTGATACTGGTATAAGGACAGATACATAGACCAGTGGAATAAAACAGAGAGCCCAGAAATAAAACTTCACACATATGGTCAATGATTTTGGACAAAGGTGTCAAAACCATTCAACAGGAAGGACAGTTTTCAATAAATGATGCTGTGAACTGGATACCCATATGCAAAAGAATAAAATTGGACTCTTACCTGACATCAGATACAAAAGTAACATAATGTGGATCAAAGACCTAAATGGAAAAGCTGAAACAATATAAATCTTAGAAGAAAACATAGGGGGAAATTACTGTTTAATAGGTACATAGTTTCTGTTTGGGATAATGAAAAGGTCTGAATATAGTGGTGATAGTCAAACATTGTGAACGTACCCATTGCCACTAAATTACACTCTTAAAAATAGTCAAAATGTTAACTTTTACGTTATGTGTATTTTGCCACAAAAAATTTGGGAAGTTACGGTAATCAGACTCTAGAATGGTCCTCAGTAATCCCTGCCTCCTGGTATTCCATACCCTTCTGTAATCTTCTCCAATCGCATATGGGCTGGACTTGGGACTCACTTAGTCTAAGCAATGAAAGAAACTGGCATCATTCTTACTCTCCTTTGGATCATTCATTTGTGGGAAGCCATCTACCACGCTGTACAGAGCTCCATGTACAGGCCCATACAGTAGGGAACTGAACACCTGCCAATAACCATATGAATAAACTTGCAAGCAGATCCTCCAGCTGTCAAGCTCCCAAATGACTTCAGCCCCAGGTAACATAGTAACTGCACACTACTAAGAGGTCCTGAACCATCACACCCTGCTAACCTGCCTTTGCGTTTCTGATTTTCAGATACTGTGTGAAATGTTATTTCCAGCAGCTAAATTTGGGAGTAATTTGTTATGCTGTCATAAACCACTAATACCAGAGGTGGGGGCAGAGGAATAAGGGAAAGATGTGAAAACAAGAGAATACATCATGAAAGAAAATCATCACAAATGCTGGTATGTTCTGCACCTGAAATATTGCATAAAACGTCTTATTTTAGGGGCACCTGGGTGGTTGATGTCAGTTAAGCATCCGACTTTGGCTCAGGTAACTATCTCACCATCTCACTGCTCATGAGTTCAGGCCCCATGTCGGATTCTGTGCTGACAGCTCAGAGCCTAGAGCCTGCTTCGGATTTTGTCTCTGTCTCTCTCTGCCCCTCCCCCTCCCTTTCTCTCTCAAAAATAAACGTTAAATTTTTTTAAATGTCTTAATTTATAATCTTAAAAATATTTCTCAAGTTAATCACTTAGTGTGTCACGAATAATAAACTTTAAAGGACAAAAGGAGAGTATGTCAATCTTAAGAGACAAGAAAGTTGAGTTCACACAGGATATTAAGACAGCTGGAATCAGTTTCATTGGCATTAAAAGTTTTTATTCGGAATTTAATCCACAATCTATACAAGTTATTTACAAGGCATGAAAATGGAAAACAGCACAAAATACGATTGAGGTATAAGCTGAGAGCACAGTATGTCATGTTTCAATAAATATAATTCAAAATTTGTAAACTAAGTGACCAGATAGATGAGTCTTGTTTTATAGTAAAACCATATAAAATATTTATTTCACGTGAGGTAGAGGACAGTTTTGTGTCATGTGATGCAACCAACCACAGCAATTTTAACCATAAAACTGTACATCATTGGCAAAATTTTAAATTGAATTATAGTCAGTATAGTCAACAACTTGTTTCAATAGTTGCAGAACAGGTATTTCATTTACTGCTTTCACAGGTTAGAAATTCAGAAATAATTTAAGACTACTGTGTTGGCTTAAAATCATCAGGATAAGCAAATACTTCTAACAGGATGGTTAAAAGCAAGTGTATTTTATGTTTCCCAAACTATAACTCCCCCCAAAGTTGTCCTAGATTAAGCAATTCTTTTAGCAGGACGTTTTTACTAGAACTACTTTAAGTATGCTGTGCTTTATTTTCAAGTGAGGTATCTATATTGAAGAAAAAATCTTACAAATTTCTTTTACATTCAACTAAATACACTATTTTGTTTTCTGGGCTTAATTTTTAAATTTCAGTTTTTACATTTGATCATTTTCTAATTCAAAAACAGTAGCGCTATATAAGACATTTAAGTCTATTACTAAAGAAAAAGGCTCCAGGTTGCATTATGCAGCTTAGAAGCCATCTAAAATGGAAAGATTTTACAAAAAAAATTTAAAAAAAGAAAGAAAAAAAAACTGTCCTTTTAAAAAGACGCAATACAGAATACCCATACAAATTTCTTCCAGTAATGGAAATGCTTCAGTATCCTATAATAGAAAAAAAAAATTTAAGCTGTTTATTCAATCCCACAACGTATAATACAGCAGTAATGTGTCTCTTATTGCTGACAGCTTCAATAAAAATTAACAAGTAGTTCTAAGCACAGAAATAGATGTACAGTATGAGCACAACTTTTCATTATATTGACTTTTAATGTCCTGTCGTGCAGATTAAATGCGTAACAGCAAATGAAAATGTGGATTTTCCCCTATGCAATCAAAACAGAAGTCATTGAGAAGAAAACATTAGAAGCTGATCAAAAACCTTCAGCATCAGCTTTACAACTAACTTTAGGGAAATATCTTGAACGCACTTCATATTACTCGAGTTTCCTTACCATTCTACTTTCCTTCAAACAGAAGTCATAGATGTGCAAAGAAATTGGTTGTTCGGTCATGACTTCTGAAACATATGGATAACCTGCGAATATCATTGTACTCAATCTATTTCACCTACTTTAGCAACTGGTTTTTAATTCAATATGTACAAATGATTTTATATCTCAATTGGTAATATATTAAATATGTTATAAAATTAGTTCAAGAAGCATAAAACATCCCGACTCTCATGGACACAGAAATTCAAGCAAAACAATATGCTTTACAGAACTAAAGCACAAGCCAAACTTATGTGGTTGGTCAAATCTTTTGATAGTGTTACAAGTTGCATTTGTGAAATCAGGGTGGTTTAGAGCTTCCTCAATGACAGCAGGTTTTACATTTACTACCTTTATAGATTTGGTACCTTTTACTCGTAACATTTAAAGAATAGAAACTATCATCACCCAAATTAAACATCACCCATTACCCAGTAAGCTAATATTCTATCTTTTTTTCCTTAAGATGCTCTAGCACTTTTGCTAGGCCGTTCTTTAATGCAGCTTTTTAAAGTAAATATTTTTATATTTTTCCTAAAAAGAATAATATTACAAAGTCTGAGGAAAAATCTGCTTGTCTAATGAATCGGCACACAAAAACTAACACCAAAACAAACTTTAAGCTAGCAACCAACACACAAAATGAGCATGCAAAGTATAGAAGAATAAGTTTATATGGATAAGGTTATTTCAGCAGAGGCCACTTTTAAAGTATTACAAAATCTATTTTCAAGCTATGTGGTGCAGTTTAACTTAAAATTACTTTTAACTAGAATAGGCATAATATTTACAATTGACTAAAAAGCTATATTTTCAAGGAAGACAGACATAAACCTATGGCACATCAATGTATCTTCTGGAAAATGAAGACTATACAATTTCATGTGGCAAATTTTCCTTATGCAAAGGACTAGAAAAAATATTTCTTTAGTCAATTCAACATCAAGAGTTTATGATAATTTAAAGGTGTTTAAGCACTGCTTAGAATTTTAAAATAAAATATTTCAAATCGCAATTTGTTTTAGAACTTTTGGGTTGAAACTTAAGTAAGCTTGTCATTTACTATGTAACATAAGCACAAAGATTTTTTAATAAATTAGAAAAATGAAATTATAAGGCTTGAGTTTATCTCCCAAAAAGCTTACTGTGACACAACTGAAATGAACTTTATCATAAAATGTCTTCATGATTTTTCTTTCTCCAGATCCAAATAGAAGGTATTAGGAGATTATATCATTTTTAACATTTGCTCCTGTATGTCATTTTAACATTTGTTCCTCCTTGAAGAGACTCCAAGAATCAACAAATTAAATTGCAGGGTTAGTATAGTAAAATTAAATGGAAAATAGAAAATACATATTTAGATCACACTCTTGTAAAGAAACTATACTTTGAGAAGTACAAAAATTCCTTTAGGATATGTAAGTACCATTAAGCAAAATACGAAAATAACTGGCTGAATGATAACCTACTGATTTTTGAAGTTCTATACCAGTAGAGCATCTATCGTCTATGCTGGGAATAGTATATAACCTTAACTCTAGCTGATTTATTTCAAAAATAAATTTAGCTCTCAAGTAATTTCATACAGTACCCTACATGAGAACATAAACATAAAATTACTGGAACAATAATATCAGTAAATGGTAACTTCAGGAAACTTCCTTTAAAAAATGCACACTAAGAACTTTACCTAGTATTTTTTAAGCCAAGAGTTAAAGAATATGAAATTTGCCATTAAAGAATGACAGACTTTTCTGTGCAAAAAAAAAGTGCAGAAGATTTGTCCTCCCCCCAAACTATGGAATTTCTTTGTCTTCTAAAAATTATCTAAAAACCTTTTAGTAGCAGGTAACTAAACTTCCCTATATTAACCTCTCATACACTATCAGGTGACTGTAAATTCCTGATTTTGATATTAAGTAGTAATTGAAAATGGTCCATTCGTGCAAATATTGATAAGACTTAACATTTAAACATACAAAAATCCAAAATAACCTTCAAGGTATTTAATATTTTACAATTTAAGGAAAAATGAACCCATTAAGGAAAACAAATCTATTATATAAATTTCAGTAAGACCCATAACTACATATAAAAACTGTACAGGAGGATTATGGATTGTATACAAACTGATATACATCAATGGTATCAGTTTTTCTCAAGAACATTAATATTTTCACACCTCTATTAACAACATAAACAAAAGTTCAAAAATTATTACATTTTATTCCCTCTTCTAAAGTTGCTACATAAAAAAAAAAATTCTAAATACAACCACATTTAACCAAAAAACAAATTACAACCACTTCTTGTGTTTTAACAGCAGCGTATAACAAAGTATGTTATCCTTCCTCATTATGCCTATGGGGTGTGCTATAACCCCATCAATGAAATTCCTCTTTTGACAAAATGTCTCTTAGGAGACATTAAAAAGAAAAGAACTGGTGGAAATTCATTAATATGAACCAAATAAAAGCAAATTTTATATATAATAATGAGTAAAACTGTTATCAATTTAGAAAGGAGATTGTGTTAATGAAAAAAATGGAGATTCAACTCCTTCAATAGCTCTATATACTTGAAATATGAAGTCACTAATGTATGTAAAATTGAGTGTGAAATATGGATAACAAAACTGACCACAACTATCCATCACACAATGCGGCTTTTAAAAAGTGTACAACTGCTAAATTTGCAACAGAATCTAGGCAGATTATCTAACAGTTGAAACCATGTACTACTGTCACTAAGCCAATTGAAAAAAAAGTACAAAGAAACACACATTTTCATTCAATTGGAAAATGTAAAAATTTATGTACTAATATATAATCTCTTCACTTTCTCTGATCTACAAATGGATAGAATGCCTAGTTATCTTCATGCAGACAAGTTATTCAGAATTCAATAATCAAAGCACACACAGAAAGAACAAAAATAAACCCTGTTGGGAAACACAGACGTATCTCTTTAAAGGTTTCTATTCTTTAGCAGTCTTAGATGATTTCAAAATCTGCAGCTTCAGCTCTTTTATCATCATCTCTAACTTCTGTCTTGCCTCCCGTTCCTGTCTGAGTTCATCTTGGAGTTCTTGCCTATCAGCCTCGGCATGGTCCAATCTCTGTCTCAGTTCTGCCAACTGTGGGATTTAAAAGACTGTGTCAGTTTTCATTCAGTTTTGTTTTTCCATTTAGTCCTCAGATCATGGCAAAGACCTGCTTTCAAATTACTTTTTACAAAATGAACTACTTCATGCATATTACAATCTCTTGATTAACACTATTCGTCTGACTCTGACATAGCATTGAATTGAAAGAAAAACAAAGGGAAGAGAACTAACATAACACCTAGAGCACTTTCATTATGCCCTACACTTTGATATACCTCTCACACAGCCTGCTCATGGTAAGGGTTATTTGATCACCTTCCCCAGTGAGCTATTCATTTTTGCTCGAGAGCTTCTGAACATAGTGGGCAACAGTTCATGTCCGTTAATTTGTTGATGTGAAAGCCCATATTCTATATTAAGATAATGTAACATTTGCTATTCAAAAGCTAGTGAGTAGCATTTTGGGCAACTACAGAAACCTAATGAAAGTTTAATAAAGCAATCAAAATAGAAAAATCATCTTGGATGATACAGCTTAAACTTGTGTTTAACAGAATTATCTATTTTTAAATGTTGCCCAATGAAATGAGCTTGATAAAAAGTAACTTCTTTAATAGAGAAGGTAACAACCTCAATTTCCACACTGAAAGGGCAACATTATACAAACTGAGTAATTCTTACCTGTGCTGCATATTCAGCCTCTTTGTCTTTTTCTAAATTTGAATCACAGGTACATTTTTGCTTCATTACCTGCTCTAATTTTTTCTCTAAGTCTTTCTGTTCAATATAAAATTCTTCCATTCTCTGAGCATGTTCATTCTGTAAAGATTCAAGCTCTTTCTGTAAATTCTGCTGCTCTTCAGTGAGTTCCTTCATAGCTTTTGAACTACTCAACATTTCAACTTCCTGTAACATGAAGAATTACAATACAATTTTTATTTTATTTCCATCATGTTAAAAATTTCAATGCAGGAAAAAAAAATAGGTCAGAAAACATCTAATATTCAGCTGTCGTATCAGTTTTATATAGAAGTAATTATCTTGAAAACATCTCTAAAAATTTAAAAGAAAATTGCTTATGAGTAACAAAACTCTAAACAATCTTAAACACATTTACAATCTCTTGTTTCTTAAAGATATGCAAAAGCCTGTTTTCACAATAGACTATCATTTAGATTTTACCATCTGAAGTTGTTGCTTCTTCTGCAAAATTGAGTTCAGTTTTTCCTGTTGTTTTACGTAAGTTCTCATTACTTCTTCCATGATTTTTCCCTTATCATCCTCACAAATGATATCTTTGACAAGAAGTGGCGATGAAGCTACAGTATCACGGTCAATTCCTGTCTTGCTTGTGTCTCTGATGAAATTGCAAGTGGTAGACTCGGGTTTCTTTTTACTTGTCGAATTATTTGAGACTGATGGATCTTTGAGAGGAAAAATGAGGTAACAAAAAATGAGCATCACTGTTAAAAAGTCACTAGAACAATCCACAAGTGAAAAAATTTCATTTACAAATAAAATAAAAATAATAAAATAATAAACTTAAGAAAAGTAGTGCAAGACTTCTACAATGAAAACTACACAATAAAGTATCATTGAAAGAAATTAAAGACCTAAATAAATGAAAAGACACCCCATGTTCATGGATTGGAAGACTTACTACAGTTAAGATGGGGCCATGAACTAAATGTCAGTGACCACAAAATTCAGTATGTTGAAATACTAATGCCCAATGATGGTAATAGGAGGCGGGGGCTTTGGGAGATAATTAGGTCATAAGACCTATGATGGAATCTATGCCTTTATAAAAGAGACTCCAGAGACCTCTCCTGCCTTTTCCATCATGTGAGGACTTCCATCATGTATCTGAGCAGAACACAGACATTTATGAAACAGGAAGCAGGGCCCTGCCAGACACCAAATCTGCTGATGCCCTGATCTTGGACTTCCCAGCCTCCAGAAGTATGAAAAATAAATGTTTGCGGTATAAGCCACCCAGTCTGTGGTATTTTTGTTACAGCAGCCTGAACAGACTAAGATAGATGGTAATACTCCCCAAGGGGATCTACTTTTTCAATGCAATTCCTATCAAAATCTCACCTGGCTTGTGGCAAAAATTGACAAGCTGATTCAGAAACTCATATGAAAATGCAAGGAATCCAAAATAGTCAAAACAATCTTGAAAAACAACAAATGTGTAGGACTCACAATGCCCAATTTCAAAGCTTATTACAAAGCTACAGAAAGCAAGACTCTGTACTGGCATAAACACTGAATACAGAAATAAACCCATACTTTCATGGGCTACTGGTATTTGACAAGGGCACCAAAACAACTGAGTCAGGAGGGAACAGTCTTTTCAACAAATAGTGTTGGAACAACTGCATTCATATACAAAGAGTGAGGTTGAACCTCACACTGTATGTAAAAATTAACTCAAAATGGAACAAAATCCTAAATGTAAGAGCTAAAACTTTTATATGCACATCTTTGTGATCTTGAATTTGGCAATGGTTTCTGAGAATAACATCTACATACGCAATCAAAGACAAAACAAATTGGACTTCATCAGAATTTAAAACTTTTGTGCTTCAAAAAACACCAACAATAAAATGAAAGACAACTGATAGAATGGCAAATCATGTATCTGATATGGGTCTACTATCCAGAATATATAAAGAACACTTACAAGTCAATAGTAAAGAGACAAATAATCCAAAGTAAAAATAGGCAAAGGATCTGAAGAGATTCAATAAAACATGGAAAGGTACTCAATATCATTAGTCATTGGAGAACTGCAAATCAAAACCATGATATACCACTTTACAACAACTAGGATGGCTGTAATCAAAAGACAACAATAAGTGTTGACAAAGATGTGCAGAAACTGGAACCCTCATAAGCTGCTGGTGAGAAGGAAAATGGTATAGCTGCTTTGCAAAACAGTTTGGCAGTCCCTCAAGATGTTAAATATGATCCAGTAATTTCACTCCTAAATATATACCCAAGAGAAATGAAAAAACATGTCTACATTAAAATGTGTGCATAAGTGTTGACAGCAGCATTATTCATTATAGCCAAAAAGTGAACACAATTTGGGGTGCCTGGCAGGCTCACTCAGTAGAGCATGAGACTCTTAATCTCAGGGTCATGACTTCAAGCCCCATGTTGGGCATGGAGCCTACTTAAAAAAAAAAAAAAAAGGTGGACACAATTCAGTGTCCATCAACTGATGAGTGGACAAGCCAAATGTGGTATATTTATCTATACAACAGAGTATTATTAAACCATAAAAAGAAAACAAGTACTAAAATATCCTACAACGACTGAGAAAATATTATGCAAAGTGAGAAGTCAGACAATAAAAGGTCACACAATATATGATCTCTTTTATATGATGTGCCCAGAATAAGCAAATCTATAAAAACAGAAAATAAATAGAGGCTGGAGAAAGAGGAAAATGAGGAGTAACTTCTAATGGATTACACGGTTTCTTTTGGGGGTGAGAAAATGTCCTGAAATTAAATAGGTGTATTGATGAACAACTTTATGAATTTACTGAAGGTCACAAAACTGTACACTTTAAAAAGGTATATTTTATGGTACATGAACTATATCCCAACAATTTTTTACAAGTCACTAGAATTAATTTGGGAGATATACTGCAAATAAGACTTACTAGTATGTTACCGGTTATTATTTACCATATTTAAATCCAAAGAAAGCTGAATTTTAAAAATCCCAAAATTAAAGTATAGAAACCCCCTTGACCCCAAGAATCTTCAACTACTTCAGGAAAGCTGCAACAACTATCACACTTTGACTAAGCTGTAAGCAAAGCTCTGCTGCCATAAAGAGGATAAAAGAAGCAGCATTTGTACAGATATGTCTTGTTTGGTCCACGGCACTTTAAAAGCCACTGTAATCGGCAGCTCTTTTATTTTTTTAAGATGTCCAGCCAGCATTCTGCTTTTATGCCACCTGCTTGGCTCTCACTCACAGCTATGAGTTTTCACTCCTTGCTTATCCCATGACTAAGTTTCCCTGCGTCCTACACCTCACTACTCTTACGTACTAAGTCTTAGCATTAGTAAATGGTTTCTCCATTCACAGCAAATTAAAAAGGACCTTCTGAAAAAAAAACTGACAGGAAAAAAAAAAAAGGCAGGAAAGGAAAAAAAAAAAGTCATACAAAAATCACCCACAGTATGAAACCATGTAATCCACATATCTGTATCTTTAGCCGCGATAGCTATCACTGTGCTAAAAAAAAACTCAGAGTTTTGAAAGGTACATTTTTTTTCAAGATAAAAGCTTCAATTATCTGGAACATTCTCTTACCTAGAAATCTTCTTTGAAAATGCTGAAAAAACAGATTAATTAGATATTTGATTTCAAAAAATAATTTCTGAATACTTACCTACACGGCTACATAATTCTTTACTTGTTTTCAAATCCATTTTCTCCTGTTCCTCCAGTGAGACATCTGGATACGATACCACTTTTTGATGTTTCCCACTACTATGAGGCTTCTCTGATGGTCTTGGTACGGTCCTACTTGTCTCTGTCTTTGTGACCTCTTTAGACTGGGATACAGCAGAAGTAAGCGACACATTTGGTGCAACCACTTTATCACACATGTATAAGTAGTAGCTACAGATGGAGAAAGGCAAAATAAGACACATATTCACTTGGGTAAAAAAGCAAAATACATTAAATCTATTTCTATCATTAAAAAATTTTACATTAAAACAGACAACATAACAACTCAGAAAATAAGGGTCACAGAAAAGAATTCCTTAAAAATTCAGTACTTTAGGCAGTAAGTGCAAAATTATGAGTAATTTTCGTTATTTTGCAAAAAGTAATCTCTAAGCACAGAGAGATACCTACAGGGAAAGAAAATTAGTCTCATCTCCTTCCCTCAAAACCACCTGAGAATTAAAGGCATCAAGCACTTTTAGAGCTATTTAATAGCCCTAAATAGGTAAGGCTTATGCTAGAATGAAAACAGACCATATACTACTTGGAGAACCATTTTCTTGCCTGCCACCCGTCCAAAGCAAGGAATCCTTGCTCTGTTATAGAGAGGCTGATTCAGTTCCACACTATAAGGCTAGAGCCAGATTCACCGCAGGCCCAATCAGGAGCTCCCAGGGCCCGTCTTCTATAGCAGTCTGAACACCGCTACTGGGCAACAAGTCCTACTTGTTTCAAACCCCACAGAGCGATCTTCCTAAAATACTTCAGTACTTCCTAATTTGATAAAAATTCAATAGTAAGTTGCACAAAACTAAGATTGAAGGCATGACTACCAATTTTGCTCAAAGCTCACATAAAATTTTCTGCAGATTACCTGAGAGACCCATGGAACAAACTGGAGCTAGATATTGAAGTACCATACTATTAACTATAATCTGCATAACTTTAGCCAAAAGATGCAACCATTTAACTGACATAATACTTCATTCCCTAAATGCTAATGATCTCTTCTTACATCTGATTTTCTTTACGCTGTAATCTATATTGTTCTCTTTACCAATCACATGAATTCTGCAGATGAAAACTCAGTATTCTGCTAAGAAAACGGACAGGTTTAATAATATCCAAAGAGTTACTTCAACACAATAGGAATGGTAGGAACTGTGCAAATGTAAGTAAGACTGAGATTCTTCATCACCGTGTTTGGGGAGGGGGGGAATATATATTTACAGCAATAAAAATCTAGGAATCGACAAATAAAAAGTTTATAATCTAAGGTGGATTTTTATCAAAAACGTGAACACTGGATTTTGAGGGATATGGTTACTATGAAAACTTCTTAATTTCAAAAAATTTCCTTGTAAAATATCAAAGTTGCATACCAAACTCTTGAAGAGTTGGTTTACCTCTTAAAAGGAAGGAAATTAAAGGAAAATTTTCAATGTTTACTTCAGGGTGAAAAGGAAATGATGATTTCCTAGAAAGAACATACACACCAAGAAAAGGTTATCTCAAATATTCAACACAATTTACAATTCATTTATTAACAAGCCTAAAACTAAATAATGAATTAGCAGAGTCTAGAACAGTACCTGACACATAGATGTTGAAGGAATGAATGAATGAATGAATGAATGAACAAACGAACAAATGAGCCAATACCCACTCACCTGGGGTGTAAAAATGAATGTGTCTGCGAAACATGGTCACCTTCCTGCTTTATAACAGGGTACCATGACTGTAATTCCATTCCTGATGATGTATCTATCTGTAGAAAAATGTAGAAGGGAAAAAGTTCATTGAAGGAAGATGTGATGGTTAATTTTATGTGTCAACCAGATAGGGCCATAGGATGTCTCCAGAGAACCCTAGTAAGAGTTACATTATTTAAGAGTCATCTTCTAACAAGGCAGTCTGTCCTTAAAGTACCAAATCTAGTCACTCAAAACAACATCAACCATCCTTTCAAAAAATAGTTTCAGGGGCACCTGGGTGGCTCAGTCAGCTGAGTGTCCGACTTCAGCTCAGGTCATGATCTCACAGCTCATGAGTTCGAGCCCCGTGTCAGGCTCTGTGCTGACAGCTCAGAGCCTGGAGCCTGCTTCAGAGTCTGTGTCTCCCTCTCTCTCTGCCCTCCTCAATTCATGCTCTGTCTCTGTCTCTTAAAAATGAATAAATGTTAAAAAAAAAAAATTTTTTTTAAAAGAAATAGTTTCAGTATGCATGTTCAACATGGATTATCAGAAATGATTTCATAAAATTTCATACTTATGGAATCTATTTTTTAAATGCTTTTTAATTTTTAGTGTTTATTTTTTGAGAGAGATGGAGCGTGAGCAGGGGAGAGGCAAAGAGAGAGGGAGGCACAGAATCTGAAGCAGGTTCCAGGCTCTGAGCTGTCAGCACAGAGCCTGATATGGAGCTTGAACCCATGGACCATGAGATGATGACCTGAGCTGAAGTCAGATGCTTATCTGACTGAGCCACCCAGGCGCCATTTTTTTTAATGTTTATTTGAGAGAGAGCAAGAGAGAGCGTGCAAGCAAGGGAGGGGCAGAGGGAGAGGAAAGAGAATCCTAAGCAGATTCCCTCACAGCTGTGAGATCATGACCTGAGCTGAAATCAAGAGTCAGATGCTTAACCCACTGAGCCAGCCAGGCACTGCTGGAATCTATTTTTTAAATCCATTTTAAATAGCACCTTACAAATGTACAGCATTGGTAAGTTCCGATCCTGCTTGCTGCTACAATCAGCTAGAATATACCCTTTCCCTACAGTATTTGTTAATGGATTAGATGGCATTCTATAGCAACAAATATTTGCCAGGGGAGTGAGGTCACTAAGATGGCAACATAGGTTGTTCCTGACTTGCCCGCCACACGCAAGAAAAACAACTAACATCTATTCAAGGGCAAGTCACCAGTAAGAGAATGCTGTAACACAGGGGATGGGGGTGGTGAAGCTGAAGCGCCCCATCGCGCCTCAGAAACCAAGACAGACTACACTAGAAGGATGAATGTTAGCTGAACCTACTGTGGTAATTCACTTCACAATATATATGCAAATCAAACTATCATGCTGTATGCCTTATACTTAGTGATGATATCGATTATTTCTGAATAAAACTGGAGAAGAAAAGTGAATTGATAGAGGGATGAATAGGTAGATATATAATAAAAGTATAGTGAAATGTTAAAAAAAAAAAAAAATTAAAAAGATAAGGGAACCCAAGCAGAGCCTCACAGAGTAACCTGAGTGGAGGAGTAGAATGTCCAGAAAGACCAAGGCAAATAGAGTCTGCAGCACAGAGAAAGGTGCCCAGAGAGAACTCCACAGATCTGTGGAGGGTCTATCTCAAGAATTCAGCATAGTACCTGAGCAGCCCATGCTTGTGAGGAAATTTCTCAAAGCCGGGTCATGCAGCTAATATGGTGACTGATGTGAGGGAGGTAGGAGTCCAAAGAGCAGCCAATTTATCCTATTACGGCACAACTCAAATGGGCATTATTCACTCCACAGCTCCGTACCAACTTGGATGAAACAGTGATGGGTTTGCATTGCACATTTTTACCTTCCCTCTACCCAGTCTTGCCCCTACTCCCTTCCTTTCACAGGCAACTGATCTCTAATAAACATCACAAAAAACAAACACACAAGCACCACAGAAGTTTGCCAAGCTAAACTACTTTGCCTAACACTTATCAGTAAACCATACTTCCTCATAAACTGTACCTGTGAATAAAAGCAAAGAAGAAGGTAAACCCTTTTGGCTACTTAATGAGCATCTACCTGATAAGAACTTTATACATCCTACTTAATTCTAACAATAACTTACATTAAGTAGGTATCATGATCTCCATTTTACACATTAGAAAAGTGAGGTTCAGAAACTGAGAAAGATGGGGCACCTGGGTGGCTCAATTGGTTAAGCATCCGACTTCGGCTCAAGTCATGATCTCATAGTTCGTGGGTTCGAGCCCCGCGTCGGGCTCTGTGCTGACAGCTCAGAGCCTGGAGCCTGCTTTGGATTCTGTGTCTCCCTCTCTCTCTGCCCCTCCCCTGCTTGTGATTTGTCTCTGTCTCTCAAAAATAAATAAACATTAAAAAAAATTTTTTTAGAGAAAGAAAAGAAACAGAAAAGAATAACCTGTGGCTACTAACTTCTCCCTTATTTGGTTTGTTTCACATGGCCTCCTCACTACCACTCCCACTCCCACCACCACCACCACCATTCAAATTACAGTAATGACCCTGCTCTTGTGGGAAAAGAGTATCTTATTAAAGGGGGAACAAGACTCACTTGGTAGAGGAGGGAGCTAAAAGGTGGCAGTATTTGGGTGAGCAACAAAAACAAGAGGCTAACAGACAAACCCAGTGGAGTAAGAGAGAATGGAATTAAGAATGAGGTGAAGGAGAAGAAGGATGTGACAAAAAGGAGAGCTTCATATTCTTCTGACACTGCCTCTGAGAGTCTCCATTCACTTCTGCAACTGGGTAAAGTGTGTGGGAAATGATGCCATCATCCGATAATTCATAAACACAGCACTCAGAGGACAGCCACCAAGTACCAAGAAACCAAGAAAACTATTTTGCCTCATGTCCCAATATTCCAGTTCAGAACCAAGAAACTACACAAAATGGAAGGGAAACAGAGCTCTAGATGCTAAGCAGTTGTGATTCAAGCAAAATTAATTCATAAACTGTCCATGGTTTGACTGGGGAGATCTCACTCATGGGGGAAGAAACTCAAGAAGAAACCTGACAACCCACTACCCATTTTGTTAATGGGCCAAAAAGGAAAAGGAAAACAGCTTTTGGAGCAAACATTACACAACTTGATCAATCAGGAGGTGATTTAAGGCCAATTAAAAGCCAAACTTAAAAATATGGACAGGGCACCTGGGTGTCCCAGTCAGTTAAGTGTCTGACTTTGGCTCAGGTCATGACCTTGAAGTTCATGGGTTCGAGCCTCGCATCAGGCTTTGAGCTGTCAGCACAGAGCCTGGATCCTGCTTCGGATTCTGTGTCTCCCTCTCTCTCTGCCCCTCCCCCACTCACACGCACGCACACACGCGCGCTGTCTCTCAAAAATAAACATTAAAAACAATTTTTTTAATCCACAAAAATAAAAATATGGTAACTTCTATTTGTAGGAGGCCAACATTTTGGTTAAGAAGAATGAACAAGGAAGGCACCTGAGGGGCTCAGTCAGTTGAGCATCTGACACCTGACTTCAGCTCAAGCATGATCTCATGATTCATGAGATCAAGACCCACTCAGGTCATGATCTCACGGTTAGTGAGTTCAAGCCCTGCTGGCAGCACAGAGTCTGCGTGGGATTCTCTAGCCTTCTGCTCTCTCTGCTCCTCCCCTGCTTGCAGGCGCTCAAGCGCATGCTTTCTCTCAAAATAAATAAATAAACTTTAAAAAAAAAAAGAATGAACAAGTAATTTGAAAAACTAACAAGACCACAAGACTAGGGGAAATAAAGAGATTTTCAAAGGATTTAAGAATTGAGTATTCAGTGAGGGGACCCTGGGCTCTCTACAAGAGTACAAACAAAACAACAACAACAACCTCACAATCCCGATCAATTCTAAAGTTCAGAATCTGAGGCAAAATCATGTTTATTTATAAAATAAGCCAATCTCTTGTTTACATAGTTTCTCAGATAACTTAGTTCTACAAGTAAATTAGAAAGGATATTGCTGGTTAACAACGATACTAAATAATAGATGCCAGGTGACAATCGACAGCCTAAGGAGAATTACAAAATGCAAACACAAACACTAATTCAAAAAGCAAGACAATCTAAGGGCTTTATCACAGACCAGGGCAAATAATTTAATAAAGCTCACTTGTCCCCTACCTTCACAACAGAGCACAGAAACTGATATTTAAAAAGTCTTGAGTTAACATGACATAGTTAAACTCTATTCTATAACTTATACCAGATATAAATACTACACTGTATACATACATACCTACCACTTAGAAAGACTGAAAACTATTTAAGACATTTTAGAATTCAGGAAAAAGGTTAAAGTTTTTAAGAACACAGTGCTGAAAAGAGTAGCTTCATCATCCAGAAAACTCATTTAGGCAGAACATTTTTCACCAAAACACTATATGACAAGGTGTTAATAAGCATGGATAAGCTCACTGTAACAAATCAATGAAATGTAAGATCAGCTAGGGTGCCTGGGTGGCTCACTCGGTTAAGCATCTGACTTGATTTCAGCTCAGGTATGATCTTAGGGTCATGAGATCGAGCCTGGTGTCGGGCTCTGTGCTGAGTGTGGATCGAAGTCTGCTTGGGATTCATTCTCTCTCTCTCTCTCTCTCTTCTCTCTCCCCTTCTCTGCCCCACACCTACTCATGCACAAGTACTCTCCCTCTCTGTCAACATAAACATTAAAAAAAAATAGATCAGCTTCAATTAAATCGGAATTTCTTTTCTAGAAGTCATTTGTTAAACTCATTATTTAGAAAATAAAGCAAGCTCCACTTTAAATCAGTTATATATCCCAAATAATTCTGGATGTACTGCCCAAGATATCAATTGCTTCTCAGTTTTTTTTAATTAAAATTACCAAAATTGAGACATTTCCTAAAGTTTTTTCTGAAAAATTTTTTTAATGTTTATTTTTGAGAGAGAGAGAGAGACAGAGCGTGAGTGGGGGTAGGGCTGACAGAGAGGGAGACACAGAATCTGAAGCAGGCTCCAGGCTCCAAGTTGTAAGCACAGAGCCAACGCGGGGCTCGAACTCACAGACCGTGAGATCATGACCTGAGCCAAAGTCAAGAGCTTTAGCGACTGAGCCATCCAGGCGCCCCAAAAGTTTTTTCTATTATAGATATCTGGAATCTCAAATCTCCTGAATAGCAAGTTCTAAACTTCTTGACTTGAAATCTGACTCAATTTTGATCAAGTTCATTTCAAAGCTTGATTTAAGTTTTACTATTTTATTCATGATCCAAAGCCAGGGCATATTTCTATTTTCTATCATCTCTAAACTTCAGATGCCTCCATAAAGAATTGCTAGCATTTTAAATATCCATCCCTAATTTCTGCCCTTTATTTTATTTTCTAATCTCACACAATCCAACTAACAGAATCACAGTCTAGGGATTTTAAAGAAACCCTCTTTAAAGATCACCTAGTGCAGTCCCCTAGCCAACGTCTGAATTCCCTATTCAAAATCACTGACAAGTGGCTATCCAGCCTCTGCTTGTACAGCAGCTTTAGGTCAAGGGCCATCTTCTTTACTTTTGTGTATTTTCAGTACCTAGCACCATGCCTGGCATGTAGAAGGAACTAATAAATATTTGTTGAATGAATCCTGAATGACAGCTTAGCTCATTAATTCCCAGGGTGGCCTTTTATCGGGTTACTGTGCTACCATGAAACTGAGAAAGAAGATAGTCTCTTTCACATTCAATATCCTTCTACTCCATGAAGCACCAGAAAGCCCAACAGTCTCTGGGGTGTATTTTTAGAAATCAGACCTACAAATTAAATAATACAAATGATGGGGAAATACACAACGCTAACCATGATAAAATGTTGGGATTTGATTTTATCTAACATGTGGTAAGCCATAAACACATTTATAACAACTTATCCTAACTGCGTGTTAAAAACAATTAAGAAAAGCACATATTATACAACAGAACATTCACAGGCATGCCAGATTTTCTCATCTATTCTGCATTTGTGTCAACATACAAATTAGGTCTTCAAAAAAAGAACAGTGTAATTAAATGGCACAGCAGTGTTGCTACTACTGATCAGGAATAAAAATTAGATACCAAGATATGAGCACGTATTGCCTCTTATCTCACTTTTCAAGGTGGGAAGAATTTATTTACTTGGTGTTTTTAAACATCAGAATAGAATTCATTACATTACTTGGCAAAGGAGAGAAGTAGATCACTTAGTATCTTAAGTTAGAGCCCTAAACATTTTTAAATGCTTTTACCGCCCAACTTCCCCACCGTTATCTACCGCGAAATGAACAGATGGCATCCTCATCTGAAACACAGGAAAATTTTCAGACATATTATTTCATTCTTTCTGTAAGTCATAAAACAACAAATAACATCTATGAAAGCAAAATTAAAACAATCCCAAAATGTACACAAGAGTAAATATTAAATAAATAAAAATTAGGAAATGTTTTATAAAAATTTCCCTAAATTTCAACCTACGGTGTTATATACACATGATCCTTTAATAATCACATTTCCTAATAAAGAACTATTGTGTTTTTGGTAGTACAATGCTTTTTAGTCTCACAATGACAAATAATTTAGAGAACTTGATTTCATTTACAAAAAAAAAAAAACAATAAACATTTTAGTCACCACTTTCTGGATACAAAAGCAATCCTACCCACTCGGCACTATTCACATATAAACATTCCAATTTATACTTAAAAAAAAAAAAAATCACAACACTTTACAATTCCTAGACTTATCTCCAATAATAAACTTTGCTTTTAGATGATACTCTAGTTTTTAATTATAGTAGCAGATTAATATTATGACCCTTAATTAAATCCAAATGACAAATATTGATGAACTAAAGAAATCCAGATAATATCCTCAACGTATACTGGCAGGATTTCCAAAGTCTCTCCAAAAATTACATTAAATTTTTTTTTAATATGTGGAAAAATTATTTTCAAAAACAGAATTTAGAAAGAGCTATAACAGGTAAATTTTTAGATTGTGGTATTTATTCCTAAAACAGTATGCATACAAAGGACTAGCAGATTGGTAAATTTAACAGACTATTCTAATGATGTGCTTACACAAGAAATAAAAGATAATATATATTAAATATACATTACTTTGTACAAGCCCAACATAAATCATTAGCAACCTTACTAAACACATGACTAAATACACAGCTAAGCAATAACTCCTTAGGAATAAAGTGGATATACCTGTCAGGGCCTTTTTGCTGTGTTATTATAATACTAAGGCATTCAAGTGGTCAATAAATGATTTCAGAAGGACACAAAGACACCCTACCACACAGCTGCCAACAACTCTTACTGAAAGAAACTGAATCTCTCACTGAAGGATCAAGTTTCCTCAGTACTTCCAACATGTTGTGAATGAGCATTTCAACAACTGAAAGAGGAATAGTGTTACAAGGTAGCAAATAGCTACTTAAGAGATTTTAAGGCTCAATCTTGTGCCTCACTTCATTGTAATTATTAGAATTAATCAACCTAATGCAAAACTGAAACAATATGATCTAAGCACCTCCACTAAATTACCAAAACCAGATAGATCTTCTGGAGATATAGCAATGTCTGCTGTTCTCCCACACTGAAAGACACCACCTATTTCACAAAGCCAATCTTAAGTTTAAATAAGTGCTCAAAGATGCTCACAGGAAAAGCAAAGGCTCACGTTTTTATAATGTGCAACTATTATCTTAAATCCTTTATGGAAATAAAGCCATGTGAAGTTAGTAGTATGATACCACTCCCTTCATAATGTGAAGGAAAAAGAGCAAACTGATATAAGTCCTGTTAAGTTCCTACTTCTAAAATAATAAAAAAATAATAATAATAAGTTTATTTATTTAAGTAATCTCTACACCCAATGTGGGGTGCGAACCCACGACCCTGAGATCAAGAGTCATGTGTCCCTCCGATTTAAGCCAGCCAGACACCCCTAAAAATAAAAATTTTTATACTGGAATTTTACAGAGACCAATTCATTTAATATGACAATAACTTAGCAATCTCCATGACACATACATCTTTTCACTAAAATATCTGTATAAATCTAAGGTTTTGCTTTTCCAGCCCATTTCAACATATATGCTTTTTCAAAAAATGTTTATTTTTGAGAGAGAGAGAGAGAGAGAGAGAGAGAGAGAGAGAGAGAGAATGAGTGGGGGAGGGGCAGAGAGAGAAGGGGACAGAGGATCCAAAGCAGGCTCCACGCTGACAGCAGTGAGCCCAATGTAGGGCTGGAAGAACCCACAAACCCACAAACCATAAGATCATGACCTGAGCCAAAGTCGGTCGCTCAACCTACTGAGCCACCCAGGGGCCCCCCAGCATATGTGCTTTTTAAAAAAATTATGATGGTGCCTTCCCCACTCACGGTCTGTCACTTAAAAATAAGTAAACATTAATAAAAAATTTTTTTAATTATGATCTCTGTGGCGCCTGGGTGTCTCAGTTGGTTAAGCGTCCAATTTTCTCTCAGGTCATGATGTCGTAGTTCATGGGTTCCAGCCTGGTGCGGGGCTCTGTGCTGACAGCTCAGAGCCTGGGGCCCGCTTCAGATTCTGCCTCCCTCTCTCTGCCTCTCCCTCACTCGCACTGTGTCTCTTTCTCTCTCAAAAATAAACATTAAAAAAAATAAAAATAAAAAATTATGATCTCAGATCATTTTGGCCTTCAATTAATGTATGTTGAGAATATCAAAATGAAGATTAATTCTTTAATGTAGATTAATTTTACTATATGCAATGTAGTCTATTTTTTATTTTACTCTACTTCATTTTTTTAATGTCGGTGACCCACTAAATTGATTTCGTAACCCTCCTGGCCCTCAACTGGGGTTCTCAAGAGATAAGCCCAAATGCCCCAAGGCATCCACTGTTTGCAATGAATTAACTTCACTTCAAAGCTTTGAGAATGGTAGTATACACCATCTTTGAGAGAAATGATGAAACCATCACTCAGATCATTTTCTGTAGGGCTTAAATCTCCTTTCTTGAAACCCCAGATGAAAAGGGCTGC
The DNA here is from genome assembly GCF_014898765.1 of Herpailurus yagouaroundi. Lineage (NCBI taxonomy): Eukaryota > Metazoa > Chordata > Mammalia > Carnivora > Felidae > Herpailurus > Herpailurus yagouaroundi. Next base: position 63,690,829 of record NW_024412400.1, on the reverse strand, counting down.
GTGAGTGACAAACTGCAATTTGAAAAACCTTGCTCTAAGTGAACGATCCTAGAATTGGTCCACAAGTATTATTTCAACAACTAGTCTTGTATTAATAATAACACTTGTGCACTGTGCATTTGCACAGATTTACAAAGGATTACATGTGTAATGGAATAAACTCCAGTGTTAATTATCATCTATGTTGAAATTATGAATTACGAAATTTTGTTTTCTTCTTTGCACTTGTTTAGGATTTACTGCAGTGGGCCTATATTGCTTTCATAACCACACCAAAAAACAACAAGAAAAACACTTTTAATGTGGAATAAAAGCCCTAGTGTTACCAAAATGATCTTTAGTGAGCCTCTAAACTTTCATATTCCTTGTCCCCATAAGATAAACAAAATACGCACTTTTAGGGCTATTTGAAATCTCAAAACAAATTCAATACCACAAGTAAAACCAAAATGCTGCTCTGCTTTAAAACTAAGCCTCTTTTTCTCCTCAAAAATCACTGGTAACTTTATAGGGCTAGTTAAGACTCTTCATTCAGTTATTCAAACCTTTATTAAACATCTACCACATTCTAGATTCAAAAACTAGAAGATAAAGTCCTGCTCTAAGGAGCCTCCATTTAGTCTTTATGTACATATTTCTGTGACCCACTTCTAAGTCTAGAAATCAGTATGAGTTTTAAAGTAATTTATATCTTTCTATTCATTCCTTTTTCTGCCTAGCATGGTACTGTAATACTTAATTTAGTGAATGAAGCAAGCTTCACCTTAAGAAAAGATTTAGAATTTAATTATATATCTTCTTTTTGCTTTTCACAGTCTAATAAAATCCTTAAGTTATTTTAAGTGTATGAACCCTCATTAGACCAAAATCCTGCATGTGGACAAAATACAGTTTCCAGTCATTACTAAAGCTATTCCCAAACTAGTTCTATCTCTTTACTTGAACAAAATGAGTTTTGCTCCACACTTTCCTTTCCCAGAATACTAAAGGAATTGAAATTAACCCAATTCTTGATTACTTCCTTGTTCTCCCAGTGGCATAAATTATAATGTATGCATAGCTATGAGAACACTGCTGGCTGCCTACACAGTGATTCAAGTATACCCTTTTTCTTCTTCCTTGAAGTTTCTTAATTTTTTATCAGACCATTTATCAGACCAAAAAGAATAAAGTTGTGACTTATCACCAGCCTTTTTAAAAATGTTAATACTTATAAATGTTTTACCATTTTTTTAATGGTAAAAACGAATATAGGCTCTGTATTTCCTAAACCATAAGGGGGCACTATTCCCAAAGCCATTCTAAAGATTTCATTGAAATGTCCTTATAATTCTTACAATAGACCTGTTTTGTATGTTCTTCTTGCATACTTCATTTTTAGTAAGTAAACAAAATATCCAACTAGTATAACAGCTGTGTACAAATAACTAAGAGTGGGATACATTTGAACCCATTACTCAGTTATCTCATTTGTGTTAGAAATGTCTTCACATAATTCCAGGTAAGTCAAGAAGATGTTTGGGGAAAGGAAAAGTCCCCAAATACGTATTACTAAATGTTTTAATAATAGTTTGAAGTACCATCCTACATTTCTAGACTCTTCCAAAATGCTCTGGCTTCCATTCTCTCACTCAACAGTTTATTTGCAAATCACAGGTGTTTACTTACAGATCAAACCATTATTTTACCCAAAAACTCCAAACATTCTAAAATATAATGCAGTGTGTTGTTCTTCAAAAATGTATTCAGTTTAAAAAAAGATTTCATTGACTGCCTCTGATGCACCAAGCACTAAACTACATTCTGGGAAAACAGGAAAAAGGGTCTCTAAACTCATGAAGTCAATTATTAATTTCAGAAAAGTAGACAAAAATATTCATACTCGTCGTGCATATGAACACAAATACTTCATCTGATTCTAACCTTACCCCCACTTGATCAAAATTTATGCTAATCGCAAAATACAAACTATATCACTGATGTAACAAATTACCACCAAATTGGCCACAATTATTACTGAAACACATTTTGTCTCAACACTACTCTCTGTAGTTGCCCATTTTCTCCAGTGTATTCCCTTACCTTGTTGGACTAAGAAATGCACTTCCTAAACAGAAAAATAACAGTTTACAAGATAGAATTTTTTTGTACTATTATTATTCCAATGACTTCTGCAAAAATGAGGAACTGAAAGGAAAATGCAAAACTAAAAATAGTAAAATGTTTAACAGGCTTTAAAAAAAAGTTTAAATTGATATCTTTAGGTCATTTATGTGCATCATAATCTATTTTTTTCCTAAGCTGAGTAAATACCATATTATTATTTACCTAAGAGTAGTCAATTCTGAATGTTAAAAAATCTACATTTTAAATGTTTTGTGTTTTTTTTTTTAAATATAAGGGCATACACCATCTCTAACTTAAAGATTTTCTGTCACATTTTGTAAGAGTAAAGAACCACCTATCACTACAAGTGGGCTATTCCAATGTGCTTGAAAATAATCTTAAACATCACCCTTCAAATTTTATTTACAAATGATCAATTTGCTTAGCGACCTTTTTTCCATAGACAAAAATGTAAGAGCAACTAAATCAGAATTAGATCAAATAAATAATACAACAGCCATATTTCTAACAAAAAGCATAAAAAGTTCAGGCGATACGAAGAAATAAATTGCTTAAGAACATCATTTTACAAAGCCACCTAGGCAGATCTAAAACCAGTTGTATTTCTTGTCCTGACCTGAGTAAGAAAGGCTTCAAAATATACCGTTAGTTTCTACACAGAGCCAGTTCTTCACTTAGAACACTGACCTTATACCACTTACTTCTCCCATCTAAATATAGCTACTAACTATGCAAATTAAATGGAGCTATTAGTTATGCAAATAGTTAGGTGATCATTACTAATATAATTTCCAACCCTGGAAATAACAGTTGCTACATTTCAAACAATTGCCTTTTGAGTTTCATAATTTTTGGTTTTTTAATCTAAAACAATACTTTAAATTAACTATGTATAAACGTATTGAACCACGTTAGTATTCACATTAAACATAAGGTTCTTTACATAAAATATTAATATATTTAGTTTCCTCTTCTATGTAAAAAAAAAAAAAAAAAGAAAAGAAAGCCTGTATTGACTTCTTCAAATGAGCTTCCTCTGGGTCTATTTGGTTTGTTTGGCAACCAACTCACTGACTCACAGGAGATAATAAAAAACGTTCCCCAGTCAAGGATATCTCCTAGCACCCCCTCCCTGTTAAGGACCTTAGTATAAAATTCAAGTTAACACAGAGTTTACGAACCATTACACTAAGGAAAATTGATAAGAAGTTAATGTTTCTCAAAATTCAGTAGTAGTTTGTACTACAAAGTTTGCTTTAGGGAAAAGCAGTGAAAATTACTAGACTTCAAGTCAGAAGAACTGCATTTCAGCTCCTCATTCTACCACCCACCAGTTATACAACCAGAACATGTGACCCATCTGGGACTGGTTTCTCATCTAAGAAACCTTGTTCACAGACCTTCAAAAAAGTCTTCAGGGCTAAATTTTCGAAATATGGAGTGATAAGCATAATAAAACAACCACTCAAGTATGTATTACATGTGAACCCAGAAGTCTTCTTTCTTAAAGATTTCATTGGTAGAAATTTTCTTAAATTCCCTTACATCGCTTACAATTCACATAAAATTGGAAACAATACCAAAATGAAACCAAAAACATTATAGTAAATCCTGCAAAAAGATAACAGCCAAAAGGTGAGGGAAAAAAATCTCACACCTTCCCCCCCCCCAAAAAAATGAATTCAAATTAATCATTTCTGAGACAATAAAGGACTACATTCAGATGAAGAATGGTTTCAATTTTACCTAAACCCTAGCACATACAGTTTCAGTTAAGTAAATTCATCACCTTTTTCTTTCTAATCTTTATCATGGTCCTCAGATGTTTTTGCTCACAAATACAGAAGAGGAACTTCAGGCAAAGGAGTTTATCCCAAAAACGCTTATGTCAGAGCAATGAAGACTGGAGTAAGAATATCTAGCAAATAATGTGGTCACCTATGGACATGTAAGGGTAGGGCTCTAATTAGCATTGAGCTAGATATCATAAATATCAAAAGGAGCATTCCACATTTTGAGAATATAGATCATCTCCAAGCACAAGCTTCAGCATGGGACCAATCCAGCTATAAGCAAGTCCAGTAATTTGAGAAGTGGCTTGAAGTCAATCCTGCTTCAAAATCAGTCAATAACTGCACATGAACAATATAAACTTATCTAGTAGCCACAGGCAAGGAATTTCAGAGTGCTGACCCTTTGGAAGCAGCAAGTAGCAAACTACCCTGAATTAAGAGTCTAAAATTATCTTCTTGAGCTTCAGAAACAAATCACAGTTTTAAAACTCAACTGTAACTAAATTTCCTTCAAAACCTTAAAGGTACCATAATAAAGCACACGACACCAAAAATCTTAGATTCAAGCCCAAGCTCTAATGTTGCTGTGAATAAGCTGCGGTCATTTAATACGCTTCACTCATTTCTTCTGTGAAGTAGAAAAGGTAGAGATTATTTCAAGAAATAAAAACTAACAGTGGAAAACTTAGATTCTTAAGATGAAACATGGCCAATCTTTCATTGTACAACTCAAATAAAATTATATATGTGAAACTGCTCAAAAACAATGCTTGCCACAATGTAAGTGTTAAATAGTGCTAGCTATTATACTAACTTTAATCAAGTAAAAAATATATTTAACAACCAAGTCAACAAGCTGGATATTTAATAACCCAAATCTTGTTTATTACCCAGGCATTCAGGCTCTCAGAATGAAGACCTTAGTTTAGCCTAGCAGATATTGCAGTGGGAAAAATAGTAAGATCTCTTTGCTGACAGATTTTTATATTAGTATTTATTTAGCCTAAAATAATCTATTTATTCTAGCTGTCACAATTTTTTTAAGTTATTTCTTTCTTTTAAAAAAACCTCTTACCAGAAGCACAAATTCTTCCGATAAACCTGTCTTTTCCATTTATTCCGAATATTGATCAAACCTGAATATCCAGGGATAAAAACAATGTCAGAAATCCTAGATCTACCTTGGAAAAATGCTGTTTGAAGCCCACAACCAGAATTGTTTTGGCCAGCCATTATACCATTTGCAAATGGAAATAACACCGAAGTGTAAATTATCTGGAGTCCTAGGACAACAACAGATCTAGTCATCAAAAAGCAGGATGTGTGAAAAAGAAAGAGATCATGACTTGACAAAGAAGCCCCAAATCCTCCACACCCTGTCTATATAATCTTGGGAAAGCCACTTGATCTGAGCCTCATTCTCTTTATCTGTAGAATGGGAATAATCCTACTTCTTGCACTAGGCTGTTTGAAAGATCAAATGAACACACACACAGGAAAGCGCTTTATAGCCTAAAACGTGTGATACAAACATAACACATTACAAAGACCAGTATTTTTTGTCGTTGCATGAGCAGTAACAGTTTCTTAACATCGCACAGGTTAAGTAAGTCTAAATATAGACTTTTGATTTCAAAGTAAACCAGTGCCATTACTTAAAATTACTATTAAAAAAAAAAAAAAACTTGCCTTAGATTGAGTCCTTTTTCCATTTCTCATGCTAAATTTCTCCTTCATTTCTTCTAATATTATCTTCAGTTTCTTTTCTTCAGGTGTCCCTAAGTATTTCTGGTTCACATGAAGATAGCAATGCCATTTGGCTGACTCAAAGCCCCAGTGGCAAGTCCTTTTGTCAGGTGATCTGTGAGAATGCATCACAAATGTCTGGGGCGCAAACATTCCACAGCACTCCAGACATTGAATACATGGAGCATCAGGCTGAACATAAAACTGGGGTGCAAACAGACCCTGACATTTGCCCAAGCATTCATGTTCCACTTCAAAGGCACTGCCAGTTTCCTTTAACTGGGCCAATGAGTTTTTAGCAGGAAGTACACTACCATTTTGAGGAAAAGTGCGCGGCCGCAATAAAGCATTACATAGTCTTTGTGCATCAGTTAATGTGATCAACCCACAGGATGGGGCATTGAATGGAAGTATTCCCAGGACCTTTAAGATATGAAGCTGGTCTGAAGTACACCGTGAACAATAGATGTACAATTCGTCACACACCGTATTTATTTGCTGGAGTGAAAATTCTCGGAGAACAGAATTTAAGACTTGAGGCAAACAGAGTCTCTTTTCTCCTCCAACCTGAAAACAAGAAATAGACTCCCCTTCCAACACAGTCTGTGTGAGTTCTGTGGAGCTATCAGAAGGGATGAACAGTGGACCAGGAAGAACCTGAGGAGATGGAAGAGGCAGAAATACAGTGGGCGACATGCTTTCTTGGGAATACCGAGCAGAAAATGCTGCTGGTCCACCCAGAGAGCTCTGACTACTTAAATGAAATTGTGCCAAAGTGTGTTTCAAACTGGGATTTAAATGTAAAGGTTCTGGCACAGAGGCACAGGTTCGCTTGACGTGCTCCCCATCGGTTTCCATTGGCACTTCATAGTCCTCCAAGTGTTCCTTCTTTACTGTTGGCATCTTGTTTATCATCATTTTTCCATTTGCAGGAACGTCTGTCATCATTTTTTTCACTGGAGGGCCGCAATCATCTCCCATCCCATTCAGTTTTTTATTTGAGCCCTGAACCAAGGAATAATTTGTCTGTAGATTTTCCATTGCTAAAAACTGTGGTGTTAAATAAGTAAGTCTGAGATTTGCATTGTTATTTAGTCACTCATTCCAAGAGAGAAGCAATGTATATCAATAGTTCTAGTAGCTTACTCTCACAGAAAACTTAAATTTCCAAAGAGAAATCTCCCTAAATTACTCAAGAGATTTTACAATTTTATTTGGTTCTGCTTATACTCTAGTATAATTTCACTGCTAGTGCTATAAAATTTCTTCTTTTGTCCCTAATAATAAAGAATATAATTTTGAGAGGCACACCTCTGAGGAAGCCTTTTTTCTTAACTCTTCAAATAGATGCATTAAAATAAACTTATCAGTTCTCTCAATTCGGAATGTCCAGATTCAGTGCAATGGTTTGGTCTGGTTTGGAGCAAAACATGTGAAAAGTTTATGCAATTACTTGTGTCATAAAACCCAGACACAAATATAAATCAAAATGTTGCACCCAAATTTAGTTTTTGGCACCAAGGACACCAAAAAAGGAAAAGAAAACACTATCTTCTCTAAAAGTGATGATCTGTTGGTCTGTGTTGACCAACTGAAGGTTTGTAGAAATCCTCAAAAACGGTAAGAAGAGCCTCTGACTCCACTTGAACTTCTACAGTTAAAAATGATATCTAAAGAAAAATTGCCCAGTTATCTTCATGGATTACTGTTCATTCTTCTTTTAATTAATCTGGAAGAGAAGAGCAGTGAGGGAGAGTTATACTTGAATTTGCTCAGAGGCCAAAGGGTCAGTTTGAAACTAGTTTCTTAATCTTATACTGAGTTCACTTTACCAAAGGTGACACTTGAGCGATTTCTTTAAATCTAACACCAGTTAACTAGAAGAACGTCATTTAAACAGGAAAATAATTTGTAGAATGGGTAAAGGGAGCAATAACATCCCTGAAAAGGGAATAGAAGAACCTTAAATAGATCATCTCACCTAAAACTAAGTACCAGAGTCTTTCCCAGTTATGCCATTTGAACTATAATAATCCATTACTTCATCTCTTAATTTTAAAAAATGCCAGTTTCATCCAAAAAAATCAGATACGTGCTAACATATCTACCATATGTACCTAACTTACAATTTTAAGGGCATTAATTCACCCAGTCAGTGTACGCTATTTTTTCTGGAATGACTGTAGGCAAAAATTAACTTTCCCTTTAAAAGGTTAGTGAATTTGCTTAATGGAAGCCAAAAGCTATAGACTCCACTCCTGGGAATCTCCATCCTTAACGAGACTAATTCCGGACAAAAAACACAAGGCAGACAGACCTCACAAAGAATGCAAATGGAGGAAGAGGAGAAAAGAAAAGATTCTTCTTCCACTTCCTTCTTGAGAGGACACCCAAAAGAAATCCAATAAATAAAAATGCCTCCCAAACTCTCAGCAGTTTCCCTTAAAAGAGACCCAAAGGGTTACGGACCCAGGCCACTAACCAATGTTCTGACTTTCGCCCACCACAGAAACACCTCAGCCAACGCAGACCGAGAAAGAGGGCAGGAGGCATGACCTACAATGGGGGAGCCCCCCCAAACTCTGAAATCCTCGGCCCACGCAAATCCACCCACCCATTACAAACCCGAGGGGGAGGGCGGAGTGGCGGACAGGGGAGCCGGGACGCCTTGGGCTGCGCAAGGGGAGAGTGGGAAGTGGAAAAAGAGGAGTCCCCCAACCCCCACCCACGGTCTCGGGACAACCCCAAGTGCCCTCCCAATACTGCCCCACTGCGGGGGCCGCGGGGAGGACTGTGGAAACCCCCCCCGTACCCTCGCCCCAGGAAGTTCTCGGGTGTTACCCCAGCACCCCTAAGGCTGCACCTCCCCCGCCTCCCCGGGGCCAGAAAGGAGAAGGGTCTGCGGGCGGGTGGGGCGCCTAGCCGGGATCTCCGCGCCGCTGGGCGCCGACAGACGCCCGGGGCATCCCCGAGGAGCGCAGACGGGCGGCTGGGGAAGGGTGGGGGGAGTGACGGGCGTCCGGGTCTCCGGGGTCCCGACGGCTCCGGTCAAGTGCAGCGCCCTTCCAGCCTAGGGTCAGCGAGGCTTGATCCGCCGTGGGACACCCGCCGTGCGCCCCCCGTGGCCCCGACCCCACCCGGGACCCGCGCATCCGGACCCCCGACTTCGGCCTCCGCGCCCGAGGTAGCTCGACGAGCTTTGTTAACTCCCCACTATCCACGGCACCGCCGTCGGGCTGCCCCAAGGCCGCGCGCCCCTTGCCGCCCGCCGCGCCCGCCGCGTCCTCACCACGAGCCGGGGCCGCACCTGTGCCAGCCGCCGCCGCTCGCCCGCTCCCTTCGGCTGTGCCGGCGCCGCTCCGAACCCCACACACATCGCTACACACAGCCCTCTGACGTCACCGAGCCCTCGGCCCGCCCACGTCACTGCGGAGACACACGGCTTCCCGCAGACGCCGCCGCCGTCTCCGGCCGCCCGGGGGAGAGCGAGGGCGGCGGGGAGGGGGAGGGGAAGGGAACGGAGCCAGCGGCGGCACCGCGCGCGCGGGCCCGCCGGCGTCGCTGCCACCGCCCCCTCGCGACTCCCAGCCCCTCGGGGACGCGCGCGCCGTCTGGCCTATTGTGGCTCCTCGGGGCTCCCCCCTCGCCCCGTCGCCTCGCGCGCGCGCCCCTCCCCCCCAGGCGCGCGCCCGGCGCTCCTGGCCTCGCGCGCCGTCTGGGCGGCTGGCGCACGGCGCTGTCTGCGGTGCACCCGGCGCAGACAGGATGTTCCCTCCCCGCCCCACCCCCACTGCCGCCCTCCCTCCTTCCTTCCTCGAGTCGCCCAGCCGGCTGTCTGGGGCCGCCACCGCCCCGCCCCCGCCCCACCCGCTGCTCTGTGGTGACGGGCCAGACCCGGGGGCGCCCTGGCCGCTCCGCTGCCGCGCGACTGGGAGAGAGGGGGCAGGGCGGCCGCGCGGTGCACTGTGCGCGACCCCAGCAGCCGGCAGGGCGG
>NW_024412400.1:63626063-63680769 GCF_014898765.1 Herpailurus yagouaroundi | reverse complement strand
TTATTCCCCCCACTCCCAAGTTCCCGTCCTGACGCCCCCATCGTCATGCTCCAGGGTCGTGCCCTCTCGCCCACCCCCCCCCCACCTTCCTCTTCTTCTTGACTGCCTCCTTTGCTGAACATGAATAATTCCGCAGCACTTCCCATCTGTTATTGCCATAGAGACAGAAGCTCGGCAAAGATAATGATGTTCTGTGCAGAGCCAGTGGGGGGAGAACAGCATCTGTGAGTCTGGGGGATAGATTTTCTAACCGGGAGAATATTTAGAAGGCCCGGCTGCAGATACAGTGTGGAAGACTGGACAGTCCTGAGACTTGGCATCCAGTCAACCCTTGGCACCTGGCTCATGTCTCTCCAGAAGAAACAATTTTTGGAAACCAAAATGACAGATTTTTTTAAACAGTGATTCCAAACTGCAATTAATGATACATGTTTAGTACTCATTTTATCAGCCATAAAAATAATTACTTGCTAGCATGTCCAAAGACCTAAGAACCAAAATAAATTGGACAGTAAATAGACTTTTGAGAAATCAAACGCATTATCCCCGCCACTGTTCTTTTGATTTGCTTTCCCCGGGAATCTGTTTTTTGAGGGAAGGATCTTTTGTGCCTGTTATTTTATGTACAATGGTTTGAGAAATAGTGACAGGCAAATGTGGCTAGAACCAATCAAGCTTTGAGGGCATTTTTTTTTCATTATTCATCAAAGTACAAAACGTATCAAATTAAAATTCACTTTGCCCTTGAATTCCCAAGGTCTCAGCCTCCAAGGTACAGGTTTGAACACAAGTTAAACTAAGCAGAGTACATTTACATGATGCAGATGGGGAGGCTCATTCTAAGCCAGATTTCTGCAGGCCTACTTAAACATTTTCAGAAATTATCAGTAAAACTGATTGCATAACATGAAAAAAAAAAAAAACACTGAAGCAAATGAGAATGGTTCTTTATCTCAGAAACAGAATTAAATGGACACAGAGAATACAATCCTTGGAAAAAATAAGCACTGTGAGGTCATGATTATCGTACTTCCCACATATGGATGGTCTTAATCAGTGTTGAAAAGCCATCTCGAGTATTGGTTAGTAAATAGCTTTTAGGTAGGTTTTGAATGGCCTCCTACCTCATCTAGTTGGCTGCCAGCAGGAGCTGAGCAAGACCAGTGTGAGAGGTGTGCGTTCGTGCATGTAAGAAATTCCAAATGATTGGAGGGGAGGAGGAGCCTACTCGTTGTCTCATCTTCCATCAAGCAGTACAGCTACAAGATCTAAGCTAACTGGTACCAGATGGTCTAGAATTTCTTCTTCATTAGTTATGGCCCTCTGGTAATAATAGAAATCAAGAATTTAGGGGTTATAAATTCAAAGACTAATTCTGACCTGTGACCTGATAAATGGTTTGGGGCAAATGCTTTCCTCTGTGTCTCCATTTACCCAACTATTGATAATGACCTACCAATATTAATTATGAAGAATACAGAAAGGAAAAGGATACAGAAAGGTAAAGTGCAAACACTCAGTGTAAATTAATTTTATTTTTATGAAGAAGGGGCAAGAAAGGTCAAATAAGTGTTCATCAGGCACACAGACTCAGGCTTGTGTTTTTGTTTATACTCCCTAGTGCTCTTTTCTAAGGGAGAAAAACCAACTGTAGCTTGATGGTTCTAATGCCTCCTCTCCCCTCTTCCTTGATCTTCAACAAAAAAGCTTGTTTGAAATATTTTTTGCAGCAAATTAGATGCTACAAGTCCCTTCAGTTTTATAAAAGAATCTCAACTATTTCCTTTTCCATCTCATTTTTTTTTCTGTAGCTTTTTACTTATTTCTACTTGTCTGAATTGTGACAATGATGATTATCTTTAACTTCCTCCCAGCACTCTAATCTTTTTCTTACCTACCATACCCCCATCCCTCAGTACCCTTTAAGCACCATATTAGTTTAATGTTACTGTCCCTGCTGGTACAAAGTTCCCCTCACTGACTAGGTTTTCTCCTCCAGGCTCCTTTCTCCTCTTATCTGCCAAATCAATACTATATCTTCAAGATCCTAATCCCCATTTTCATGCCTTAAATAAGATGGAAACCAGATGCTTAAAAACTATTCACCTCTTCTTCCTGAATAGTGTTACACAGCACTTCTTTTTTTCAGGTTTTAACTTGGGCTCTGTGAAATTGAAAGCGAAGTAAGAGGAGGAATGCAAAAAGGAATAGCCAGAAAGGGCAAAACAGAAAGATCATGCTAGAAATGTTTGAATGTTCAGTGTTTAAATTGCAACCATCTCTAAAATCAATGTAACAGACACATTAAGTGTATTTCATTGTCAATTCTAGGAATTTCATGGGTGTTTAGAAAGTTTGGCAAAGCTTGACTTACTACAAATCAGAGAACTTTTCTCTTTTGCAGAAAAAAAAAATCATAATGAGCCCTATGATATTGCCGCTTAAGCTATGATTGGAAACCCGCAAGGTGAGAGGTGTTGTCTAATTGTAGTACTAGACTATAAGTAGCTCAAAGTGCTTCACACTTTCCTATGAGATACATACAAGAAATTCTCTTTTTAACAAAAGAGAAGTTGAGGCAGAGTTTAGGTTATGAGCCAAACCACTTTGCTGGTCAGTGGCAGAACAAAATGCATCTGACCCACCCACATCAGTGCGGTTTCCATTCTTTGTTTCCTCACTCTTCTTGGTGCTTGCTTTCATAAGCTATAAGGACTGATTCAAATTAGCCAAAAAAGAGCAAATATTGAAACTTACAGGGTAGGTAGCAATGTACCAAGCATTGGGGAATATTTATCACAACCCACAATTACACTTACCTTACTATGGGCAACGCTCTCTGATAGTCTATTCTCCTCTATTCTGTTTCTTTTTATTTCAGTTCACTACTAATGCATGCAACCTACAGTTTAAGAAACAATGCATTAAAGAATAATAATCAATATTAACATTTATATAGTATTTACTATTGCTAGGCTCTGTTCTAAGTACTTTATGTATAGCTCATTTAATCTTCAAAACAACCTTATGGGACAGTGGCTATTATTATCCACATCTTACAGATGAAGAAACTAGCACAGGGTTGTGCTCAAGATTATACAGCTAGGCAGATCCTTCCCTTCAAATTGTGAAAAAGACTATACATGATATTGAAATCTGAATCTTATGTAAGCTCAATCTGGATATAAAAAATAGGATTAAGGTTTATGTTACATGATTTGAGGGTCACTAAAGATTCTATCACCCCCACTGCCTTTCTGACATAGTGTTTGAGATTCCCATGATATATTATTTTCATTATTATCCAGGTTAAACTGCAAATGTATTACATGGAAAAGAATGAACATTATTACTATTAATCTCTAATTATTATTATTATTATATAATTAATCTCACAACAATGTTCTCAAGTTAGGCAATATTACCCCCACTTATCAGATGAGAAAACTGATATTCTGGGTTTATCTGAAATCTTGGCTATGGTTTGCTGTCTCTATCAGATTCATTGGTCACCAAGCAGAATCCCTTTATAATGGTATACAGGGAAACTTTGATTAGAGGAGGATGTAGAAAAAGAATGTATTCATGGTATAGCTCAGGGAGGGAAAGCCCAGGTAAAGGACCAAAGCAGGGAGCACTGGGCCACCAAATGGTAGATTGAGAATTGTAGTGGCCTCCCATAGGGTTGGCTGCCCAGCTCTGTGTCTTTTCCTGGCTCATGTCCCACTCTCTGAACCACATGGCCACAACAGCAGGTCTTTGTGAAGCTTCCCTGCAATCATAGCCAACTGGACCAGGAACAGACCCCTAGGCCAAGGAACATCTTCCCAGAGGTGTTTGGAATGGGCGCGGAAAGAGTCTAGCCTCAGCCTGCCTGGTGTATTGAATGGAGAAAATATAAACTCTGGAGCTTTTGGGGGTCATACTTGCTGTATCACAGAGTGGAAAAGAAGTGTAAGCCAATCTGCCTGGAGAAACCCAAATGAGGCAGGTGTAAAGAGAAGAGCAGATAGAGTGTTGATAAGACTCAAGTCTTAGGTTCCGGTTTGTTCCCATGCTGAGCTGTACTCCTGTCCTTGGATGCTCCTGCAAACTTGAACCGAATCCCCTTTATTTCACTTGAGCTCATCAGAGTAGATTTCTGTTACTTGCAACCAAAAGAGTCAGAAAAAAGGGGAAGGATGGAGTAGTGGCAGAAAGAGCTACCCACTTCAATTTTACACTTCACTGGACTTGGTTTTAACTGCCAAATTGTGCTATACTTGGATTCCTCAAGGAAAGAAAAAAAGAAAGGAAAGGAAGGAAGGAAGGAAGGAAGGAAGGAAGGAAGGAAGGAAGAAAGAAAGAAAGAAAGAGAAAGAAAGAAAGAAAGAAAGGTTAAAAACACCCCACCTTTTTTTTGCCTTTGGCATATAAAATATTTAAAGAGGGGCACCTGGGTGACTCAGTCGGTTAAGCCTCCGACTTCGGCTCAGGTCATGATCCTGCAGTTCGTGGGTTCGAGCCCTGCATCGAGCTCTGTGCTGACAGCTCAGAGCCTGGAGCCTGTTTCGGATTCTGTGTCTCCCTCTCTCTCTCTCTGACCCTCCCCCATTCATGCTCTGTCTCCCTGTGCCTCAAAAAGAAATAAATGTTAAAAAAATTAAAAAATATATATATTTAAAGAACATCTTGCTTCTTTTAAACGCAGGGGTCTCGGGGCGCCTCGGTGGCGCAGTCGGTTAAGCGTCCGACTTCAGCCAGGTCACGATCTTGCGGTCCGTGAGTTCAAGCCCCGCGTCGGGCTCTGGGCTGATGGCTCAGAGCCTGGAGCCTGTTTCCGATTCTGTGTCTCCCTCTCTCTCTGCTCCTCCCCCATTCATGCTCTGTCTCTCTCTGTCCCAAAAATAAATAAACGTTGAAAAAAAAAAATTTTAAACGCAGGGGTCTCTAGGCCAGTGTTGTCCAATAGAAATGTCTGCAATGATGGATATGTTCTGTATCTACACTGTACCTTACAACAAGAAGCCCATAGCTACATGTGACTGTTGAGCACTTAAAATGTGGCTAATGCAACTAAGAAACAGAAAATTTTCATTTAATTTTAATAAATTTAAGTTTAAATCACCACCATATGTAGCTAGTGACTATCATAATGGGCCGCATAACTCTCTAGGAGAGACAAGACACAAATAGTGAAGCTGGCTTGCAGTGTCAAGTTGAGAATCAAAAGAAACCTGAGAGTGGTGCAGAAACACTAGGGAACAACCGTGAAGCGCCTGACCCAGTCATTGTACACTGTATCCCTACCTCCCAATCAAGATTAAGACAGAAAAAGATAATAAGAATTACTTGTAAAACAAACAAAAAGGAAGAAAGAAACAAAGAAGGGAAGGAAAGAAGAAGAAAAGCAGAGAGGGGCAAAAACGCTTTGAAGACACGAAGTGGTTCTCTGGTCAGAGCAAAACTGCAGGGGTGCCTGGCTGGCTCAGTTGGTAGAGCGCGTGATTCTTGATCTTGAGGTTGTGAGTTTGAGCCCCACATTGGGTGGAGAGATTACTTAAAAATAAAGTCTTCAAAGAAAAAAAAAAAGGTTTGCCTGATTGCATTAAGAAACCTGCAAAATAAATGTATCCCTCAGAAGGTATAACTGGTCAGCAAGATTAGCAAGCCTATCTCAATTGTAGAAATGAATGCATCAGCCTCAAGGTATCCAGAAAGCAAATTTTGTATTTAACCTTCCTTATTCTGACTTCTTAGCCATGAAGTGAACTTCTGGGTATAATTGAGTTTCCCAAACCACTGTCCTGTGGCGAGAGGTCCATGTCAATGCAAATGTCCATTTCCTTGCTAACTGTAAACAAGTGCATTCCATGCTGATTTTGTGCACCAGGTGCTGGGAGTTTGGCTAAAGTGAACCTGTTCACAGACCAGATCCAATCTTGTTTGTTGAACAAAATCAAGGCTCTGAAGCTTCTAGGCAAAGAACCAGGTTCTAATTAAACCAAGTAATGTCAGTTGGGTCTGTCCCTGGCAGACGGCCAAATGGCCTCCCCACACAATACCTGACCTGTCCCAGGAATTTGTCCTCAAAATATTAATTCCTAAAGTAGAGTCAGAAGAAACTCTAGAGTTCCTCAGTGGATTCTGGCATAGGCCAATAAGAACAGGAGAACCATAGGGGTTATGAATGGAAGACTGTGAGACACATAAGTTAATTAAAAAGGGTGGATAGTAAAAGAAAGCAAGGGCCAGCAGTATTCTTGTTCAGGAAGTACTGGGGAAACACATCTTTAAGATGTGTCCAGGGGCGCCTGGGTGGCTCAGTCGGTTAAGCATCTGACTTCAGCTCAGGTCACGATCTCATGGCTTGTGGGTTCAAGCCCCACGCTGGGCTCCGTCCTGACAACTCAGAGCCTGCAGCCTGCCTCAGATTCTGTTTCTCCCTCTCTCTCTTTGCCCCTCCCCTTGCTTGCACTCTCTCTCTCTCTCTCTCTCTCTCAAAAATGAATAAACATTTAAAAAAAAAAAACATGTGTCCAAATCTGGGGTACCTGGCTGGCTCAGTCAGTGGAGCATTCAACTCTTGATCTTGGGGTTGTGGGTTCAAGCCCCACATTGGGTGGAGAGATTACTTAAAAATAAAATCTTCAAAAAAATGCGTTGAGATCTGACTTACTGAAACAAAGACAGCACTCTTTGTGTTGAGTGGAAATTTTTTTGAGGAAAATTTTGTTGAGTAGAAAACTTTTTATTTCCTCACACCCAAAAAGTACCCATTAAGTCCCTACAGCAATTTTCCTCAAAGTGGGGTTTACCAAGCACCTGCCCCAGAGTCATCTGGGGAACTTGTTAAAAATCTAGACTCTTGGGCCCCAGAACTGCCAAAATAGAATCTCAGGGGTTAGAGTGCAGGAATCAGCACTTCGAATAAACGTCCAGGCACAGCTCTGCCCTCTCAAGTCTGAGGAGCTGTACCCCAAGGGAAGTACACAGGAAAGGCAGAGGGAAGAATTGTTCTCCCTGAAATGTGACCAGGGACAGCTGTGGCAGCAGAAGCACTCAGACCAGCCAGTTGGGCAGACAGGACAAGTACAAGTGCACCCTTTCCAGAAACGACAACCAGACCCGCTTTGCAAACTCTCTCAGCTGTCCCACCACACTGAGGGCACTTTGGTTTTTGTTTTTGGTTATTGTCATTGTTTTTTTAATCTTTTACAAAATTTGCAAAATCAAGTAAAAAAAAAAAAAAAGCACCTGGACTTTTCTCTTTTTCTCTCTCTTGGATTCTAGCCTCCCTAGCACTAGGCAAGTAGCTCTAGCCTTTTCTTGCAGCAAAAAAAAATTCTAGAGCTATGAATACCTCCCAAAATATAACACTAAAGTTCTTTCATAACAGATTTGCAGAGAAATAAGAAAAAGAGCAAAGTGGTAAGGCTCGGTCATTTTTGTGAGTTGATTACAGAAGTAAAACTTTTATTTCTTATATGTTTACACACATGGAGAGGAGTATTATATTCTTGGTGTTCAGGAAGTGAAATAGCAAGAGACTAAGGCAGGATAAGTAGCAAAATTAAAAATGTTCATGTGCGGGGCGCCTGGGTGGCGCAGTCGGTTAAGCGTCCGACTTCAGCCAGGTCACGATCTCGCGGGCCGTGAGTTCGAGCCCCGCGTCGGGCTCTGGGCTGATGGCTCAGAGTCTGGAGCCTGTTTCTAATTCTGTATCTCCCTCTCTCTCTGCCCCTCCCCCGTTCATGCTCTGTCTCTCTCTGTCCCAAAAATAAATAAACGTTGAAAAAAAAATTAAAAAAAAAAAATGTTCATGTGCTGACAGCTCAGAGCCTGGAGCCTGTTTTGGATTCTGTGTCTCTGTCTCTCTGCCCTTCCCCCGCTCGCTCTATCTCTCTCTCAAAAATAAATAAACATTAAAAAAATTAAATAGTTACTCTTCTAGAAACTTCTTCTAACAGTAATGGACAAGCATGAAAAGATATAAAACAAGGATGTACGTCAGTGTTATTTACAATAAAGAAAGATTGGGTGGGCGCCTGGGTAGCTCAGTCGGTTGAGCATCCTACTCTCGATTTCAGTTCAGGTCATGGTCTCGCAGTCATGGGATCGAGCCCCGAGCTGGGCTCCATGCTGAGTGTGGGGTCTGCTTGGGATTCTCTCTCTCCCTTTCCCTCTGCGCCTCCACTACTCGTGCTCATTTGCTCACCCTCCCTCTCAAAAATAAATACACTTAAAAAAGAAGATTGGAAACTTCTGATATGAGACACATCAATCATGATGCCAGCAACTTCTCCATCCTCTTCTAACAGAACCCACCGTGTTCATAGTCTTTTGCTGTGGCCTTAGACTATTCCTTGAGCAAAGGGCAGTCACTGACTGGGTCAGGAATGGGGACCTGAATCATAGGCTGGCCAATAACTTAGACTTAGCCTGACCCAAAAGGCCTGGCCTGGAAAGGTTGATACTAATTAATTAGGCCAATTACATTTTCTCCTTTTACAATTTAACAGAAAAATACAGAACTAGCAATTAGACTTGACATATACATTTTTCTTTGTATAAATAAATTATAAAGTTATATATTAAAACCTCAAGCAATAAAATGACTATTTGCAAATATGCCTAATGTAAGTATAGAAGTTATTTTCATAAGAAAATATTAACAACACTGTTGTTTTATCCATTAATGTCTCAACCATTTACCAGTTAAATTAGTTACAGTAGGTGGTCAACATATTCTTTCAACTGACAGCATGGGAAATAACCGTTGATAATGAAGTCTTATATTCACAAAGGTAAATATCTTGGATTTTAAAGCTCACTAGAATTGGCCTCTGTGGGATATGAATATTGGCTGTGTTACCAAAATCAGAGACTGGATTTCTAATGAATAGGTTTTCTTTACACAGGTAATATAGATTTTAAAGAAACCACATGGGCTCATTAAAGGTTAATATAAATGTGAAATTACTACCCTGAAGTTCCATTAGCCACCTTGTTGATTTTTAAATAAATCAGCTTGTCAAATAAAGCTCTATGTAATATTTTCCTCATGTGCTTTAGTCACTTTCTCCTGGATGGACAAGTGCCAGGCATTTGGTATGTTTCACACATTTAAAAATAGATAAAATAAATACTACATTACCATAATTTCAGGCTAATGGAGAACAACTTGCCAATAAACATTGCAGAATTATTTAGCTGTAAACAATCATCCATACTGAAGCAGACCTCTAAGGCCCTCCATGAAATACATACTGCTGAGATCGTGGTGGGCCATAATAAATAGGAAATGAGTCCAGTCTCCCACAGGCCTCTATGACTCTACCAACCCCACACCTGCACAGATGTTCTGTTGAGACTTTTACCTAAGCCAGAAGATCGTCTGGTGTCACCTCTCCAGGTTTGTCTCTTTGCTTCCAGAAAATGATGCCAGCCATAACACCTGCTCTGTTGATTGTCCACATATCAAAATGTCAGAAATACGCATCTACCGTTAATCAGCTGTATCCAATTTCTGCCCTTCAGGATATAACCTCTCTGCTCTTTAATTCTTATCGAAGCACAGTTGTGGGGAATGCTATTCATCAAACATTTCCCGGAGGACTGAAAGGCCGTCCACTCCTCTAGGCATATTATATTCCCCCCCCCCCTTTCCTGGGTTCAAATTCATCCATCAATGTTCATACTTAAAATAAGGAGAGTTCCCTTCCTTAGTAGGATTTGGTATTCTGCCCTTTCTGTATAATGGATATTCTAAGAAAGAGTCACCTGCTGTTTATTGGTTGAGGATGATGTGGTGTTTCCTTCATGAGGACCCAGAGAGATATTTCTGCTGGGCCCCGACTACTTTACTTCTGTCTTACAAATACTAAAAAGCTTGTCATTAACCAGGTTTTCCCCCGGCTCCTTACGAGCTCAGAATCAGATCTGTAGCAATGTCCAGCTACAGTTGTGTATTGGCTATATATCTGTCTTGATTTTATTTCCCACCTCCAATTTCTCCTTCTTCTCATTTCATCCATGAGACAAGGAAGGAAGGAAGGAGAGAGAAAAGTTCGAAGTAAGAGAAAGAGAAACTGGAAGTTCTGGTTAACTTGCACCATTTATCAGTTCCTGTCACATGCAAATGTAAGGGCAATGTCTACTTTATAAATAGTAAGACGACTTTCAAGGTATTTGTACGAAGAGAGTCTCAAAGCTGAGAGAGAGGGCAAAAAGTTACTATTTCCATTCGTCTTGTCCATATAATTTAATTGGATAATTTGGTTAAACAGATACCCATTCCATTTACTCCTAATCACTTAGAAGTAGAAGATTATAAAGACACCCATAACTGGAACCAGAAAGTCCTCAGGCTCCTAGATAGCCTGGTACCACCTTCATATCATCATAACTTTGACTGACACAATGGCATCCTTTCATTTGCACTCTTTTCATATCTCAACCTTTCCATTGTTAAGGAGACTCTCATAGGCTCAGAATATCTTTCTTAGCTGGGCTTTGCTGATCAGGCCACACCTGGGAGTGACATTCTGTGGGTCATGTAACCATCTCTTACCTACTTTGCTGGAACAGGGGTCATGGGCATTAAAACTTGACCGCCTAGAAGAACCTTTGAGTAAGACAGCTTCTTTAGAGGGAATGCAAACAAGCAGGCACTAGAAACATCTAGTACATCGTGAAAGATGGGAAGAAGGTATTCTCTCCCCTTAACACCTACTAAAATTTGGGCCACCCTTCAAAGCCAGAGTCAATTCCCAGATCTTTTGTGAAGCTTTGCCTGTCTATCTCAGCCTTTCAGGAAAGGCTGATACTTATATTGTGTATTAGAATGTAATTTTATGATCTTAGATCATCATCTGTATTAAAAGATCTGGTGGGACAGGAACTGCGTCTTATTCGCGTTGACATCTCCCATGGGGTTTGGTGTGGTTCCTTTACGTGGTACTCTCAGTAAGTATTTGTTCTTGACAATGCAGAAGCTGATACAGTCAGCCTTCCTACTAACCCACCACAAAAGTTAATAATCCTATCAGCAAATCAGCAAGATCCTAAAACATACCCAAATCCTGCTTTTTGTAATAGTTTCTGACCACAGATATTTCTCTAATAATTAGGGAGACTCTCAGAATTATTTTTAAATTGAATAAAAATCAACCAATCACAAGGAGGAAAGAAGTTCCCTGCCTCTTTCCTAGACCCTTAGTTCTCCTCCCACTGCCCTTTACTCCCTTGTAGCGTCCAGGAAAGTCTCTGGTGACTAAAAAGTCTAGACGTGCCCTTTGCCTGTGTGTATAAAGGATGCCCTTTGGAGCCAATCGATGTGGCCACGACCTGTCAGTCCTGACTGGGGCACTTCTGACTCTCCAACAGGATGGATTTCCTGTCTGGCTGACACCCTGGTGTACAGATTCTTATCATTAGGTCAACACAGACAGGCTCCCTATGGGACGGCCTTTTTCCTGGTAGTGCGTTTCCTCCCCATTCCTGCTGTGTCAGTTTGATAAGCAAAATATTTTTTAACCCACTCTGATTAGGCGCTAGCGTTCTCTACTGGCTTTCAAAGGGATGGGTGTACGGCCAAGAAAAGTCTAGATTCAGCTCCAGTATAGGTTAAGGTTCAGGTCTGCTGCGGGGATCCTGAATTTCACTGCAGAATATATATAGCTCAGGCCTAGGGATACCTGGGTAGCTCAGTCAGTTAAGCATCTGACTCAGCTCAGGTCATATCTCATGGTTCGTGAGTTCCAGCCCCACATCAGGCTCTGTGCTGACGGTGCAGAGCTCACTTGGAATTCTGTGTCCCTCTCTCTGTGCCCCTCCCCTATTTGTGTGCTCTCTTGCTCTCTCTCTCAAAAATAAATAAATAAATAAATAAATAAATAAATAAATAAATAAATATTGGGGGGGGGAGAATATAGCTCAGACCTGTGCCTTCAGTCTCCAGGGTGCTCTCCCTTTCTATGTGTCATTGAATTTGGATGCTTTCAGATAGAACATGTGCTCCTGAATTCACCATAACCCCAATACTCCCCATCACTGGCCCTGGCACACATTGTCACACTCTGCAATTATTACCTTTCACAGTGGCCAGCTACAGTGGATCTTCCTCGTCTCTGAAGACCCAGACTGACTCCAAGGGCCCACACAGAGTGGGCTCTGTGACAAGCCAGAGGGGGCCTGGGCATCTACACTAGCTTTCTGACTCCGTTGTAAAGAAAGCTAATCCCGTGGGATAATAGTTGGGACAAGGAAGGCAAAAAAATAAACTTCTCTTTACCCTGATATGTACCTGTAAACAACAAATTCTTTTTTAATTTTTTTTAATGTTTATTTTTGAGAGAGAGAGAGAGACAGAGACAGAGCATGAGCGGGGAAGACGTAGAGAGAGAAAGGAAGACACAGAATCCGAAGCAGGTTCCAGGCTTCGAGCTGTCAGCACAGAGTCTGACATGGGGCTTGAACCCACGAACCATGAGATCATGACCTGAGCTGAAGTCAAATGCTTAATCGACTGAGCCACCCAGACACCCCAAACAACAAATTCTTTTAAAACACAACCACAGCACCAGTGCCATACCTTAAATAATTAACAGCGATTCCTTAATACCATCAAATATCTAGTCACTGTTCATATTTTCCTGGTTGTCTGGTAAAGGCTTGTTTGCTTGTTTTTATAGTTGATATGTTTGAATCAAGATCCACATACTACACTTGGGTGTTTCTTGAGTCTTTTAGTCTATAGGTATGCCTTTTACTTTACAATCTATTTGTGGAAGAAATTGCCATTTGCCCTGTACAGTTTCCTATATTCTGATTGTTGATGATTTTGTTGACTGCATCCCTATAATGCCCATTTTTCATGTACCTGCTCCCTCTCTTTTCCTTGATAATGGTAGTAAAATCTAGAGACTTTGATCAGATTATGTATGATTTGTTGGCAAGAATATTTTATTGGCAGTGGTGTATACTTTCTATTTACAGCACATGAGACACATAATGTCTACTTGTCTCTCTTTTCTCTACTATTAAGATCAATCAGTGTTTTCAGCCGATCAAGCGTTGTCAGCCTGATCCATTTATTCTCGAGTTCCTCACCAGTTTTCAACAAATGATTTAACAGGCCATTGATGGACATTGCTTGGATTTGTTATCTCACTAAAAGTTGTAATATCATCTTTTCCTTCCTCATTTATTAGCTAGAATGTGTTTTTAAAAGAACTCTCCCTTATTATCTATTGGTTACCCTCAGGTATGGGTGCTTTGTTTTTGTTTTTGTTTTTTGTTTTTCAGGGAAGGCAGGATGTTTGCCTTTTATTTACCAGTTTTCAGGATGATAAGCATCCTCCACAGATGACCAAGGAATACTTTAAGTTTTAATCTTTGCATCCTTATGAACTCATGGGTTTTAGTGCATTTTTCGTACCTCAATCTATTACAGTTTGGTTTTGCCCAAAATGCCCTACTTTTGGCCATGGGAGCTGCTTTGGTTCTTAGAAATGAATGACCCACAGTCACATCAGCATTTACTTCGCAATATGTCTAAGAGCCACTTTTTGGAAACTTACAAGATAATTTGTTATGAGTTACTTAAATCTGGTATTTATAGAGCAAACTCTGTGTGCTACTAGAATTTAGGAGGATTCTGCATTCCTCTGTGAAGTCCAGCTGTCATGCAGATGGCTGGAGTCAGCTCCAACTGGGAGAGGGAACTTCTCTTCAATGTGTCATTGGTATTGGATTGCTCCTGATTTTCAAGTGCTGCTATTCCTGTGTGGCTGCTATGACTTTTATTCTACAAGAGTGAGGTTGGGAAATGTCACATTCTTACTACCCAATAAGCAGACATCCTGAAAAAATGATATCTGCATCTTTCTGAACCTTCATTAAAATGGGGGCACCTGGGGCGTTGGGTGGTTCAGTCAGTTAAGCATCCAATGCTTGATTTCAGCTCAGGGCATGATCTCGCGGTTTTGTGAGTTCAGCCCCTCATCAGGCTCTGCACTGGCAGCACAGAGCCTCCTTGGGATTCTCTCTCTCCCTCTGTCTCAGCCTCTCCCACACCTGTGCTGTCTGTGTCTCTTTCAAAATAAATAAACTTAAAAAAAAAGGGAAGTAAATGAGTAAAGTAAGTACAAACAAAAGCAGCAACAAAACGCCAGAGATGAGGACAAAGGACAGAAAGATGAGACTGATGTGGAAGGGAACCCCCAGATGACAAGCATGTTCCAGGCCAGATTAGTGCAGGGGAATGAGAAATGACAGAAAATGACACACTGCCTAATGTTTGAACATATTTAGAGAGCTCTAGTCTGTAGTGAGAAAGTTTGAAGATGAATGAGTGACGAATAGGTAAATAGAAAACTAAGCAAAGTTTTGGGGTTTTTTTTAGGTAACCCTAGAAAAAAATCACTCAAGAAAGGAAAATAATTTATTAATTGGCTCTGCTGTAAATAAAACTGGAATAGTCACAATAATGTAAATCCTCTATAAATAACCAAAATTGTGCAGTTGTGATATAACTATATTGAGAGGAAGGAAGGAAGGAAGGAAGGAAAGGAAAGTGTGTGTGTGTGTGTGTGTGTGTGTGTGTGTGTGTGCATAAAGGAGTTGAACTTTCATCTTCCATAGTGAGAAGTCCTTAGGTAATATCTAAAACTCAAGAACTTCAGAAGTAATATGAATACCTTATTTAGAATTATGGAGGTAAATGTGGGAAGAAACAGCTAAAAAAGTTGAAGGTGGTTGTTCCTGGGAAGTAGGAATCTACCTTGTGGAGGTGGGATGAGGGATTTTTATTTTCACTTCTATTTGCTGTTTCAAATTATGTAACTGTGTACATTTATAAATTAAGATATTTTTCATTAAAAACTTGCCACATTTCCATTTCAAATCATTCTACTGCCAAGAAATTAATCTCAGTCATGATTTGGAATCCTCGTCTCCCTAAGGCTAAGGTCATTCAAGAGTCCCAGAAGATCTCGTGTATTCTAGAATGCACGGGGCAGGTTCTCCAGTCTCTAGCGCACGTAGGTTCCCATGTCCGGTTAAAGTCCGTGATCTCTTCAGTTCTTGGTCCAAACTTGGAGAGAGGAGTCTTTCTTTCACTGCTGCCTTCAAACCTTAGTATCTCCCTACACTTCTCATCAGAAAGGTCTTGTTGCCCCTGGGGGCCCTATGTGGAGAAGGACTCCATGGCCCCTGCTCATAGAACCTAATAACGTAAGTACTGGCTCCTTCCTTACTTTCTTCTATCCTTTCTCTTCTGAATGAACGTTTAGAAACTCAGAGCCTGTTCCTCTTCACCGTAAGGGGTGGGGTGCAGAGGAGGGGAGACAAGATACTAAGCAGAACCTAGGGTGTACCTTAGTCCTTCCCCCATAATCTTTGATTCAACCCTTTGACAATTTTGTAATCCCAAGTAAAGTTCTGTTTTTGTCTCTTCGGTGTTAAGTAGGCACCACACACAATGTGGGCTTGAACTCGCAACCCTGAGATGAGTCATGTGCTCTGTGTTCTACCAACTGAGCCAGCCAGGGGTCCCTAGGTAAAGTCCTGGGTACAGATAGCTTCGGGGGGCTGGATCTCACTGCCTCTCACTTGGCCCCTCCTCCACTTGCCCCTCTCTGAACAAACCTCTACAGCTGCAACTGAGGAGAGCCTCCTCCTAGCCTTTTTTCTTACTCAAGGTGCAACATTTGTAATATTTGACTTTGGTTGTACTTGCTTAATCTGTGTGTTGTTACAATTTTTATTGTAATGTTGTTTCTCTCTGATTATAAGGACCCGGTTCCCCTACTCAAAGGAGTATGAAGAAATAGGTCCTTTGCCTCATCAAGAGCTAGCCAGTACTAAGGTAACAGTTTCCAAAGGGGCACATATACATCCCCGGGGTACACATGGTAATCACTGAGGTGTGGGAAGAAGATACTATGACTTCCATTCATGTGTTTGCTTTCAATTTTTGTGTTTTCTAATGTATATAAAGTAAACTTCTAGCAAAAAAATACACTTTGGGGGCTGCGTTCTCAAACTTTTTTCTCATTGATGAATTATGTGAGCTGAGATATTTCAGAGTTATGTTCTAGGACAAAACTGTCCAACAGAAACACAATGTGAACCACAAATGTGAGTCCCATATGTAACTTCAGGTATTCCATAACCACAGTTTTAAAAAGTAAAAGGAGTGAAATTAATTGCAATATATTTTATTTAGCACACTATGTCCAGGGACACCCGGGTGGCTCAGTCAGTTGAGGTCCAACTTCAGCTCAGGTCATGATCTTGCGGTTAGGGAGTTCAAGCCCCACCTCAGGCTTGCTGCTGTCAGTGAGGAGCCTGCTTCGGATCCTCTGTCTCCCTCTCTCTGCCCCTCCCCCACTTGCACTCTCTCTCAAAAAGAAATAAACATTTAAAAACACACAATATGTCCAAGGTATTCTTATTTCAACATGTAATAAATATACAAATTATTCATAAAAATGTTTACATTTTTTTTCTTACTAAGTCTTCGAAATCTGGCATGTAGTCTACACGGACAGGTCATCTGAATTTGAGCTAGCCTAATGCTCAGCAGTACATGTGGCTCATGGCCAGTGCGTTAGACGGTGCAACTCAGGTCTTCAAGGGCATCTGAGAAGCAACGGGACTCTAGAACTGCTTCTCAGGTGGGGGCCTCCTGGGGTTAAGACAGGGGTGTACCTGCCTCATGCCTGCAGCACACCCAAGGCAGCAAGAAGAGAACTACAGTTCGTGGAATATCTACTCTGCACCAAAGCATGTTTCCCACCCACTTCATTTCATTTTCTAGCATCCTGTTTGTGATAGAGGTTATTAAACCACATGAGATGAAGAAACAGGACTTGGATCACAGAATCCCAGCCTTCTTCATCCAAAGCCCCGAACTGCAGATTCTTCTGAACGACACTCCGTTCCTTCCCCTAAAAGCTACCACTCGCCGTTGTGTAATGCTGTTAGCTGTTGAGAACGCTTTCACAGAGCGAGCGAGCAAAATCTGTAGTAGGACCAGAGCACGGCCACGATGCCCTCCCCCACCCCTTAACAAAAAATGCAAATTATGCCACAGGCCATTCTCCCGCCCTCTTAGACTCTCCAACTGTGCACTGTCAGATTTCCTAGTGCAGTACTTTCCTGATTGGGGCTCCTTTATGTGAAGTCAATCTGCAGTAGATTAATTAAACACTGTATTGATTTTCTGTTCTCTGGGGTATTTCTAAAAGGGCTGTATTCTTGAAGCCCCTCCTCTGAGTTAGTAGAACATT
Source organism: Herpailurus yagouaroundi (assembly GCF_014898765.1). Classification (NCBI taxonomy): domain Eukaryota; kingdom Metazoa; phylum Chordata; class Mammalia; order Carnivora; family Felidae; genus Herpailurus; species Herpailurus yagouaroundi. Next base: position 63,663,493 of record NW_024412400.1, on the reverse strand, counting down.
TCCCTTTTGGAAATGTGATACTTGGAACTCCGTCACAGTCACCCCTACCCAGACATCACCCCCACCCCTATCATTTGGCACAAAATCTAACTTCTTGCCTTCCCCAAAAGACGGTCATGGCAAGAAAAGGGGGAGGGAGTCCTGCTGGTTTTCAGGTCTTGTTGATTTAACACTTCATGATTTATGCATCCTGTCTGTCTTGCTTGTAGATTTTCATTTTTGCATCTTGCTAAATACCTTGCAGGGGTGTTGTTCCCCTTAATTAGTTAATGTTTATAAGGCACATTACAGATGAAAGTGCTGTGTCAGTGCTAAATATGAACACTCGGGTATCCTCAAGCTGTCCTTTGTCTATCTGCACAGGGGTTTTCAGTAGAAGACAAATCGTGAAAGATCTGCATTGGAAAAAGGCTTGGGTAATTCTCCTCTGAACTGCAGATTACTAAAACATACATAAACTTGGGGAGTAAGAGTGGCAATAAACACAGGGCTATTTGCATTCAGACAGTTTTCTGACCCCGATGTAACAGTGCTTTCCTCACTTGGTTAAAGTGCTGCGATGGTGAGGAGTGAATGTAAAAAGAAACTTGTGAACCATGTTGCCTTCGTGGCAGACCTGTCACCTTCCCGGTATGTAGCAAGCAATAAGTCACTTTTTTGGTTCACTGAGTGAGTGTCTGAAACAATCTAGCTGCATTTCCAAGGTGTCTGAGTAGGAAAAAAGATTCATTTAAAATTACAGCATATTACGGTTGAGCCTTAGACTTCAGCTCAGGTCATGGCCTCACGGTCCATGAGTTCGAGACCCGCTTCGGGCTCTGTGCTGACAGCTTGGAGCCTGGAGCCTGCTTCGGAGTCTGTGTCTCCCTCTCTCTCTGCCCCTCCCCTGCTAGTGCTCAGTCTCTTTCTCTGTCTCTCAAAAACGAATAAACATTAAAAAATTCTTTTTAATTACAGCATATTAAATTAAGTGTTGAGTAATGTTTCACTAAGCAAAATTTTTAACCACCAGGTGCACTGGCTTTTATGAACACAGTCACTAAACCTGACTTTATCAAATTTTTGAATGTGTAAAAAATCCTGTTTGACATCCTTATTAAGGTATTGATTTCAATGGCCCATCTTTGAACACAAATTAAAAAAAAATGTTTTCTTTCAGAAGATTGAGTGGTTTTCCATTCTTCACTGTTTTCTAATCCTAAGCTTTTAAGCTAGATTTATACTTTAGAATAAGAAAACTGCTTGAAATGGAACACAGAAAGTTTCAGGCTTCTATTTTAACAGCAAGAGTTTATGAAAAAAATGTGATTTGGGGAGTACGTATCATTTTTTTTTTATAAACAAAAACCAAAATGTAACCTTACAGCCCAAAACAGACTTTAGATTCCCTCTCAAATCCACAGAACGGCTCTTACCTGCAAGTAATTTACAGTAAGTGTTAATAAATGTTATTTTTGCTGATCCAGATTTCATGCTAAGACTCTAGCAAATTGTCCTTCAGTTCAATTCCTTTGCCATGTAAGAACATTTTGGATTTATTTTTAATGATCAAAATTCCTAATGCTCCAACAGGATCCTCAGTCAATGTAAATTTACATAATTCGTCTTCTTCCACTCAACTTGTTTTTCTATAATTAGTGCAGCTGTCACCAGGGAGCCACATTCTTGTGGGCAGGTAGCTATGGGTACAGCAGGCAGGCTTCAGTCAAACATTTCCTTTTAAGCCATCCATCAGTTTTTTCCTTCATTTCAAATAAAGTGGGTTCTTTAAAAGAGAATTTATTTCCTACCTGGCAGATCCCCCTTTTCAAACTTTGACTATTATTCCGTAATTTACAATTCCTTCTCCAGGTTCACTTAGCCAAAAGATATAAATGAGGTTCTGAAGAATTTCTTGATCAGGTCAACTTGTAGCCTGCGTAGATGCTATTTCTCTTTACAGCTGTCATATTTTTGTGAAGACAGATTCTCATTTCAAAATGTACTTACAATGCTGTTAAAAGCATAGCCACACCACATTATAGGTACAATGACAAAGCACGCTTCAGAATAGTTCATAAATATCTACCTTTACATCTTTCTAGGATATATAGTCTTTAAACAGCTTTTCTCTTTAGTTTTTTTTTTTAATTCCTTTAATGTTTATTTATTTTCGAGAAAGAAAGAGAGAGTAAGAGTGGGGGAGGGGCAGAGAGCGAGGGAGACACAGAATCCGAAGCAGGCTCCAGGCTCCAGGCTGTCAGCACAGAGCCTGATGTGGGGCTTGAACTCACAAACTGAAAGATCATGACCTGAGCCGAAGCTGGTAGCCTAACCAACTGAGCCACCGATGCGCCCCTTTAGTTTTTGGGGGTTTTAAAAAATTTTTTAATGTTTATTTATTTTTGAGAGAGAGAGCGAGTGGGGGTGGGCAGCAGAGAGAGGGACACACAAAATCTGAGGCAGGCTCCAGGCTCTGAGCTGTCAGCACAGAGCCCCATGTGGGGCTCGAACTCACAAGCAGTGAGATCATGACCTGAGCCGAAGTCAGACACCCAACTGACTGAGCCATGCAGGCACCCCAACCCCTTTAGTTTTTGATAAAATCTTCCTCAGTAGGGCTATATATTTAGACTTTTCTATTGTCTATTCTGTCATTGCTTGTTTGGTAATACCTAGTTCAAGCGCTGAGTAGCCAATGCTTAAATCATCTAAACCTTCACTTTAAAAAGGATTACCGTTGGGGTACCTGGGTGGCTCAGTAAGCTAAGCATCCGACTCTTGGTTTCGGCTCTGGTCATGATCCCAGGGTTTTGTGAGTTCAAGCCCCGTGCTGGGCTCTGCGCTGACAGCCCGGAGCCTGCTTGTGATTCTCGGTCTCTCTCTCACTCTCTGCCCCTCCCACACTCACACTGTCTCTGTCTCTCTCAAAACAAATAAATACAGTTAAAAAAAATAAAAACATAAAAAGGATTTCCCTTAAAATAATAAGTGGATGAGGGAAGGGCTAGTATCGACAGCACTTAGTGAGTGCTTAGTGTGTACTAGGTGCAGTGGAGTAAACAAAGAAGTGTATATGTGCCACAGTACATGGGCTATAATAAGACACTCATTAAGTATAGATCAGCTTAGATAGGGGAGGGGGTGGCAGGTCACCTACATAAAAATAATCCCACCATTACAAGGCTGTTGACATATGTGAAGTGCCTAAGGAAGGATTCTTACTGAGTCTGTTTCATGTCTATATGTCTTCCGTACTGCCTGGGCCACAGAAGACTTCTAGCTAGGGAGCTCCTCACAGGAAGGAGAAGCTGGGCCTTGGCCCCTAGGCCCCTAACACAGATGCGGTCTGCAGCTTGGGAGAGCAAAGACGCTGAGTGTGCTTGGGTGTGAAATAGACAACTTCGAAAAGGCCACACCAGCAGCTAGCCTGGGGGGGGGTGGGGTGGTGAGGGGAGGTCAGATGGAGGTGAGGAGAAAAAGGAGGAGACCAAAGTGTCAAAGCCAATGAGAGGCCATGAAGGGCAGTGTCCCGGGCATGGTGCATCAGGAAGGGCAGTGTCCTGGGCATGGGGCATCAGAGCCCCGGGGCTGCTGTCCTCATTAGGAGGAACATAATGGGGCTCACAAGACACATGAGTAAAAAGCCATGGGAATCCAGCAGGTATCTGAATAAGAGACTGGGAGACTCAATTGGTAGATACTGAGTAGCAAGGAGAGACTGTGAGCCTGAGACCACACTGACTGGGAGAAGGGCACGGGAGGAGAGCAAAGGAAGGGGCTGGAAGTCCAGCGGAGCCAGGGATTGAAGAAGGAAATCGAAGCGGGACATAGCAGCCAGGTACCAACAGGGGGTTGTGGTGGTGACCCTCTGATCACAATGTAGGACTTCCCACCTGATCTGTCAAAGTCTGAAACATAGGTTGATGGCCCTCCAAGGGTCAGTTCAGGGCCTCTGATCTGATGTGACTCAGTCTGAAAGAAATTCTGCCGCAGGATGGGGGAGGCAGCTGGCAGGCCACCCATGGCTAGTCACCTCTTCTTCCTGGACATGGGCTGACGTTCTTCAACCTCCTTTGCTGTCGGAAAGGCCAAAGGACTGAGTTCTCGAAGAAGTAATGTGAGCCTGAGTGAGGCAAGCTCTGTCGGGGCCTGGGCCATAACGTGTGCCCTGTATATACCTCCCAGCCTTTCCCCTTCTCGTGGTTTGAAGATGGCAGAGCCACCATCAGCCTGGACCCCTGAATGTTAACGGGAAATAGAACCCCGTCCTTCCAGCTGCAGACCCAGAGCATCCGTCCTTAAGAGAGGAAGAAATAAACTTCTACCCCCTTACGAGTCTATTTGTTAGAGCACTCACCTACCTTAAAGTAAGACTCAGTAAGGCCACAGATTTACCAAGGCCTCAAAAGGATTGTCACAGAGAGAATGCCCCAGAGCATTGCCTTTATGTGTGTTATGTGTATGACCACCCGTGCATACACATAGAGACTGTTTCCACGGTAACAGTAGGTCTTCTAGTTTGCTTGTCTGTCCTTATTTGGAACATAGAAGATCTTTCCCCATAGACACGGTGTTAGAGATGGCAGTTAGGTCCTCAACACCTACACTTGCTTGACCTACGATACGAAAAGCCCTAATTTGATACAGTCCACCATCATTTATAACATCTCTGTCTGCTGTCGGAGGGTGAAGAAAACAGGAAATTGAGAAGAGGAAATCAGACATGGTTTCTGTTAAGCTCACATTAATAGAAAGGGACTTTGTAATGTTACTCCAGGTTTTAAAAGGAGACAGATGCTCTTTTAATTCCCAAAGGCCCAAGAATCATGCTAGCAGAGAGAGTATGAATCTTAATTGTAGACCTGGAAACGTAGCCACAGGATATTAATCCTCACGGTGCAAGATGTCGACTTTTAAAAAAAAAAGGAATTTAGAAGTGACCAAAAGACAAAACAAAATGAAAAAAAAAAACCAAAAAACGCAGAAAGCAAAAGCAAGGCAATTGCAATTCTTTTCTGCCCTCCGCCAACCCCAGAAATGCCTGTTTCCCTTACCCATCTTATCAGTAGAGATGAGGTATGGGGTAAGAATGGCGGTTACTCATGCGGTAAAGGAGGTGGATTAAGGATGGGGGGTGGGGAGAGAGGAAGGGGGACTCTGGGTGGGACATTCTCTACTATCATAGAGAGCACCCACGAAAGGACACCCACAGGCCTGTGGCTAAAACCCTGCTGTTGGGTGAGCTTCTAGGGACAAGGAGTCTAAACTAGAGGTACAAGGCCTCTCTTTTCATCCGCACACTCCAACCCTATGAAAGCCTATTCTGAGTAGCCTGGAGTACAGAACTAATTAAATATTCCTCTGGGTTCTGCAAATAGAGGCTTGGAAGAGCTTTGGAAGCATCCCCTCTCCACCCCCTTGTTCACAGCAAGCAGCTGAGGTACTTTCGAAGCGCTCGATGCAGAGACGATGGGCACAGAGTTAGGGAATCATTGTGCTGGAGACAAAATATGTTCTCTAGGTCATCATTTCTTCTTCCCTGAGAATTTAAGTCTTTCTCTGTGGGCCACAGAGAGGGAGCAAAATGTCCCATTTACCTCAAAGTCATTTCCAGCAGAGGCTCTTCCACCAGCTGGTAGGAAGGAGAGGGAATTAAAGTCCAAATTTCCAGAGCAGTGTTTCCCAGGTTTGCTGCCCACATGAGACTTGACTCCAACTAGCTTTTGAGGATTTCTGTGAATCAAATCCACCTTCCAAGTATGAAATGTGCTTCCGTGGAGCACTTTCATTAGGATTCGCTTGGTTAAGGCAATAGAGGCAATCTATATGAAATTCTCCTCTCCTAAATCCTTCCTACAAAACAGAAAACTAACAATCAACTGAAGTAGTCTATGCGTTGCAGTCTCTTCAATATTTTGGGAGGCCTCCCTTTCCCCAGATTTCCATTTGTTACCTGAGAAATTTGGGGCCTTCTCTAAAAGCTTCCGTTTACATCAGTGCTGGGGAATCCCACAAAACCCCACAATGATTCACCTTCCCAACTGTAGCAAAAAGCTTCTTTGGCCTAGGTCAGCATTTAGTGTGTGGGTGAGGGCCTTCTCCTAGCTCAGTTTTCCGGTCTTTATTAAAGCAGAAAAAACATCTGCGTGGTCTGTTAAAAGTCTGGTTCCTTAGCCCCAACGCTGCTGTAGCGCTGAGAGTTTCTCTGCCAATCTCCACTCTTGGGGAAATCAGACGCCCCGGGAGCTTTCTCTTCCCAAAGTAGAGAGCTCATGCTTGTTCATTCGCTCATTTATGCATTCATTTAATAACTATTCCTGGAGGGTCTATGTGCCAAGCATTGCTCCCGGTGCCCCGACTACAGTGGTAAGTGGAAATGACATGGCCCCTGTCCTCATGCAGCTCCCAGAGTGGGGGGAAGTGACAGATGATAATAAAATAAGCCAGCAAAGGCATACTTTGACATTGTGAGAGCAGCTGTGGGGAAAACGTGTGAAGTGCAACAGAGAATAGGGGAGGGGCCGCCAGGTGGTGTAGCCTGAGGTTGTCTTCTCTGTACAAGTGACACATGCCTGAAAGATATAAGGTGCCCGCTCCCAGGGCATGGGGACAGCACGTGTTAAGGTCTTGAGGTGGCAATAGGTGTGGTGGAAAAAAAACTGATGAAAAAGAAGGGACGGGGGTTGGTGTGTGGTTGGATGTTGGATCCTGAATCTGTGGAGACACCGCTACTTAGATTTAATGCTAAATGGTTAGCATATGCCTGGCTCACGTCAGCTGTTAAAACCCATAAATAATATTCCTTTTTGGGTGGACCCGACATTGAGGAGCAACTTTCTTTGGGAAACTGAAATTCCTCTGGCATCACTGAAAATCAAACAGAAGTAAAAAACAAAACGAAACGAAATGAAACACCAGGACTCATTATAACGTACAAGCTTTGCCCTTTATTTTTTTTTCTAAGTGTATTTATTTATTTTGAGAGTGGGGGGGGGGGAGAGGGCAGAGGGAGTGACAGAGAATCCCAAGCACCACGAAAGGCTTGAACTCACAAATCATGAGATCATGAGCTGAGCAGAAATCAAGAGTCAGGCACTTAACCGACTGAGCCACCCAGGTGCCCCTCCCCTCTATTTAAAAAAAATAAAAATAAAAATAAAGGAACTCATCCTTTCAAGAATTTGCAAGTGGACAGCTATCATTCTTCTGAGTTACTCTTACTACCAAGTTACAATGTGCAAATTATAAAGTGGTGTCAACAACAATCTAAAAAAGTTGTTGATGAAAAACCCGCGAAGGAGAAGGTGTGAGGTTGTTGAATGCAACTTACGGCATATTGTACAATTGGTTATTTTGGGCGATGAAGTAAATAACTGCCTGGAATTGAGGCATGGTGGAAATTTTCAGCAGGATTAACAGGAATGTGCCTTTTCTTGGCAAATTGTTGCTTTCAGCTGTTTACCTCCAGTACAAAAGTGTTCAGTATTTGTGAAATAGCAACCTAGTCAAAATTCTTCTGAAATCATGTTTTTGATGGACAATCTGAATGTCTACCAACATTCATGGGTTAAATCTGTGATGCCGTGCAATATTTGATTTAGAATTCCACAAATGAAACAATGTGAACAATTTCTTGCATTTTGTTTTCACTGAATTTCTCAGTATTTAAATGACCAAAAACAGTCTTGATTTTCTTTTCAGCTGAAGGTATCTTCTATAGTTGGAAAAATGCCCAGATAGCAATAAATATATGACAAAATTCTTTCTTGATACATCCCCCAAGTGCCTGGCACATAGTAGGTCCTCATTTGTGTTGAATAAATATAAAAAGTTCTAACACCCACAAGGCAAAGCAGTTCTATGAAAACTTGCCAGACACCCACATATAACACATTCCTGATTTCCTTCAGAAAGGCAATTCAAATGTTGATTTCCAATAGTTCTGTAAAATCAAAATACACATGTTTAGCCTGATGAAATCCTGGAATCTGTTGTTAACTGGCCTGTAGTGAATATACTGCCTCTTCCAGAGGGCTAAGGGGCTGGTAACTCTGACCTTCATTACAGCAAGAGACTGGCCCCTGGTGGTGGTAAAGCAGATAGGATCCCCAGTCAGAGAAGGGCTATAGCGCTGTCTCCCATTTCCATGTTTCAGACCTCACTACCTGGGGGAGAATGTTAGTTTTTATTTTAATCATAGGAAATATCCCCTACTTAAAGGGATAACATATGCACAGAATTTTCTTTTGAACTTAAGCCATCTTTTCTGGAATGCATTTATTCTTTATATCACAAATTCCTTACAATAAAACATTTCTAAACTCTGCAGAATCAGTAGAGTGCTAGACACATTGTAGCGCCTCCAATAAATATAATTAAAAATTTAAACATCAAGAAAGTAAGAATAATTTAGCAAAGCATCAAGTCTGCCACAGTGATTTAGATCGCCTCATTAAAATATTGTTTCAAACTGGGCAAACTTTCAAACTGTTCACAAATGCACATCCTTTTATGACCCTTAAATTTTAAAACCTGACTTGTAAATAAAAATCTAGAGTTCCTAGTAAGAAATTTCACTTAGAAAAGAAAATGTTCTGTAAAAGGCCACAAAATGTGAGTTAAAATAGGTTCCTGTACTTAACTACCTTTACCTGATTTTCCCCTATATTATGAATAATGTAAAAAGTCACCAAGTATAACCACCCACATCGCAGATAGTTTATATCATGTAAGCTTTAAATGTCGTTACGCGGCACTACCTCTAGAAACCCAGAACTTGCCTTTTATGGGAAAAACAAAGCATCTAATTTTTCAAGGATTTTGCTAGAGCTTTTCAACTGGCTCTTTCTTTTCTCTTTTCTAACGGGTTTTCCTACACAATCAGAATTTGCTTCTGATCAGCTAAACTGTCAATGAAAAGATAAAGCTCTCTCAAATTCTCAAATCCATCTGGCATGGGTTTTAAATTTCAGACATCCTATAAAAGATCACACCAAATACTTAACTCTTGGAAAAATTATAATTTCATTTTATTCAATAAATACATCAGGAGTAATAATTACAGTAAAAATAGTGTTAATGCCAGTAAGGCACAAATTGCTACATGAAGGTAAACTGTACTGCCAAAAATCACTCTCAAATTCTGAGCTGGATTCATTTTAACCATAAATTTCAGAGATGAATTGTACAAAACCTAATCTAAGCAGAAGCATCTAACAATTTTCTCTCCCATTCCCATTCATATTTCTGGGCACAAAAGCCAAAAACAATCAAATATAAATATACAAAAGAATATGTGTGTATATATGAATTCTTACTGTGTATATATGAATTCTGAAAGCTTTATCTACCATAAATCTGAAAAATGTCTAGCATAAATTACATATGAATGTCAAAACTCATGCAAGTTTCATTGGTGAGGCTGATAAACTATTATGACCATATAATGTATATTTTACTGCATTTATTTGGCTCCTATAACTGGACTATTTGCTGTAAATATGAATATCTTCTCAGTATGTCCATTCCCTGTCTTGAAGGTCAAGGGCAGAGATTGTCTGATTTAGCACCATGCATAACAAATCCAGTATATTCTGGAACGATAAACTATGGATACAAACTACTCAGACTATCTGGGCCTTAACTGGTCCCTTAAGGGCTAAGGCTAATCTGCGAAGGGAGACAGGCCATCAATACACCAAATGACTCGGTATTGGGTGTTGTTCAGAAACCAAGCTGCTGAATTTTAATGGTTGGAGATTGGCTTTAACTTTCAGGAAGAAACCGATTGCCCTCGTGACTATCTTAGTGCACCATTTCCCTAAAGCTTCGAACTCCTCTTTGGACTCTGTTTTGGGATTTTACTAACTCAAAGAAAACAACCATATTTGTGATTTGGTATAGAGGTTACCCTGAACAGAGCTTTGTTAATATTGCCTATACTCCATTTTGAGCAAGAATTGAAATTAGGATAAAATAATAAGACACAAGGGAAGCCAGTCTAGCTCAGCTGGTAAAGCACGTGACTCTTTATTTCAGGGTTGTAAATCTGAGCCCTACGTTGGGTGTAGAGATAACTTTAAAGTATTTTTTTTAATTTGGGTTTTATTTTTAAATTAATTTTTTAAAAAATTTACATCCAAGTTAGTCAGCATATAGTGCAACTATGATTTCGGGAGTAGATTCTTTAATGCCCCTTACCCACTTAGCCCACACCCCCTCCCACAAACCCTCCAGCAACCCTCTGTTCTCCATATTTAAGAGTGTCTTATGTTTTGTCCCCCCGTCTTTATATTTTTTTGCTTCCTTTCCCTTATGTTCATCTGTTTTGTATCTTAAAGTCCTCATAGTCATTTGATATTTGTCTTTGATGAATTTTGCTTAGCATAATGCCCTCTAATTCCATCCACGTAGTTGCAAATGGCAAGATTTCATTCTTTTTGACTGCCGAGTAATACTCCATTGTATATATATACCACATCTTCTTTATCCATTCATCCACCGATGGACATTTGGGCTCTTTCCATACTGTGGCTATTGTTGATGGTGCTGCTATAAACACTGGAATGCACATGTCCCTTTGAAACAGCACACCTGTATCCCTTGGATAAATACCTAGTTGTGCAATTGCTGGGTCGTAGGGTAGTTCTATTTTTAATTTTTTGAGGAACCTCTATACTGTTTTCCAGAGTGGCTGCACCTGTTTGCATTCCCACCAGCAGTGCAAAAAACATCTCTTTTTCCACATCCCCACCAACATCTGTTGTTGCCTGAGTTGTTAATGTTTGCCATTCTGACTGGTGTCAGGTGGTATCTCATTGTGGTTTTGATTTGTATTTCCCTGATGATGAGTGACGTTAAACATTTTTTCGTGTGCCAGTTAGCCATCTGGATGTCTTCTTTGGAAAAGCCTATTCATGTCTTTTGCCCATTTATTCACTGGATTGTTTTTGGGGTAAGTTTGATAATTTCTTTATAGATTTTGGATACTAACCCTTTATCTGATATGTCATTTGCAAGTATCTCCTCCCATTCCATTGGCTGCCTTTTAGTTTTGATTTGGTTCTTTCGCTGTGCAGAAGTTTTTATTTTGATGAGATCCCAATAGTTCATTTTTGCTTTTGTTTCCCTTGTCTCCAGAGACGTGTTAAGCAAGAAGTTGTTGAAGCTGAAGTCAAAGAGGTTTTTGCCTGCTTTCTCCTCTAGGATTTTGATGGCTTCCTATCTTACATTTAGGTCTTTCATCCATTTTGAGTTTATTTTTGTGCCTGATGTAATCAAGCGGCCCGAGTTCATTTTTCTGCATGTCGCTGTCTGGTTTTCCCAGCACCATTTGCTGAAGAGACTGTCTTTATTCCATTGGATATTCTTTTCTGCTTTGTCAAAGATTAGTTGGCCATACATTTGTGGGTCTATTTCTGGGTTTTCTATTCTGTTCCATTGATCTGAGTGTCTTGTTTTTGTGCCAGTACCATACCGTCTTGATGATTACAGCTTGGTAATACATTTTGAAGTCTGGGATTGTGATGCCTCCAGCTTTGGTTTTTTTTTTTTTTGTTTTTTTGTTTTTGTTTTGTTTTGTTTTGTTTTTTATTTATTTTTTTTATTTATATATGAAATTTATTGTCAAATTGGTTTCCATACAACACCCAGTGCTCATCCCAAAAGGTGCCCTCCTCAATACCCATCACCCACCCTCTCCTCCCTCCCACCCCCCATCAACCCTCAGTTTGCTCTCAGTTCTCAACAGTCTCTTATGCTTTGGCTCTTTGGTTTTCTTTAAAATAAAATCTTTAAGCAGCACCTGGGTGGCTTAGTCTGCTAAGCATCTGACTCTTAATTTCAGCTCAGGTCATGACCTCATGGTTCTTCAGATCTAGCACTACGTGGGGCTCTGCACTGACAGCATGGAGCCTATTGGGGATTCTCTCACAAAATCAATAAACATTTTTAAAAAGTCTTTAATAAAATGGTCAGACAGAGATCAGTCTTTGGTGGTTTTAACATATATACGCCCTAGCTCTCTGACAAGTGCACGGAGGAAAAAAGTAAAGGCACTTAAGATTTCATTCTCCTCGTGAAGGTAAGAAGACATTAAGTTATGGTAAAGAGGTTTGTAAGTGTGGAGTGCCAGGCTCACGCTTGTTATATATGGACACCAGCTACAACGGAGAAACAAGAAGGTCTGGAACTTTAGATCACTGTACAAAATAATTTGGGAGTAATCTGTTCTGAATCCGTTTAAATTTGCTTCACTTTTAAAACTGGTTAAAACTATGTTCAGCTGATTTCTTACTAATTTGTTTTCTAATAGAAGGGATGCATAGAAGGGCAAGTTTGAAAACACAGTGAACAATATTTTATGGATGAATGTCTGCAATAGGGCATTAGTACTACCAAAATGCTGCTGTAAGTACAGGAAAACTCCACACTCTAAAATTTTCACTTTTCTTCCTGAACAAATTTTGATACACCCTGTTCTTACACAAATTTGATATGCTACACATTAAACATGTTCCAATCCTGATGAATATTAAACATTTTATTTAAAGATTTTAAAGTAAAAAAAAAAAAAAACGGTACACAAATACAGATATTATGATGATCAAGGCAGTATTCTGTAGGACATAAAGCAAAACAAAACAGAATTTAAAAAGTAAATGTACAGGTACTAAACAAGTATAATACCTGATATCTAATTCAGGCTGCATTCACATAAAATGAGCTGACCACATACATGCTTATGGAATATAAATTTTTTTCTTAGTACACCAAAATTCCAACCATTCTGTCAACTGCCTTATTCCCGCTGAGTATTTTGAGAGAACTTCTATATAATATAAAAACAACTGGCATGGCACTTAAAAACTACAAAAAACAGAACACAGTTAAAAACATATTTGTAATGCAATTCTGTATAAAATATACACAGTAAATGTTATTAGTTAAAAAAAATTTTTTTAAACACAAAAGACCACCCTGAATAATGGTTAAAACCTCATCACAGAAAAATGTTCACCATTTGTAACATTATTGATAGAAAATGGATAGGATTTTTTTGGGGAAGAGAGATCTAACTTGAAGAAGTCATTCAAAGTTTATTTAAAATTGTAGATAAGACAGTAATTCATTGCCTACCCCTTTCTCAAAACTTATCATGAATATTCTAATATATAACTACAGCCAAAATAAAAGAATAACTCAAAGAAAGTGTTTCTTAAAATAAGGCCCAAAGACCCAACAGAATTCTAAGGTGGGCCCAGCAATATGCATTTTAAACAAATGTCCCAGGTGATCGTTCCCCATTCTACAATTTGGGAACTAATGCCCTAGGGGAGACAGTACCACTTAAAAGCAAGGTCATAAACATATTTCTGATATGTCAGAATTTTCTATAAGTTTATGATTTGAAGTGAACACTGCTTTTTTAAAACAAGTTTTAGGTATTAAGAAAAACATACATACTTCTTACATAAACATGGGAATGTATATAAACTTTTTCCTTTGAGGTTTTCATTGCTTTCAGATTTGGTCATTTGAAGAAAAATGAGTACATGGTCGGAAACTTCAGAAAAATTACATTTCAAATAAAAGGTAGCATCCAAAAAAACAATTAATTATTAGATGCCTATAAATTTTAAATCATTATAAATTTAAGACTAGATAGCTTCCCCCCAAATTAAATTTTACTAAGATTGGACAATTGTGAGTAATTTAGATGATTACTGTTACTTTTTACATCCCTTTTCATTAAAAAAATATTTAGGGGCACGGCACCTGGGTGGCTCAGTTGATTGAGCATTCATCTTAAGCTCAGGCTGTGATCTCACAGTTGGGTGAGTTCGATCGAGCCCCATAGCAGGCTCGCCTGCTGTCAGCACAGTGCCCATTTCAGATCCTCTGTAACCCCCCTGCCCCTACCCCACTCACAAGCTCTCTCTCAAAAATAAACATTAAAAAAATATTCAAAATAAACGGATGCTATCACAGGCATCCCTTTAAATAATAAATTGCTAAACACTAGTATTAATAAAAAATAATCTGAAGAACTCTGCCCCTGAAATGTATTCCACTCTGATTATATGTGTTACCCACTTAACAAAAACTCATTTAAGGAGCTGGAACTTGTGGAATATGTATGTCTGTGTTCTGAATATTTATTCATGTTGACCTTTTTTAATTTCACTGAAGACTCCATACTATAAACAGGGTCCAAAAGTATGGATAATGTGGTTTTGGTGAATAAATGAGTAAGGTTAAGACACTATTTGGAAGATAAAATACTTTTTATGTATATTGTTATAAAGAAAAAATTGCATACGTTCTGTCTCTACTGGATAATGGAATGCTTTTACAAGTTTGATAAGGAGTGCTTCCTTGTTATCTAAAACCATAAAAAGTCACTGTGGGATTACCATTGCACTTTTCTGGTGTTTTTTTTTTTTTTTTTTTTTTTTTAATTTAAAACATTTTTAATTTCTATTTTTCTCCCTTTCTATATACTGAGAAATGCTCCATTCAAATGCATCCTGGTTCTTTGAATGACAGTTACTAACATTCCAGTTAAAGTTCTGGCTAAAGGGATAAGCTCAGAAGCTTACACCCCTATCCTAAGAAATCACTCATCAGTTTTTCAAAAATAGCTAATGATTTAGAATCTAATACTTAATAAAATGTGCCTGGTTTTTTTTTCCTCAAGGAGAACTTGTATTCCCTAATTCTAAGCAAGTGACATCCTTTACTACCAATTTAATAACTGTTGCCTTAAAAATCAATAACTTAATTATCCAAGGCAATAAAACTTACAGCTGAATTTTTAAACACAAAGAACTCAGAAAGTAATAGGTAATATAAGTTGTTGTATTTTGAATTACTCTTCTATTCCAAAATTTAAAACTTTAAGGACTAAATGAAGAATGACAAAAATCACAGTAGGTTTATGACACAATCCCATCATGTGCCTTAAACGCGGTGGTTAAGTATTTCCTTTAAACAAAAAGGACAACTTCATTACTCATCAGTAGGCTGCTGGATTACCAGTATAACTGAATGTTGACACGACCGTCTGGGAACTAGTTTCATTTTCTTTTTCATAGTTAGATGTAATAATTGACTCTTACAGCCAACAATAGAAGATACTGAATGCTTTTTTTGTAGGTAAGAAATATAAAATGGTTCATTGTATCCAGGCTGGTAACGAGTTTATTCATGCATTAAATGGGAACACAAGCAAAATGCACAGTTGGAAAATGAGGATCAGACACATTCTTCTGCAGACATCAAGAGAGGATTGATGTACTCAAAACCTTCAAATTCAGACTGATCAATCTTCCTCACAATGTCACTGTTGAAAGAAAAATAAATTAATTTTCATAATCTAGATTTCTTCAACTTTTTATTTAAATGGTAAACAAAAATTAAAAACCAAAAAATAAGGCTAATTTATATAAATTATGGGGGAAGAAATCTACAAGTATTTAGATTAATCCCAAAACATCTTCTAGAAGAATCAAGAGTACTGAAAATAAAAGACTAACAATCCTGTAAGCAGGTTTAGAACGAAAAGGTAGTCCAAAATTGAAGGCTAGAAATTAAAAGTCACAAATTGTCACAATTCTGGTTAATCTTAACTTTTGACCTGAACAACACTCATACTTAGAGGCGAACATCCAGGTCTGAATTAGCATTCAATTTAGTAGTCACCTCAACAGGAAGATAGTGACAAGAAGGCCCAGAAGAAGTTAGCCAAAAGGAAAAGGCAATAGGGACAAGTACATAGAAAGACCTAGAATAAGGAGAGGACACCACAGGGAGGTCATGGGTCATAGGGTATAGAGATGTTGGCATTCTGTTATACTGGGTTTCTAATTTAATATGCAGTAAGAGTAATACCAATGAATATTTGAATACTTAAATGCACACACCATACTGCAGAGCAAAGTTACACAGGATACAGTCCCTTCCTTCGAGGAGGGAAGGTATCCCACATAAAGAAAAGCTACAAGGGAAAGCAGTACCTGCTAAGTTTCATATGGGACAGCTAAGTCTTGATCTAAGCACAGTTCTAATGAGAAGGGTGACTTCTAGCTGCAGAAATTGAGAAAGCCAGCATTCATTCCACAACCACTGACTGAACAGAATTATGAAAGACTATGTTAGGTCTGGGAAAGCGCCAAGTAATTTACTGGAGTTGAAAGCACAGGAACAGAAGCATGTCAAAGGTAGATGATCTGGGAGGAAGGTAATGGCCAGTTAAAGGAAGCCAGTAATGCTTACTAGAGTAAGGAGTTTCACCTTTATTCATCAAAGACCTGGTTGCATTTGAGGTAGCTCAGCAAGATGGAGAAGATTCCAGTATGTAAAAATGAAGGAGGCATACAGAGGGAACAGCATGAGCAAAGGTAACAGCACACTATCCGGGGATGTGGAGTAATGGAGACTGGTCAGAACACAGCATTTGTGTTGGAGCACAGTGAGAGAGAGCTGGAGAGTCGGGTGGGAGGAGAGGGTAGAAGGCCGTGACTGCTGGCTGAGAGGACAGGTTTTATCTTCTAGACAAGGAGGAGGTTACTGGAGGCTTCTGACAAAGGGGGGGGGGGTGTTAAATCAGGAGGATGGTGTAATATTCTACGCATGATTTGAAAGAGGTGTGAATGGGGCTGACGACAATGGGAACGAAAACGAAGGATCTGACACAAGTGATGAAGTAAAGAAAGAACAGACAAGGAGTTGGCAGCTGAACACATTATCGTTTGTTAAGGAAAAGGAAGCGTCAATAATCATGGACATTTTGGATCTGAATGCAGGAACACATGATGGCATAACGAGCACGAAAAAGTAAATAAAAATAAGGAACTGATGGAGAACAACAGAAAAAGAGACCATAAAGAGTCATTTCTTTTTCTTTTCTTTTCTTTCCTTTTTTAAAAGTAATTTCTACACCTGATGTGGGGCTCGAACTCACGACCCTGAGATCAAGAGTCGCATGCTCCCCTGAATGAACCAGCCAGGCGCCCCAAGAAGTCATTACCTTTATTTCAGATTTCGTATGTCTGAGGTGCTTGTCTGACAAACCAGGGAAGATGTTTAAACAAGCAGATAGAAATGCAGTTCAGGAGAGATAGCAGGTGGGGGTGCTTTAGGAACTATGGCTCATTTATTCTTCACAGCAGCCTTCTGAGGTAGGCAGTAAGAGAAGAAATAGGCACAGAGAAGTTATGAAATTTGAACCCAGGTTACTCAGTTGGTAAGAGGTGAGGTCAGGATTCAAATTCCTATCTTTTGATTAAATCTAGTGTTCTTTTTAATACATGACACTGTCAGAATAATGACTTTCATACGTTACTCTCTCCTTTCGTAGACAGTAAGCTTTTTTGTGAGACTGGCCTACATCTTAATCATCTTTAATGCCCAGTACTTAGCACAGGGCCTTTTGCTCAAAAACCGTTTGCCAATTTAGCTGGGTGTGATTTAAATAGCTGGTATCAGTGATGTGGGGCTGGCCGAAATCTCCAAGGAACAAAGTGCATATTGCAAAAAGGCGGCTGTTACAAACAGAACTGTGGAACATCTCAGTCTTGAGGGGACAGGGGAAAAAGGATGATAAGTGGTCACAGAGATGAAGCAGACCAGGATGGGTAGTGCCCAACAAAGCAAGGCCATGAGTGCCAAATGCTTCACAGACATCAGGGGAGATGAGGACTGATCAAAACACGCTTTAAAAATCAGAAATCAACAGGGGCGCCTGGATGGCTCAGTCGGTTAAGTGTCTGACTTCAGCTCAGGTCATGATCTCACAGTCCGTAAATTCAAGCCCTGTATCGGGCGGGCTCTGTGCTGACAGCTCGGAGTCTGGAGCTTGCTTCGGATGCTGTGTCTCCCACTCTCTCTCTGCCTCTGCCTCTCTCAAAAAATGAATAAACATTAAACAAAAATCAGAAATTGACAAATCAACTCAACCGTCAAAAGCCGAAGAAGCAGGTTAAATTGTAAAGAGTTAAAGTGCAGTTAGTAAGAAAAGTACAAGACAATCAATGTTGACTACTCTGAAGGAGTTTGATGGAGATACTGCTTATTTATTTTTCTCTTACCATGAGCATCGAGTAATTATCTTGAAAAGAAAATGAGGGAAGAAAATATGGTGGTTTAAAGATGTGCTAAGATCCAGGGGGCAAATTAGGATATCTGAGCATGTTTATAAATAGAAGAAGAGCAGCAGGAAAAGAGAAATTAAAGAAGGTGGAGTAATGGACATAACTGACAAAATGAAATCCTGGCAGAAGCTAAGGAAACAGATCTAGGAAAATGGAGCACCCCTTGCAAAAGAGGGATAGCCTTCCAAGAATAGGGAAGAAGAAAAAGGAGGTGGGAGAGACAGCAATTCTGAGATGCAAGATGGTCCGTGACAGCTGAAAACAGAGCAAGCTCACACCAGGCAGGTCTCAATCCTTGCAGTCAAGCTAAGGCAAGGTTAGTCCGTTAGAAGTGGTGAAGGCAGGGGTAGGACTGAAGGCTTCCAAAATGTAGAGACGGTTTGAACAGCTGCATGAAGAATGTGGTAAGAATTAACAAGACAGAAGTGAAAATATTGACAAGGAGTAAGGGCCTCCTTGAGATGACAGAACGAATCTGTAAAGAGAGGTAAACAATCAAATATGCCCAAATTATTCTAAACCATACTTTTAAAAGATGAACATATGGGGCGCCTGGGTGGCGTAGTCGGTTGAGCGTCCGACTTCAGCCAGGTCACAATCTCGCGGTCCGTGAGTTCCAGCCCCGCGTCAGGCTCTGGGCTGATGGCTCAGAGCCTGGAGCCTGTTTCTGATTCTGTGTCTCCCTCTCTCTCTGCCCCTCCCCCGTTCATGCTCTGTCTCTCTCTGTCCCAAAAATAAATAAATGTTGAAAAAAAAAAAAAAAGATGAACATACACATAAAAAATATGTCAGATCACCGCTGGCTAGACTTGGTAAGTTAATGTCATCTTTTTAATAAGCAATTTGGCAATACTTATCAAGAGCTTTCAAAATTTCATACTCTTTAGGGGCACCTGGGTGGCTCGGTCAGCTGGGTGTCCGACTCTCAATTTCAGCTCAGGTCATGATCTCACAGTTTGTGAGTTTTGAGCCCCACATCGGGCTCTGCACTGACAGTGTGCAGCCTGCTTGGTATATTCATTCTCTCTCTCTCTCTCTCTCTCTCTCCCCCCCCCCATCCCCCTGTTCGTGTTTGTGCACTCTCAAAATAAATAAACTTAAAACAAATTTTCACTCTTTGATCTAATTCCCTCTCTGAGAATCTATCTTAAAGTAATACTCAGGAACTCAAAGACAGTCATCTTCAAAACAGTGCAGTGCAGTGGGAAGAGCACGGGTTTCCATCCTGACTCTGCCACCTGACAGCTGTGTGACTCTGCTTGCCCTGTCTGGGTCTCAGTTTCCTCATCTATAAGAGGAAGATGACAGTAAGTAGATTTATCATGTTGTTGTGGGAATTAGAGAGAAGGCACGTAAGGCAAAGTAGAAAAGGGCAGTCGTTATGACTTATAATAGTGTAATAGATTCAAATATCCCATAACTGAATGGCTAATTCAATTATGTTATAATCTGGTAATGAAGCACTGTGTAGCCACTAAAAAGGAAACTTCCAAATAACTTCAGAAATATTTCAGTCTATAGAGTTACTTACTCGTCATCTGGAGTGAGCTGGACAGGTTCATTGGTAAACTGAGAATCAAAGTTGTCCAAACCGAATTCCCCAGAAATATTTGGTTTGAAGGGAGGTACCACCTGCTTTTGCTCCATCTAGAAAGACATTAGATGACAGCTCAAGCCTACGTTCTTAGAAAAATTCCACCTCTACATTTCTCCTCTTCCCTCAGAGGCTTCCACATCCTATCACAGCGAGTCCTTAGGCGTGGTTCAACGGTATTCACAATGATGGAAATAATGTACAAAACTGAACGCTGATATAGGCCTTACTAATATTACAACCTGCTCCATTAAATTAATATTCTAAGCTTTTATTGTTTTAAAAGCCTTTTAAAAAGCACTTTAGAGTGTGGCTTAAGTTACTTAAGCTATGATATATTTGTTTTGTTTTTTTAACATTCTTTTAAGAGAATAAAATTTGGCCCAAGATAATAAGGATACCTAATATAGAAAACAATGACAATTTACATACCATATCCCAATCAACATTTCGAAAGAACGGGTGTCCCTGAATATCAGCAAATCCTGTTTGAGGATGACAACCCAATCGTTCCTTTGGGTCCTATGATGGAGAGAAATGTTTCAAGAACTGGAGGGATATCGTGCTTTAGAATAAACAAATCCTCTCTGTGACCTGGGTTTTGTGTCTCTTATATAACACCTTTATCTCTGAAATTACATCATAGTACAACACTAGACTTAAATGAGTATCTGAAGCTTGTGACAAGTACAATTTCCTCATGGCTCTGTCTCCGGCTATCATGTGATTATGGTGGATATAGGTCACTACTCCTTGCTACAGGAAAAGGGGAGGGAAAACAGAACAGCACAATCATTTCAGCAGCATCCACCTATTTCTTTGGCACAGGTTATTGTGCTGGTCAAAATATACAAACCCCGAAACTCCACAAGTGTGTTCTTAGCTCATTTGTAAAGCTCTATGTCCAATTACAGCAACACAACAATATAATCTGTGTATAACCGTGATACAACCATTATGTGACCCACTGGACTAAGGGGCTGTAACTTAACAAACAAACAGTCTTGGCTTATTCATTACTGTGAATGAGAACATGCTACCATTTTCCTTTCCAATAAAAGGCATTTTATTTTGAACATTAGAACCTCTCACCTTCATTGTGCAGCGTGCTAATACTTAGATTTCCATTTTAAATCTTTCTCCATCTAAAGTACTCAAAAGCCTCAATTTCTCATTTTGTTAAAATTCATCATTATCTATATTTACCTTAGATGATAAATGCACATCAACCTACTTTTTCTAACCTACAATTTATTTAAGAAAACATTTATGATTGCCAAGATCGCCGTGATACAATAAGCGTATCTGGTCTCTGTCCCAGGTCCCTGACACAGCTTCTAAAACCTGAGTGAGTAATTTCCTGAGTGAGCCAATTATCTTTTGTTATTCACAAGTCCCTTTCAATTACACCTGAGTTTATACTAATAATGTGACTCTTGGTGGGCTGGTAGATAGCTCAGGATGGGATCTGGTTGCCGGAGGAACCATCCATGTGATTAGAGAGTTTTAACTTTAAGCCTTATTTTCAGATGGGTGGAGGCCACCTACCAATGGATAATGATTCAATCAATTGTGTCAATGTAATGGAACCTCCATAAAGCCCTCTGAACCACAGCGTTTGGAGAGCTTCTGGGTTGGTGAATATGTCCATATGCTGGGAGACACGGAGGGTGTGTACCCTAACTCCATAGGGACAGAAACTCCTGTGCTCAGGATCCTTTTGGACTGCACCCCGTGTATCTTTCCATCTGGCTGTTCATTTGTATCTTTTTTTATAACCAACCAGTGATAGCAAGTAAACTATTTTCCTGAGTTCTGTGAGCCATTCTAGCGAGTTACTGAACCTGAGGTGTGAGAATTGTGGGAAGCTCAACTCTGTAGCCAAGTCAGACAGAAATGTGGGTACTCAATACTCATGACTCATGACTGGCACTTGAGGTGAAGATAGTTTTATGGGACTGAGCCCTTAAACCCCTGGAATCTGATGGTAACTCTGGGTAGTTAGTATCAGAAATAAACTGAATTGTAATACACCAAGTTGATGTCTAGAGAGGTGGAGAATTGGTTGTTGGTGTGGAAAAAAACCTACACATTTGGTGTTAGAAGTGTTATGAGTAAAAACCATTCAGAATCATAATCTTAGATCCTAAAACTCTTCTAACCTACCGACCACAATGAAGAATTGAATGGTCTTCAGATTTTTTAAGAACCAATGACAGCATTTCATTTCTTCTGAATTTTATCTGATTACAGGGCTTTTGACGTGATAATCTGTACAGAACACTACTGTCCCAAGTGCTCAATAAGGAAAGAGATCTATGAATAATAATCCAAAGAAAACTGAGTAACAAAGCTGTAAGTACGATTGAGGCTATCCCCAAAGATGTAATTTTTCCCTAATTGAGTACATGGTATATATATCATCTACATTAAAAACCCATATGTAATATATAGCTGGCAGTGACTTACACTGTCAAAATGGACAATTCATCTCAGGATCTAACACTCTTTGGTAAAGAGATAAGTTCTAGATCTAACTGAAAAAAAATTATTATACGCTAGTGTTTTGGAATATTACACTGCCTGAACCTCTACTTAGTCTCATCTATACAGAGATAAACCGCTGAAGATTTTTACATTCAATTTATACCTTGTTGAGAAAACTCTTCAGGACACTTGCAGCTTTTACAGACAGAGAGCGTGGTATGCGAATTTGTTTTTCCAAAATAACTAGAAAGATAAAATAGTGGTATTATATTTCACTTTTACATAGCTTCAATTTTACATTTTTATTATGAGCTACTTAAGGGCATTCTCAAAGAAAAAAATAAGGTATTACATATACTACTTCAGCGTCTCATGTGCTTTCTCAGGCTCGCTCCTCTCCTTCCCTCTCAGAGAGCCTCTTCTCTGTGCTGTCCTTATCATTTACATGCATATTTTATTCTTTGACTACCTTACTGTGCCTCGGTTTCCTCATCTGTAAAATTAGAATAAAAATAATACCTACTTCATGGGGTTGTTATGAGGTTTAAATGAGTTAATAGCTACAAAATGTGAGGTACGTGTTACTAGACTCAATTTTATTAGACATTGCCAAGTCGTTCTCCAAAGCTGTTAAATCAATTTTCACTGCTTGCCAGCAGTCTATGAGAGTTCCACTTACTCCGTCCACATCCTCACCAGCCCTGGTATTATCGGACTTTAAAATTTCTGGCAAATGCACGGGCAGGAAATAGTAGCTCATTAATGTTTTAATGTGCAAACCTCTAATTACTAGTGAAGCTGAATGCTTTTTCATATATTCCATGGCCATCTGGATTTTCTGTTACATGAAACAGCTATTCATTTCCCGTGATGGCCTTAATTATTAAATGTAGAATTTCATGGAAATCTTTGGACTGGGTGTTGGGAGCAGGGGGTGATCCCTTGTCTGCTTTTTTTTCTTTTTTTCCTGTTTGAGTCTTTGTATTTCCAATTGTGGGCCTTCTTTTCTTCACCTTTTGATCCCCTTATATTCTTGGTACCCCACTTTTTCCTCCATATTGTTCTTGGACTTATGCACTCAGCCTCGGGGTCCATGTGGAAAGATATTCCTCTCTAGCCACAGAATTCCTTCTTCTAATCTCTGTGATATACAATCTGAAGGAACTTCTTTGTTATATTTCTGAGTATGAGAAAATAGTTGGTAAATGGGACTGAAGGAACAGAAGTAGGAAGATATATTTAAAAAAAAATGAAGGGGTGCCTGGGTGGCTCCGTTGGTTGGGCATCTGACTCCTGATTTCAGCTCAGGTCATGATCTTGCAGTTCATGAGTGTGAGCCCCACATTGGGCTCTGTGCTGACAGTGCAGAGCCTGCCTGGGATTCTCTGTCTCCCCCTCTCTCTGCCCTTCCTTCTCTCACTCTCCTTCTCTCTCTTTCTCTCTCAAAAATAAATATTAAAAAAAAAAATGAAGACTTACATATTAAGAAGTATATTGTCCAATTATTCTCCCCTTACTCAAGGTAAAAATCTGAGCCATCCTCATTCAAACTCTAGAATAGGTTATTCACAGAGAATCTGTAAAATACCGCAAATTACCTTGGAAAAGATAATCCTCTGTGTTTTGATCAGGGTTATCCGAGCTTCCAACAATATCAAATGGAGATCTGCCTGCCATCATCTCAAACATTAGTACTCCAAGAGCCCACCAGTCGACACTGAAACCTTCAAAAAAGAAATTTTTTGAAGCAACAAATTATCTATTCTGCATTCTTAAAAGTCAGTAACTTGAGATTCATTTCATTGTATAATTAAAAATTAAACATAATGAAAAATAAACTCTAAATGCATTATAACTATCATGGTAGGCAGTGAAGATTATAGGAATATTTCACTTATCAACAAGGGGAGGTACCTAAAAGATAACTTTAAAAATAAAATATTGGGGAAAAAATATTGGAAATGAAACACTAAGTTCCTTCTCCCAAATATGCCTGTAATTTCAGACTCATAGTCTGTATCTTTTTTTTTTTTTGAGGATGTAATTAAATTTTATTTGAGAATAACTTTCGTGGGTCTGAAACTTGATCTTCTGCTAGTTGATTAAAGATCCTTGAAGGACCTTGGAATCAGATTCTGAACGGCTGTCAGAAGTACCATCCTCCTTCACATCTGCTGAAATCAGAGGGCCAGAACCCAAGAAGTCCAATGTTTTGAGATAAATATATTCTCTGGTTCCTGACAAGCAGTCAATCTCTCCCTCATTTTTCAGATTCCTGGAGGAAATATCCCAGGAAATGTGAACAATCTTCCAGGGGTTCATGACTTTGTAGTCACATGGCTAAAGTTTAAATCCTTACTCTGCCACTTTCTAGCTGTATGATCTCGGGCAAGTTATCTAAACTTTCTGTAAAATGGGAATTAACAATGCTTACCTCCTAGGATTATTAAGAAGATTAATTTAGTTAATATAATGTAAACTGCTTGGATTAGTGCCTAGAACTTTTAGTGTTGCCATTAATAAAATATTCAAATCTGTACCCCCAAATACTGCTAAGGTCCCACTGTCTCTTATTTCATATTTTAGGGTTTTCATGTAGGTTTTAAGGGGATCAAGGAAGTTTATATTAATAAGATTAGTATTTAAATACTACAGAGTACTATAATGCAGTGGGTACCACATTTAACCACCCATCTAGCACTTAGCTAAAATAACACCTATTTATTTATTACCATAATCTTCTCCTCTTAAAATTTCAGGAGCAATGTAATTGGGAGTACCGCAAAAAGTGCTGGTTGTATCTCCTGGCCGTAATCCTTCCTTTTAGAAAAAATAAAAAAGAAAGAAAAAAGAGAAAAGAAATAATAAGATCAAAAATTATCTTTTAAATTCATCTCTTTTATTTCATTTGTTATATAAGCTCAGCATCTACAGGTAATATATTAAGCTTAAATAAAATATTACTAGAACAGTTGTCTTTATTATTAAAATCATGAGTTGCCCCTAAATAGCTTAAAGAAAGCCTGTCCTCATTAGATGTTGGTGGAGAGTTCAATTAAAATAAAAATTGCATTTGAAATAATTTATATTCAGGTAAAAACTTAATATAAAAATTTTAATTATATGAGTAAAAGGAATCATATTTTATGAAGAAAAGCACTGTAAATCCCACCTGCTACACAAGCACTGTTGGTTGTTTTTCCTAAGGCACGAATTTTTTGGTTTTGTATTTCAATAGCTACCAGATGGAAAAAATTAAGGCAGAAGACACTAATGTACATAATAGAAAAACTACACACTGAGAAATGGAAAATCACCAAAAATTTATAACAAATTTGTATGCACCTAACAATACAGCCTCAAAACACAAAGAGTAAAAATAGACAAATGAGAAGAATTTCACAATCCCTGCTATGGAATGGACATTTGTATGCCCCCCCCCCCCATTCATATGTTGAAGACTTAATGTGATAACACTGGGAGACGGAGACTTTGGGAGGGAATTAGTTATTAGGGATGATGGGATTAGTGTCTTTATAAGAGGAAGAGAACTCCCTCTTTCTCTCCCTGCCATGTAAGAATACAACAAAAAGACACATCTGCAAACTGTGAAGAATGCCTTTACCCATCTGCAAGCCATGAAGAGTGCCTTCATGCATGTGCAAACCATAAAGAGTGCCTTCACCAGACACTGGATCTACTAGCACTTTGATCTTGAACTTCCCAGTCTCCAGAACTATGAGAAGTAAATGTCTGTCTTTCAAACCACTTAATCTACAGTATATTGATATAGCAGGCTGAACTGATAATACAATCCCAAATCATGACAGGTGATTTCAAAACATCTGTATCAGAAAATGACATATCATACAGACAAAAAAATTAGTAAGCAGAAAAAGATTTGACAAAAGCTAAATATATATATTATATATATAATATACATATACATATATAATGTACATACATATAAAATATGTATAATCTATGTGTACATGAGGAGAAAAGGGGAAAGAAAAGAGAGAGTGTGAAGGACATAGACTCCCTTCATGCAAAAAAGAGATTATATATCCTTTTTAAAGTACATATGGGATACTGACCAAATACTAAGTCACAAAGGAAATCTCAATATATTTTCAAAGAACTAATATCATTTAGACCATGTTCTGGCCACAAGGCAATTAAATAAGATATCAACAATAAAAAGTTTAAAAACAAGCTAACAGTAAATTTACAATTAAGTAAAAGGCAATTCATTTTTGTGAGTTTTATTAACTAATGCATGCCCATTATAATAACCTCAAAAATATGTAAAAGTAAACAGAATGTATGATGCTACACAATAGAACATACAACACATATAGAAACAGACAATGCCATACTTTAAAACTCTATTTAATGTTATTTATAAACATTTTATATTGTTATGAACTTTTGGCAAACATCTTCTAAATGACTTTATAATGCTATGTTTTGTGGTCAGTCCGTAATTTCCCCTAATTATTCTCCTTACCAGCCATTTAGATTATTTAAAATATTTAAAATATTTATCACCAACTACAGGAAAAAATTTTGGTCATAAACCTTTTCTCATAGGCCAAAAAATCTACTCAGGATACCCCAGAGGCAGAAAAGATATTTGCAAATGACGTATCAAAGGGTTAGTATCCAAAATCTATAAAGAATTTATCAAACTCAACACCCAAAAGACAAATAATCCAGTGAAGAAATGGGCAAAAGACATCCAGATGGTTAACAGACACGTGAAAAGATGCTCAACATCACTCATCATCAGGGAAATACAAATCAAAACCATGATGAGATACCACCTCATACTTGTCAGAATGGCTAAAATTAACAACTCAGACAACAACAGATGTTGGCAAGGATGTGGAGAAAGAGGAACCCTTTTGCACTACTAGTGGGAATGGAAACTGGTGCAGCCACTTTGGAAAACAATATGGAGGTTCCTCAAAAAATTAAAACTAGAACTACCCTATGACCCAGCAATTGCACTACTAGGTATTTATCCAAAGGATACAGGTGTGCTGTTTCGAAGGGACATATGCACCCCAATATAGCAGCACTATAGACAATAGTCAAAGTATGGAAAGAGCCCAAATGTCCATTGACGGATGAATGGATAAAGAAGATGTGGTATATATACACAATGGAGTATTACTCGGCAATCAAAAACAGTGAAATCTTGCCATTTGCAACAACATGGATGGAACTTGAGTGTATTGTGCTAAGTGAAATTGGTCAGTAAGAGAAAGACAATTATCGTATGACTTTACTCATATGTGGAATTTAAGATACAAAACAGATGAACATAAGGGAAGGGAAGCAAAAATAATATAAAAACAGGGAGGGGAACAAAAGATAAGAGACTTTTAAGTATAGAGAACAAACTGAGGGTTGCTGGAGGGGGTTCTGGGTCAGGGGTGGGCTGAATGGGCAAGGGGAATTAAGGAAGACACTTGTTGGGATGAGCACTGGACATTATATGTAGGGGATGAATCACTGGATTCTACTGCTGAAATCATTATTGCACTATATGCTAACTAACTTGGATGTAAGTGTAAAAAAAGAATATCCCAGAGGCAGAAGTTCTAAATCAAAGAGTGTGCCTGTATATCTTTAAGATTCCTGACACATCCCCACCAAACTGCTTTACAAACAGTTATAACAATGCATACACTCACCAATGACATAGAAGAATGCCATTTCTTCAGACTCTGTAAGCAGACTATTATAATTAAAAAAAAAAAAAAAACCACAGTATCTGGCATGCAAAAATAAAGACTATTGTTTTAATGTGTACACTTTCTAACAAGGTTAACATTTTTAATGGGTTTTTTGTTGTTGCTGTTCAGCTTTATTTTCCTTTGACAAATTATAGGACATTTTTCTTTTGAAATAAGAAAAAAATCCCCTGGTAAAAAAGTGACAGAGATAAAAAAAAAAAAGGTATCACAAATCTCATAAAAAATGGATATATAGGGGTTTGCCTACTAAATGTTTACTTGTTTATAACTAAAGATGTGTATAATAGAAAAATTTAAGGAAATAGAAATTTAATATAAGAAAAGATAAAAATGTCTGAGTTTTGTACCTAAAAGCAAAAATACCTGAGGTAAAGATTTTCTTTTAAGGTCATTATCAAGAGATAATGACATTAAATCTTCAATACTGTTAGAGTGTCTTACTTAATGTTAGCATTTAAATAGTTTAAATAATCTCCAAGCTCTGGAGGCACTTCCTTCAGGTAAATGGGAGAGTGTGATCCATACGTTTACATGCTTGTTGCCATTTTACCGTGTGCAGATAGTTCTGGCCCGGCTACTTCAACAAGGAGAGTAGCACCCTACACATTTTGTGGAAAAACACTGGACTCTTAAATAAAAAACTGTTACAAAAAGAATATAGGTCCGAGAAATAAAGGACATGTCCTGAGAGTAACTGAAATTCTTATTTTGTTCTACTGTACTTTATGTCAGATATTTAAATTTTAAATACAAAAAATGATACATTTCCTGGGAAAATCTTGAATACATTATCACGAGTCACAATTAAATGGCGAAAACTAGAAGGTGACATGCAAGTAGTTATGCTAAAGTCATGGGATTGCAGACAATTTTTATTTCCAAATTTTCTCCAGTACTTTCACAACATTCAAAATAAAATGTTACAGACAATAAAAAGAAATTAACTCTTATTATAGCACATATAACAGTCACAGAAAATACGGACTTTTGTAAATGATTAGAAAACATGTATATTTTTCTTTGTGCTAAAATTCCAAAAAGCATCCCAAACAGGGTAGCAATCATTTCTCCATCTTTAAATATTGTTATTTTACCAAAACAATTTTATGAGCTGCTGAGACCTTCTGATTAACTAGAAATGCTTCTCACCTTACACATGCCATAGTCAGTCAGTTTGATATGTCCTTCTGAGTCCAGCAATACATTGTCCAATTTCAAATCTCTATAAATTATCCCTCGTTCATGAAGATAATTTAATGCTAGACTGATTTCTGCAGAGTAAAATCTAAAAAGAAAAATAACTCATTTGATTCAAGTTTCGGAATTGTGGTAAGTTTCTAGAAGAGGTTATTTAAGTCCTATCCCCATCTGCAAATGAAAACACCAAAATCGTGTCAAAAGATTTTTTTCTCCCTATGTTTTTAGAAATGACACCAAAACACAAACTGAAGTACACTTTAAAATATCTTAAGGGTGCCTGGGTGGCTCAGTTCACTGAGTGTCTGACTTCAGCTCAGGTCATGATCTTGTGGTTCGTGGATTCGAGCTCCCTATCAGGCTCTGTGCTGACAGCATAGAGCTTGCTTGGGATTCTCTCCCCTCTCTCTGTGCCCATCCCCTGCTCGAGCATGCGCGCATGTGCGTGCACTCTCTCTACAGAGTTTCCATAGCTTCTCCTCCCTCTACAGAGTTTCCATAGCTTCTATCACTTCTCTAAGAGACAAATGATCTCTCCAAATGCTAAGAATCATTGATTGGTCTAGAATAAAAAAAAAAAAATACTAAAAGTTTAACTCAAACTATAAAATGCATACCAAAATTCTAGAAAATGAATTATCCTACAACCATACCATTTAACATCAAAGAAAGGGTTTTTTAAAAACTGCCACTAACTCATTGGCGATAACCAGAACTTTTGACCTGAACAATGAAAATAAAACACTCAAGTTGGTTTATTGCTACTTTGGGGAATGTTATCATGATCATGTTTGGAGGTACATAACACAAACCTTCTCAGTTACTTAATTCTATGAATAGAGAACCTGAGCCCTTATTTTGTACTTTGGTTCCCAGAAAAGCACAAAACCAGAACTGACACTTTAATACAGTAAAAACTACTTTCCCCATGTCCAACTGAACAAACAAGGAACAAATACAGGCTCTGGTCACATTTAGAAATGTCATTTGTGGCTCTGCTATGAAGGGCAACCATTTAATAAAGCCTAAATAAATGAACATACAGGAAATTAAAACAAAACAAAACACAGTTTGGTCTGAGATTAGATTAGTACAATTTCTACCTTTTTATAAAATTGAAGGATAGTATCTCTTTTTGATAAGAAAGAATCAATGTATTAGCAAGATTTCCACTAAATTGGGGCACCTGGGTGGCTCAGTTGGTTAAGTATCCGACTTTGGCTCATGTCATGATCTCACTGTTTGTGAGTTCGAGCCTCGCATCAGGCTTTGTGCTGACAGCTCAGAGGCTGGAGCCTGCTTCAGATTCTGTGTCTCCCTCTCTCTCTCTGACCCTCCCCCACTTGCACTCTGTGTGTGTGTGTGTCTCTCTCTCTCTCTCAAAAATCAACACTAAAAAATAAAAAAATTAAAAAAAAAAAGATTTCCACTAAGTACTTACAAAAATAAAATCTTTAACCTTTGTTACACGCATATACAAACTAATATGCCTCATCTTTTGCGGAGCACAACAGGGTGAGAATTATTGCTAATTATGAGTACAAAACAAAACAAATCATGGCACTGATGAATTAAACTTCTCCAAGGCCATGATCCTTCCCTACCTAATTCCTCCAACATATAAGCAATTTACAATCTTATATAATAATGTCAAATTAAGGACAGAAAATAAACAAAAAAATAAATAATATTTAATGATCTTTTCTTATTCATCAACATGTATGAGATCAGAGAAAAAAAAGCCAAAGGCAGAACAATTCAGAAATTGTAATTACAGGAAGAATAGTCAGAATTACATAAAACCTTAAGAGGAATTGTTTTATTACTCTCAAGTATATACAAATAATAAGTGTAAATCCATCAATTATTTCAATGGTGGATGTTGAATAGATAAAATAATTGGGTTTAGTTAACTGAAGGTTTCCCCTTGAATAGTTTTTATACTTTTCAATTACTTACATTAATATATGTAAATACATAATGTTACACATGTTATAATATAAACTTTTACCTTAGCCTCTATATGACTTCCAAAAAATTAACTAGTATCAAAAATAAGTGATTTATCTACCCTTTCAAACACTGGCACATAAAAAGTCCCATAGCA
This sequence comes from Herpailurus yagouaroundi, assembly GCF_014898765.1. Classification (NCBI taxonomy): domain Eukaryota; kingdom Metazoa; phylum Chordata; class Mammalia; order Carnivora; family Felidae; genus Herpailurus; species Herpailurus yagouaroundi. The sequence goes on along the minus strand of NW_024412400.1, from coordinate 63,632,209 downwards.
TCCCCTACCCACGACCCCAGACAAAAATCCAACGGTACCTGGCATGTTCTTCAGGAAGTTTTCTTTGTCGCTGCATATGAAACATTAGATCTCCTCCATTTACATACTCTATGACAAAGAACAATCTAAAACACAGAAAAGAAAAAAAAAAAAACCCAAATGAACACAGGAAGGAAAAAAGAGAGGCAAACCAAGAAACAGACTCAACTATAGAGAACAAACTGATGGTTACTGGTGGGGAGGTGGATGGGGACGATGCGTTAAATGGGTGATGGGGATTAAGGAGGACACTTGTGATGAGCACTGGGTATTATAGGTCAGTGATGACTCACTAAATTCTATACCTGAAACTAATATTACACTGTATGTGAATGAACTGGAATTTAAATGAAAACGTAGGAGAAACAAAATTAAAAAGAAAGAAAGAAAATTAGCAGGGCTTAACTCTAGGAACTTGACATGTCAGTGGGCTTAAAAAATAAAAATAAAAAAACACAGGAGAGAGCACATGACACCAAAATCCAAAACGAGGCAGTGTAACTTCGCATTTTTAAACACTATAGAGAGCAGTTACAACATAGAGAGCATTCTCCAGATTTATCCTCAACAAACACTCCAGGAATTTGGCGGAAACAAAGGGTAGTTGGAGAAGAAAGCTGTTTAATCACAGAAGATACAAAAAAGTAAACCAGCATAACTGTGAGAACTGCTTCTTCCATTTGAAAGTAGTACCACTAGCAATCCAGAGCCTCTTACTCTCACCTCAACTTTGGCCCTTGCAAAACAAGTCTTATTTAACTGTCACTTAAGGTAAAGAAGTTAGGATTTCTCTCTCTAGTTAAACTCTAGGAAACTTTAAGTCTTAAAACTAGAATCTTGAAAATACTTCAAAAGTTAGATTTTTAGTGCCATAATTATGACCTGGTCTTTTTTTTTTTTTTTTTTTTGCCCAAAGCAGGAAATTTCCTACTGCTGATCCACCATTAGACGGCTATCACTGATTGGAGTATGAGTAGCAGGAAATTTTAAACAGAGTACTCTTGTGTCCATCTCCATGTCTTCCGCTTCCAGCTTATAGTAGAAAGCAGTTTTCATTGTGTAATATACCAAAAGGTGTAGAGCCCAGGAATCATTCCATTATCTTTCAATCTTACCTGCTTTCTGTCTGAAAGCAAGAATGCAGCCCAACAAGAAAAGGATGATTAGATGCCTGCTCAAAAACATGCTTCTCTGTCTGTACCCAATCAATATCCTATTTCAAAATATGAAAGAAATCCATGTCAAACTGAATTATCATCAGAACTATGATAAATTTGTTCTTAGTAATTCAATGATCACAAATACAAGTAAGTAACTAACTGCTACTGTTTGATGATAATCATGAAACAACAGCGTATATACAAAAACACCAATAAATCTTTCAGTATTATGAAACAGTCTAGAAAACTTTTACAAAGATCAAGTACTTTTCCTTGATAATAATATGGCTTGATTTTTATTTCTTAAAAATCTAGTAGTCATCAGATTACATTAAATATATCTTATGTAATCTGTTTGAAGCATATATTTAGAAATGTAAACTGAAATGATAAGACAAAACATTGAGGTTTTCTCTGAAATAGTACACTTAAGCCAACTTAACAGTTCAGAAATGATAAAACATTGTGCTTACTCACCTCATCATCATTGACCAATTCTTTTTTCACAACTTTCATTGCATAAATACGATCTGTTTTTTTTAACCTCACCAATAATACTTTGGCATAACTTCCTCTGCCTATTACCCGAAGCAAATCAAAATCTTGAAGACCTAAACTGGATGAAGCTTTGCCACTTTCTCTGGTGTTCATTGCCTGTCGAGAACATTAATATCAAATAGTTATACCTGGAGGAATTTTGCATAATACATTATATTTCCAGTACCTGGTTAAAATGTTTTTTAAGTATTTTCTGACTTAAGTTCTTAATAATTCTTTTCTTATTCATTCCAAACGATATAATCTAACTACTCAGGGAAAGGATGAATTCATGAGTTGAGGTCAGACGGGTACTGACAGGAATGGAGAGGGAGTTGAAATCTGAGAAATGTTAAAGGATGTCTTAAGATGTGATAACTTTGGGTATGAAGGCAATGGAGATACGTGAATTAAAAAAATGACACTAACTTTGATGACTGGGAGACTGGAGGTACTACTGACAGAAAAACAAAGTGTGCACATAGGATAAGATTAACAGAGCTGTTGAGATAATGGGCTTGGTTTTTCATACTGAAGATACAAGATACAATGGGATTGCAAGATTAAAGAGTCCACTGGAAGCTTGATATATCAAATCTGGACTAATGAGCGGATATATTCAGAGATATTTTTGGAAGCTATAAACAGAAAATAAGCATGAGGCAACTTAACTAATGGAAAACATTCTTTTCTACACAATACCAAGCTCTTTTGGAATGACAAAACCAGCCTTATAATCCATTTACAACTAGAAACTTGGGCTTCTGGTAATTTATAGACAAGACCGAAGATAATCTGTTTTAACACATCTGCAAAATCCTCCACATACAATCAACATGTACCCATAAGAATTAAGTATGAATTTTCTCAAGTGAAGAGTATCAAGAAAACAAAGAGCAAATTTTGAGAAAAACTAGTAAGCACAAAAAAGAAAAAAAAAGTATCATGAAAACTGAAGGAGAATGAGGTTTCAAGAGAAGGGTCACACAAAAATCTAGAAATAATAATCTGATGTGATAACAAGAATAAATAAAGACGAGTAAAAGAAACCAGATTAGAGTAGATGAAGAAAGCATAGAATGAATGGTAAGAAGGAAAGGTAATATACAGACTTTAAATGTGGTTAACTGGGGGCGCCTGGGTGGCTCAGTCGGTTGAGCATCCGACTTCCGCTCAGGTCATGATCTCGCCGTTCGTGAGTTCGAGCCCCGCATCGGGCTCTGTGCTGATGGCTCAGAGCCTGGAGCTTGCTTCTGATTCTGTGTCTCCCTCTGCCCCTCCCCCACTCACGCTCTGTCTCTCTCTGTCTTAGAAATAAACATTAAAAAAAAAAAAATTAAATGTGGTTAACTGAAACTTCAAAGGAGAATGAAATGGAACAAAAGCACAGTACCTTCACAGAATCACTAACAAGACAGAAACCAGAAACTAGTGGCATGCCACCTTTAAAGGATCTGAATAAAACAAACCCTACTGATCTATAAAAATAGCCTTCAAAACAAAAGTGAAATACAAACATTTTCAGATAAATGCAAACTAAAGAAATTCATCATTAGTACTTTCTCACTAAAGGAAATATCGAGTTTTTCAAGAAGAAAGATAATCTCATACAGATAATATAAAATATAATACGGGAGTATATATAATACAGGAATAAGGGAAATGGATAGCCAAAACAACATTGGCCATATACTGATAACTGTTTTATCTGGGTAATGGATACAGGGGCTTTGTTATACTACTCTGTTTACTTTTAATTGTGTTTGAAATTTTACACAATAAAAAGCTGGGAATTTATTTATTTATTTATTCATTGTTTATTTTTGAGAGAGAGAGAGAAAGCACAAGCAAGGGAGAGGCAGAGAGAGAGGGAGAGACAGAATCCCAGGCAGGCTCCACGTTGTCAGTGCAGAGCCCAATGCAGGGCTCGATCTCACAAACTGGGAGATCATGACATGAACTGAAATCAAGTCAGGTGCTTAACCAAATGAGCCCCCAGGCGCCCCAAAGTTGGGGTTTTTTAAAGGTAACTAGGAGTAAAACATAATATACCTATCAAATATTGGAAAGAGATGGAAAAAGGGGGAGGAATTGTGAACAAAATCTTTCTGGCCTGCAATATATAAAGTTGGAAAATTGAAGAGTTATAAACATTATAGGCATAACTAGAAATGATTAAAAAGAGCTGCCTCTCAGAAGTCAAAGTGGGAGTGGAAGGTGTGAAACATGATGAATCTTTTCTTTTTTTTTTCCCCCTTAAGGTTTATTTATTTATTTTGAGAGAAAGAGAGAGCCCAAGTGGGGAAGGGGCAGAAAGAGTGGGGGGAGGGAGAGAGAGAATCCCAAGCAGGCTCTGTGCTGTCAGTGCAGAGCCCGACATGGGGCCTGAACCCACGAACCATGAGATCACAAACAGCTGAAATCAAGAGTTAGACACTTAACTGAATGAACCATTCAGGTGCCCCTAAGTCTTTTTCACTACAAGATATTTTTAAAAAAATATTATTTTAATTAAATATCTTTAACTAAAAACTTACTGCTTTAAAAGTTGATAAAACATTTAATAGAAAAAATAATAGTATTTAAGATGCTTAATCATTTATACTTGAAATAAACAACTAGCCCATAATATGGAAGGATCTACAATATATCTTAATAATACTACCAAGTATTCTAAACCTCACTCTTAAATTATATTCAATTAAAATTTTAATAATTTTTTAGATTATGCTGTCTTAAATAAAAATAAGTTATCCCTGTATGGTTATTAAATTTGATTTTCTCCTGTTAAAAAAATAAATAAATAAAAGGATAAAGAAAGAAGTTATCCCACCAGATTTAATTTAAATGAAATTAGCAATTATTAGATTAAATCAGAATAAAACTCAAACATCATTAAAAATCATTCCTGCATTTTACCATTATGATTTAAAATCTAAGCAAGTTGGGGCGCCTGGGTGGCGCAGTCGGTTAAGCGTCCGACTTCAACCAGGTCACGATCTCGCGGTCTGTGAGTTTGAGCCCCGCGTCAGGCTCTGGGCTCATGGCTCAGAGCCTGGAGCCTGTTTCCGATTCTGTGTCTCCCTCTCTCTCTGCCCCTCCCCCGTTCATGCTCTGTCTCTCTCTGTCCCAAAAATAAATAAACGTTGAAAAAAAAAAATTAAAAAAAAATAAAATAAAATCTAAGCAAGTTAATTTTCATATTTTTTAACTGTCAAGTCTTATTAAAAAGCTAATGATGTAATATACAATAAAACTAATTATCTTACCTCCTTTTCTTCACCAACTTGGTCCAAACTCTCATGACTTGAAGGATTATATGGAATTACTGAAAATCCAATCCCCCGCCACAAAAAAAAAAAAGGAGAAAAACAATAGTACCCGTTAACTGAGCTTGACTTAAAATGTTCTCGTGATTTAAGTTTCTATTTCAGAATAAGTTTTCATTATTTAATTTTATTTTTTTAAGTAGGCTTTACCCCCAGAGCAGAGCCCAACATGGGGTTTGAACTCACAACCCTGAGATCAAGACCTGAGCTGAGATCAAGAGTCAGATACTTGGGGCGCCTGGGTGGCTCAGTGGGTTAAGCATCTGACTTTGGTTCAGGTCATGATCTCACGGTCTGTGAGTCCAAGCCCCCATCAGGCTCTGTGCTTACAGCTCAGAGCCTGGAGCCTGCTTTGGATTCTATGTCTCCCTCTCCCTTTACCCCTTCCCCCCCACCAAAATAAATAAAACATAAAAAATTAAGAAAAAAAAAAAGAGTCAGATGCTTGACCAACTGAGTCATCCAGGCACCCTCAAGTTTTCACTATTTAAAATGGAATATTTAGGGCGCCTGGGTGGCGCAGTCGGTTAAGCGTCTGACTTCAGCCAGGTCACGATCTCGCGGTCCGTGAGTTCGAGCCCCGCGTCGGGCTCTGGGCTGATGGCTCAGAGCCTGGAGCCTGTTTCCGATTCTGTGTCTCCCTCTCTCTCTCTGCCCCTCCCCCATTCATGCTCGGTCTCTCTCTGTCCCAAAAGTAAATAAACGTTGAAAAAAAAATTAAAAAAAAAAATAAAATAAAATAAAATGGAATATCTGTCCTACTAGTAATAAATTGTATGTATTTATGAGTCAACTCCTAATCTTTAATGAGAGTAGAGAACAAGAACCAATTAACAGCCAAGTATTGATTTTAACAAATATTTTTGTTTTTTAAAAAATATTTCTCCTCTTCACAAATTAATCAATTCCTTCTACAAGGGTGACTCCATAAACCTTAATTATTTTAGTATGACTAAGGCATAGAGAGAGGGGGCCTTTGGTTTTTACTCCTCACTTTCTTCATACTCAAAAACTGGACTATAGGTTTCTATTCCTTGGAACTACTTGGGGCAAAAAAAAAAAAAAAAAAAAAAAAAAAAAC